>NW_024609846.1:115272960-115647243 GCF_016920785.2 Ixodes scapularis | reverse complement strand
ACGCCTGGACACTGGTGCCTGTTATTATGCATTGTATATTCACTGCTGTTTGTTGTGGCTTGAGAGTGCCTTCCTGTAATGATGCAGAGGGGTCCACTGAACCTTGAAATAAAGATATTTAAGCACATCTAGATGCAATGCCCCTTGAAGCCAGATGGTCAGGGAAAAGGTGTGCCATTACCTATTTTGCCAACAGCACACCAATGGTCACAATCAAAACTCACCGAGTCAATGGGCAGTTTTCCACCACAATATCTATTGCCGTGTAATCTCCAATTTGGTCCATTAAAAGTCGAGCCTGTATCACATCCGTTCTGGATCTGCAAAGCTTATGCTGTAGACATGCATCATCACATGAGCATGTTTCTTATCAATCTTAAACGTAAAACGCTAGTTATGCAACGACATTCCCATATCACATTTTTAGCAAATTGAATGGTCCCACCTGTCATACTGTTAGCTTTGGAAGTAAACTAATTCACCAGTAGCATACATCGAGCCAAGCATTAGTGCCGCATGTGGCACAAAAATGGCCTAACTAGGGAAGCAAACTTAATCGATCGTGTTGATTAAAGCACTCAAGTACGGGCGAAATTATCAATCAAAGAAGGTCACTCGAAAGGGAAGTTTTCTCGCTGAACGAATATGACTTTTTATTGGGCGTTCCGCAATGTAAGGCCGAACACATTCACTCCGTGATGGGTACAGAAGCATTTTCAATCCGTCGTGCGTGCTAAAAAAAAAAAACAAAAACAAAGGTGGATTAGAAACGCGATAGATTCGCCTTTGCACGGAGTACTTACACTCAAAATCGTGTCAACATAAAGCGACTATGGCCCACCTTGCTAGCAGCAATCTTAAAGTTTATCGGTGTAGTCGTCGCACCCGTGCACCAACCGAAAGCGTTGCTGCAAGCCCCTCCGCCGTCAACTTTGAGTCGCTGTCGAGTCTGAAGAACTCTGCTCTATGAGGTCCATATCCAGCCACTGAGCACATACACAAGCACAGGGAATAATACTCGGTTCCAAGTACAAGCGAAGAACCCGGGGCGGAAAGCCCTGAATGCCAAACGACCTGCGTCGGGCGACGGCGACTGACTGCGTAGCACACAGGTTGCGCTCCTTCGGTGCCTGCATCGCTGCGGCGGGTGGTCGTAGCTAGTCGTAGCAGTTCGTGTCATCTCTGTTGCTCGTGCCGGAACGCTAGAGCCGCGTAATATTCTTGCTGCCGAAGTTTATCGTTCGCGGCCAACGCATTTACACAAAGCCAACTCCCAGCGAACCTATCCCCCTCGTTCTCTTTCGGCGACCGGCCGCCAGGGCGGTGACACCGTCGCTGAAACTCCTCAATATTAGCGCCGCTCCTCCACAATGTTCACGTTACTGAGGCCGCCTTTCGCGGAACGGTTAACGGCGCTAACAACCAGGTTGCTTTTGCGCACTTAAGGCCTGCACATTTCGGGTGCACGAATTATGACGCCATTACATTAGGACAGAGGGAACAGGGATTGTAGTGAACGAATGTGCTTCTGCATGCGCTCAACTAAAACACGGGTCACTCACTGCGCATCGGTGGACGCTTGACTTCAGCCTCGGCTTGGTTGTTCGCCATAAAGTGCATATTAAACTGAACCGTCCGGAGGACTTCGTATATCGTTCTCGTACCCTCTTAAAGGTACAGCCTTTACCCTTTGACACTACTTCACACCGCGTGCCGCTTTCCCGTTTAGCTTTAAAATTGCCGAATTCCCTTGGGTTGTATGCCCCATAGATTTAATGAATGACAAAACCAACGACGAGATTCTACCAGAGGCCAGAGCAGTGGGGTATAGGTTAACGAGAAATTATTGTGTTCAGATTGAAAACATTAACAGCAAAAGAAGAGCAGGTCACCATAAAGCAGCGAAAACTTTTACTTTCTATTCCCCTTCTCTTCTTTATCACTCGCTTCCTGTGGACGACATTCACCCAGGAATGTTGGCTCTCCCCAGAGCTAGTCCCCGCTGATTAGCGACAACATTTGAAGCCAGCTCTCAGAAGCTCTTTAAGGCACAAAACAAACGAAACAACAACACCAACAGTAGCGATCTTTGTCCGCTCCCCGGGAGGTGCACGCAGCGAACTCGAGAAGATCAAAGCCGCCGGGGTTGCTGCGCGACTGACCGGTTGATACGCTGACGATGATTAGGCTAGTGGCCTCCCTTAACGAGCGCCCTTGGAGAGACTGTCCCTCTCTGCGGCAACGGTCGCCCAGGTGCGCTGGTCGTCGAGCGCACCGCATGCACGGCGACAGGTCGACGGCGCTGCAGGTGCGTCGCCCCGGGAGCCCGTGCGGCGCGCGCGCAGCCGGGCGGAACGCGGCTGTGCTTGGTTCGTGCACGGGCTCGGCACGGGGACCGTTTCGAGACGGATGCCCGCGCGACGCCCCACTGGAGAATGGCGCTGCACTCGGACGCACAGTCGCTGCTGCGCAACGGCGGAGGCGCAAACAGGCACAAAAGTAGGCCTAAGACTGGTCATTCCTGTTGCAAAGAAAAGGCATTGACAACAAAAACGAACGTTCCATATTTTTTTTTTTAACTCCATGGTCAGCATGGTGCATGGTGAAAGGTTCTCGTGCGTACATCACTCCACTTCATCAATCCTGTGCAAACAGGAGGTTTCGACGTCAGACTACATCAGAAATAGAATGTTTTAATATGCAATGCGTAGCGTGTTCGTCATAGAGTGGTCACTGGTGAGGCTGTTTCCATGCAATACAAGGGTTAGACCACTGATCTCTATGTCTATTTGCTGGATCGCGTTTGACCAGCTCCGCCTACGGACCGAAATGCGGTCACTGGCGGCCATCTTTAGGTAGAGTTATATCATCTCTAGCCATCATAGTAATATGGCGGACAGCGCAATGGCGGCCGGGTGCCATAAAATAGCCGTGGATCTAGTACACTGTATACCGTGGGAGATAATTCGTGCTTGATTCAAGTTGTTCGACGACGCAGATTCTTGAAACCCGGCGTGAACGGTAGCCTCATCTTTGAGGGCCCGGAGAAAGTTCTACGAAAGCGCAGCATCGGGGGAAAGCAGCGCAGCTTGCATCGAAAGCAGACTCCGTAGTACGTACCGGCGTCTGCTTTTGATGCTAGTTTTGATGCGACTTTCGATGCGAGCTGTGCTGCTTTTCCCCCGGTGCTGCGATTTCGTGAGACTTTCACCGGGTCCTCAAAGATCGCGCTACCGTTCACGCTGGGTTTCAAAAACATGTTTCGTCAAACAATTTCAATCAAGCGCGAAATATCATCCACCCTATTTTGACGGCAGCCTGCCACCACACCTGCCAAAACGCTGTCTGCCATGGATGGATTACAGTGGCTGCAGGAGCTGTACCTTGGCTAGAGGTAATATAACTCTACCTAAATATGGCCGCCAGTGACCGCATTCGCAGAGCGGGCAAACGCGATCCAGCAATTGTCATTGAGATCAGTGGGTTAGACAAAGGGTCCTGTTTTTTTGTGTCGCTATTGGGTGCAATGATGCATGCTTTTTTCTCTCCTGAACTAAGTATCTCCTTCGGAGACGTGGCGGAAGAACAGATGAAGAACACCTATGGCTTTATTGTAAGTTTCTTAAGACACAGATTAATTATCGTTTTAAAGTTAACTTTGAATTGGTACTTTACAAACGCGTTAGAATGCGTTACAATTTGAAAGACGATAACAGGGCAGAAAACGTATCACATTAGGTTCTATCTTATGCATCATTCCAAGGTATAAACGATTGCAAGCAGGACCCCTGGCCGCCGCCATGTCTCTTCTCGTGCTGGCAAGTGCGTGCATTTACAAGCTTGCCGATGCTACATTGACGTGCAAGCTGTACATGCTTGCACGGTTGGGGCACCAGTGAGGCGCCATGCTTGCAATTGTTTATACAGTTGCACAGCCCAGGATGCGATCTCCACAGCCCATCACGTGCATGTTCGTCGCTTCGGAAAGCGATCAAATCACGCGCCATACGCACCAACGCTGCTAATAGCACCGGCCTGAAGAGCTTTTCTTGAAAAGGTCTATAGTCTATCTACACTATCCGGAAATTAGGCTGCGCTTTACATGGAGATTCAGTTATGGGGCCTATGGAAGCCCTCCGCCAGAAAAATGTCAGACTCCTGTATTTATGTATGTATGTATGCAGTCTTTATTTCAGACGAAGTGTCCTTAAAAGAAACCAACACACTTTAGAACAAAAGAGAAGACCGAGACGAGTATCGTGATCTGGACATTCTTTCGCCTACCTGGTAAAAGCGAAAGCTAGCCGCGTGTCTTCACGGACGTCTGCCGGTGCTTTGAGCCATTAAACTTGGTCGGATGTTCCTGTCTGTCCACGCCTTCCGTTCGATGGCACCTTAAAGCCAGTCTCTAACGACGGCCGTCTCTTCAACACCGGCGACGACGACAGAAGGGCCCCATTGAGGACCCGATTTAGGGCTCAAAGAACCCTTCACGCGCTTTCCTCTTTGGGATATATGGCCGCATCATGCCCCGCCGCCATCACTCGTTGTCCGTGTGCGGTCTCGGGACAACACCAAAACAGAAAGGAGACGCTCGGCGTACCGTGGCTGAAGCCGAGCTGCGCGGTCCGTGAGGCGTCAAAACGGCACGCTTTTGTGCTCGGGCTGCTCGGGCGCCGTCACACGCGGCTGGGCGCCCAGAGACAATGGGCCGTGCCGCGCTCAATCACAGGGCCCATTTGCAAGCGGCCGACGACGAGCTGCCGCCGTTGGCGAGCCTCCGCTTCCTCGGGTCGCTCGCTTTGCAGCCTTCTCGCCATTGTTCGTCCGACGGTGGCTCGGGAGTCGGGACACGAGGCACCGGGAGCGCGGATGGACGGCCATCGCTCCTGCGCACTCCGTGCGCTGTCATCGGCTGCTCTCCGAAGGCGGACGGAAACTTGGCTCGAGCATTCGGCGAGCGTCAGATTGAACTTCTCGCTCGCGCGAGAAAGTGCCCGCAAATATTTGGGCGTCCGCCTTTGAGGGACGCCCAAATATCTGTGCGTCGTGAGCGATGGCGGTGCCGCGGTGCGACAATCGTGCTGTGTGGCTGGCCGGCTTCAAAACAAAGGTGTTTACTTACACGTATCTAAGATGAAAAAATGATTCGAAGCTGTAAAATCTCTCGTATTCAACAAAATTAGAATGACTCATGCTTTGGGAATTTAACGTCATGCTGCTGTTGTGCGTCGATTATCCAGATGAGAGCCATTTTAATAGGCGTCAGCACACCTATGCGCCGAGAAACTGAGGGGTAGGAGGGACAAGAGCGTGCGGGGACGAAAGAATGTCCAGCTATGCTCGGAATTATTAGTAGACAGACCTAAAGCTATGGTTGTCTTTGTCTCGCCTGCACTCGACGAACGCGTTAGAACGGGGAACGACGGTGTCCGGCATTTGGCAACTTCATTGCAGACCAAGGAGCTTATATTAAGACTTCTAAAGTGGAGGTGGCGCCCCGTAGCTGGACGCCGAAAACGCCGACCGTCGCCATCTTACTCGAGGCAGAAAACGGATCGACGCGGACTGCGGCGTGTAATCTTTGCCTTGAAATCGTTTGCAATGTGCGGCGTTTCAATGAAGGCAAGCCTTTGTGAAAACTTCAGTCGTTCCCAAAGGCGATGTTGGGCTCCTGCGTCGCTTTCGGCTGCATAAATCACGTTAAAACGGCAGGAATTACATTTCATGTGTAAGTATGCAGCGAGCACGTTACAACAAATCTCGTTCGCTCACTATACCTTACTAATGCGTGTGAGCAAGCGTACGGGAGAAATCTCGATGATTATGTGCATTTGAACGGCAGAGTAGAGCATTAAACATGTTTGCGCGTCGCAGCTTTCCTAAAGACAACACTCGGCGTGCTGCGTGGTAGCGTGCTGTTGGGGGGGGGGGGGGGGGGGGGATTGGGGGGGGGGGGGGGGGGGGTCGCGTCGCCTAACAGTACTTACGTCCTGTGCTTGGTATACTTCGAAGATTACTGCTTTGAGACACGCGGTCAAGCGAGATGACTTCGATCAGGTAGCATTCCAAATGTGTTTCCCTCTTTTTCAGCATACCTGCTGAAAGCAATGAGTATCGCAGCGGCTGTGAACGCTTATTTTGTCTCTTAGTTGCATCTAAAACTCGAGACGGTGCGCTCATAACAGGCGTGCATCTGCAAAACAAGTACTACAAATTACTGTAAACGACTTAATTTTAGTAAGGTACGTTGTTGGGCTAGTTGGTTCATCTTAGTAAAACATATAAAATAGCGCAACAGAAACAAGGACAAGAAGTTTACTTCTTGTCCTTGTTTTTGTTGCGCTATTTTATATGTTTTGACTTAATTTTCGCGGGGACCTAATTTTCGCGAATTCGCGAATCTTCTACAATTCGCGAAAATTAGAACCCGCGAATTATTCCAGAACTTCAGCCTTGACTTAAACGCAAAATATTGAGCCGCAAAAAATAAGTCGTTTACAGTACTTTATTTTTGCGGGCTCGATATATTGCTCTAATTTCTCGAAGTGCCGGTTTCGCCGATAGTTCACGTACATTAATGTTCGCGATCGTGAGAGGCATGCTATGTAATCATTACCATGGGGTGGATTATTTGCGGAATCAATTTGTTGAACTCATCATCGTGAGCGTTATGTTTTTGTAAATACTGCAAATAAATAAACAGGCTAAAAAATTAAACACGTTAGTTTATGTTTACAACCATATTAAAAAAGGAAAACATATTTTGGTTCTTCCAGCCTGCCTAGAAGCTTCTGTATTGTCTCAGAGGTAACTCCAAAGTAATAATAAGATATCAGAGAAAAAGGAATCGAACGCGTCTTAAGCGGCCTTCGAGTCCTTTAAAACAAAACAAAAATCAGTTTTGTTTTTCTTGTAATACGCAGCCCCAAAAGCAACAAAGTACTGCTAGCGCCCCTTCCAGCGCCACCCCATTTTTTCCCTGAGTAAGATGGCCGCCGACCGGTAAATCGGGCTTCACCAGGTCGCGTGGGAAAGTGTGGAAGACCGCCACTCCAAACGTTTTGTATAATTTCTTTGGTGGAGACAAAGGCAGATATGCGCCGAGAAAGTGGGGGAGAGGAGAAAACGAGAGAGGGTAACGTCAGAACTTCTGATTCGAATGATTAGTGGGTAGAACTATAAAGCCAGATTCTTTTGTCTCCGCTGCATGCACTCGTCGAACGCGTTGGAAGGCGAGAGCCAAACGCCGGACGCCGGCGTTCCGCGTTCTAAAGCGTTCAATGAGTGCAGTGGAAACGAAGGCTGCTTGCTTTATAGGTCTACCCACTAATCATTCAAACCAGTGCTCGGCGTCCTGCTGCCCCCGCGCACCAGGCAGACCTCCCCTCTCTCAGTTTTTCGGCGCATAGGTCGTGAAAGTTGCGAATACTTAGAAGCAGTGTGAGATCGTGTAGACTAATAAATACACAGTGGAACATTATAGGCGCTGTTCTTTCCGTACTGACCTCTCGCGTGAGCAAATGAGCGCAATGAAAAGCCTTGCCAAAGTTTCATTGAAAAGTAAAAAATATATATATATTAATTTAAAAGTTGTGAGTTATCTAGATGTTTAGTCAGCGGAAGTTTAGTAAATATACCGCCGAATTCAGAAACCTCACTCAAACTGAAGGGCCCCTCCACTTCCTCGAGGAAGTCGCGAGGGCCGGTGCTGGCCAATCGCGACGGCGGATCCGTCCTCGCGATTGGCCAGCGCCGGCCCTCGCGCCTTCCTCGAGGATGTGGAGGGGCCCTTCAGTTTGAGTGTAGTTTGAGGGAGGTTTCTGAATTCGGCGGATAGTCTACCATTACTGCGTTTTTTTTTTTCTGTTTTTCCGAGCGATATTTACGCGATCGGCTCACGGATATCAGCCGCTCGTCACAGCTGATCCAGCAAAGGGCTATCAGTGCGACAGGGTATAATTCACATCGGACGTGAGCACGAATTGGGAACGAGTGCCGCGTCAGCATTCGGTTGTGACTCGTGTAGTGGCTGACTGAGCACGCGTCCAAGCCTAACACTGACGCAGCACTCGTGTTCGGCATGTGCACTGGCCTCTGGGTGAGGTTGAAGGTTCAGCTGCACGGCCTTGATATCCTCAAGAACCGTAGTAAATGTAGTCGGGCTCTTCGCAGAACATTACTAATTTCCCCCTTTATGTGGAGAATTGAGATATACGTGGGTGTATTCTAGATTTTGTGTATCATATATGTTATCTTATCAAGACGTACACGTATCGAACGCCAAAAGCGTCGCTTCTTCCTCCGACAACCAAATCTTGTAAGACCTACCTCGCGCGGCGTATGAACAATGTGGCGTATGAACAAAAACTAATGCCTATAGTACAATAAACTTTGCGTGCTTGTGTTTTATTTATTTTTTTTTGTAGAAAAACACCAACAATTTCGCATCAAAAATGTTTTTGGCAGATAAATAAAAATAAAACGCGAGGGAAATTCATTGGGCGCTTGTGGTCAAGGCTCATAACGGTCGTGAGATTCGGCGTGTTATAAGAAACGTGATAGAGAGGGAAAAAAATGTTGCCTATATAATTATTTTATCACGGCAACGTGGCGCGCTTCCTGTGCAATAATTAGCCTAGATGCTTGATTATTTATTAGTCAATTTTGAATTATGGAATGGCGTCCAGGCGTCAAATGAACGGCGATAGACGTCGATTTTACGTTAGAGAACTGAACAGCCATTTATTACGCCGCCTTTCGCAAAAAATACAAAGCGAAAACTACGAACCCCACTTATAAGTTACAACGTAAGCATGAATCTAAAATATAAATTGCTTTGTCGTTTTCGTGTTTCGGTAAAGTGTTAAAAAAGTTTCCAGCGTACAAAATTGGTATTCTTTGGTCTGGATAAAGAAATCCCACTGATTTCTGGCTCGGTTGCCCACTCGCTCAGGAATGACACAATTAGCGATGCCAAAAACACCCGGAGGTTGGAACCACCGTTTGCTTTATGCAAACTACGGTTCCGAGCTGGCCTATCGAAGTACTAAACGGACAAACCAATTCCCGGAACAGACGCCTTTCCAGCTGCGCGACTACATTTCACCGATATTTGCGCAGAAGGATAGAACGCGGAAACAATAACAGCAGAAAGGAAGTCGTCCGCGAACAATAAAAAGAAAACTATCAACGGACTGAACACTCTGCAAGCAGACGACAGAGTGGCAAGCAGACGACGCAGGAGCTAGGCCTACTCTTGCAGATGGCGCGCATGTACACAGGCCGCACGCACCACTAGTGTGGGAAAAAAAACGGGACAGAGCTCGGAACCGCTAGGAACTTCCATTCCCTCGCCCCGCGTGCCACCGCATGCATTCTCCCCGTGCGCGGTGCCGCGGTGCACGACGAACGCACGAGCGCGGCGGCACAAACGGTGTCTCCCCTCCCGTGCCCCACTCGGCGAGGCGGGCACACAACACCGACTCCGGCTGTGTGCGGCAAAGCAGGTGCGCGTGCTGTCGCGACCACCGGTCGCTCGCAGGCGGGCTCCGCCGCTGCCAAGGAATCGCCGCGTGATTTTCAAAGGCCTTTCCTCTCCATCTCTATATTTTATCGCGTTCTTTCTCTCCAACGCGTGCGGTGTTTTTGTGGGCAGTCCTTTTTTCCTCGCTCGAGGCTGGAGCACGGCTGGCTGCGACGGTATGCCGGTCCCCCTCCGCGTGGTGGGGGGTGATATGAGACCGTGGGAACGCTCTCGCGGATAGTTCGTCTGCTCAGCCGAGGCACAGCGGAAAGCTGAGAGCTTAGGAAAGTCACGAGATTCATCGGCTCCCAGCTTTCTCTTTTCTGCTTTCATTTATCTCTGTCTCTCTCTCTTTTTTATTCTCTCCCTCGTCACCTGCATGACGTATCCTTGAATATAGAGTCCAAAGTCAAACAATTCTGGGAACGGGTAGAAACGTTTACACCCATCCCTTTCAAAGTTCGCTTCAAAATCCGTCTGCCGTTAAATCGTCTACCCCACGAACTTGGGGTATTATTTCAGTTCTACGCGAAGCGGAAGTTCGTCTGCTTCTTTTGCAGGGGATATGGTGACGTCAGAACGCCGAGCTCTGTTTCGCTCTGATCGAAGGACACTGGGTAGACCTCAAGGCAGCTTGCTTTGAGGTCTACCTACACTATGCCTCAGTCAGACCCAATCGGGGCTTGGCGTTCTGACGTCACCGGAACC
Organism: Ixodes scapularis; assembly: GCF_016920785.2. Classification (NCBI taxonomy): domain Eukaryota; kingdom Metazoa; phylum Arthropoda; class Arachnida; order Ixodida; family Ixodidae; genus Ixodes; species Ixodes scapularis. The sequence goes on along the minus strand of NW_024609846.1, from coordinate 115,637,009 downwards.
CCTGCAAAAAAAGCAGACGAACTCGCGTTCCGCATACCAAGCGTTCGACGCATGCGTGACGCCGCCATAACTTTTGTTCATCGGTGGCAAACGGCATAGGACGAGAGGGCTCGTGCTGTCTCGTGCTCCACACGCGCAGAGCTCCAGCGAGGTTGTCGCACGCGCAGGAAAACTAAAGCTGCCTCGATGCATTGCGGTAGCGGTGGCGTAGTCAGACTGGCTGGTGAGATCGGTCTGTTGCAAGCATGGTGCCTCGCTGGTGCGGCAGTGCTATCACAGTGTACTAGAATACTTGGGTAGTGTTGGGACCGGAGGGGCGCGCCTGAAGCGCGTGGTATTGATCGCGACAGGTGTCGACACCGGCGCCTTATCCAGAAAGTGTGCGCATGCGCGGCTGCACGCGCGAAAATATGGATCTTTGGTGCCGCCTTGGTGGAGTGCACATAGGATTTCTGATACAGCTACGACCTGCCAGCGGTCGTACCGCGGCATCAATTACGCTGCGGCACGATCGTTAGCAACATAATGCTTCAATGTATTAGACGGTACGAGCTACATTACCCTTCCTTTAGATAAAACAATTGCGACTTTAAAGAAGCGGATTGCAAGTTGTTTCAGCGTAGAATTAGCTGCGACTTTCGGTTTGTCGGATGGTGAGCATTTTGAATGAAATGCCCATTTCCTTGAGCATTTCATTTAAAGGAATATCTAAAACTCGGAAGCAGTTTTTTTTTTTTTTTTTTTTTTTTCTATCTTATTTTATAATGGAACGAAACGGCACATATTAAAGTCCGAGATTCTGAAAGTGAAAGGGATATTTGGAAACAAACAAGTGTTTCTATCCTTTGTCTATCGTACTTATTACATTCGGAACTGACGGTTGTTTTTGTTGGAGTGGGCCAGTGCATTAGATTGTGACCAATATTATAGCATGACGAAGTAAAAAATGAGGAAACATTGAAGATTTTTGGAAGTATATTTACATAAAGTTGAACAATTAGAGTATAACAAAAAACGTTTTGGTGGTCAGTTTGCCAACACATGCATGAACGATTGTTAAGAAAGTAACATACAGACGATGAAATGGTATCTATATATACACTCCCCGTTCTTTGCTTCTGCACTTGTCTGCACATGGAGATAAGGTTAGATTCTGTTATTTATCCGCAGATTAAGGCCCGCCTGTTCCCTCTGCCACGCGACGGCGCCTTCATCATTAAAGTATCTCCGTAGGCGCTCACGCACATCCAGAGCTCTTGCCCCGGAGCGCCCTTCGGAACTTCGTAGCCCGAAGCAGATTGTCTTTTTTCGCTGGTGGTACTCCCCCGACGCTTTAAAAAGCACAGGTGCAGCCCGCAAATAGTTGTGCAGCACACACGCTGCCTTGACGAATGAGGTGACCCTTCCTGGTTCGGCATCGATAGTCGTGTGCAAAAGCTTAAAACGGTTTGCCAAAATGTCAAACGCATTTTCTGCTACCCGTCTGGCTTGGCTTAATCTGAAATTAGAAAAATAAAACTATAAGGAAATGATATTTAGAAATGACACGATGTAGGCAAAACACCTGTAATTAAATATAATCTTTTCTTCATTCAAATCTGTACCAGTGTACGGATTCATTATGTTTATAGACAAGGGGAAGGCGTCGTCTTCCACAATGACGGGTGGGACGCCGACCGGTTCAGTTCCAGAGATGGACAGAGCGGCTGTTCCGTTCTCGATAGCGTTCCGCAGTGGTGTCGTCCTGCAAATGCCCTCATCTCCATCAGACCCGGGTGCGCCGACATCAATGTGCAAAAACCTGCTGTCTGCGTCCACAAGAGCAAAAAGCACGATACTGAAGGTATTCTTGTAATTAAAATACACAGATCCAGAGTTTGGAGGTTTGACAATTGTGACACGTTTTCCGTCCAGCGCTCCAATACATTGCGGAAATTGCCATCTTTCGTAAAAGTTCTTCATTACTGCCAGCCACTCGTCTTTTGTCCGCGGGGACACCAGATATTTTGGTCCCAGCATCTTGTAAATAGCATCGCAAGTTTCAACTAGGAAGCCGTTGACGGCGCCGTGGCTAATGCGGAACTGCCTGCTTAAGGAATGTTGACTTTCCCCCGAAAATTCGCAAGAAAACAAGAAACACGGCTGAGTCGAGCGTAGTTCCCAAATATGCTGAAACAATGACAAAAGTAAGAAGAATAACCACACACCTGAGGCAAGAAACCGCAGCGTCAGTTGAAGTTTGTCTTTGGCTGGGATGGCCGGACGCATTTCAGTGTCGAGTTTTTGGATGCATGGTGCAATTGACGAGAGAATGTCAGCAAACTGGTCGGAGTTAACGCGCAGCAAGCAGCGGTACCCCACCGGGTCGCTCTCCAGAAGTTCTTGATAGAGTAGATTTTGTATACCGAGTTCCTTCTTGGACATCCATGCTTTAATTCATGGCTTCTTTGCGTCGATATTAGGTTCTTCCGCGACTTCCTCATCCGCCATCATGAGGGCACAAGGCACAACTACTCGTGAAGCCTTGTTGACCTCCATGTTGGCATCGAAAACAATTTCTTGTCGTTTTCTTTCTTTTTCTTTTCGGCTCCTCTTTCTACTACGCACAGGAACCCTCGAGAATCTTCCAGAGCTGTAGCTCGTGCGTACTAATCGTACTGGAAAATGAGCAAAGGCCCATTCGTGTACGAGAACCATGAGAGCCATATAAAAAAAGAAAACCGCTCGTGCAACTAAGTGTTCCACGAGCACTTTCATGCGATCGGTTCAGGCGTATCCACACGACGGACCAAACTGCTGTTTCGGTCCGCGGGCCGCGCATCACGTGATCTTATGTCACCGGTTTTCGAGGTCCGCCGGAGGTCCGCGGCCCACGCTTCTGAGAAATGCCAAGTGACTTTTCTCGCCCGGACCTTGGCGGCGGACCACGGTGTTTTTAGTATAATTGAAGCGCTAAGTCTGGCAACAAGCTGACTTTTGTTGTTTGGATAGGAATCTAAATCCAAAGTCGTTTTCTTTTGGCGCCAACTGTTGAAGACGAAGAAGACGAACCTTTTGTTGTGAGATGATGGCGGCATGGTCCGACGATGCAACTTTTTACTTCATCGCGCTCGTGGAGTATTTCACGCTCTGTGGGACGATAGTTGCATGCCCTTTTTGGGTTCACTTAAGTCCTCCTCGTCCTCAATAGTCAACGCCAGGGCCACCGCGGCCGAACGTCTCTTTCGTTCAACTTTCATCTTGGCTCCTTACAAATAGCGTCAAAGCAGCTCGCTGCACGCGTTTGGCGGAGCTGTGAGGTCGAGGGTTATACCGGCCCGTTCACTCTGTCGTCTGCTCTTTTGGTCCGCCGTGTGGATGCTGTTACGATTCCGGGCCGAGCATGCTCCCACTTCCAAGCGTCGTGGACTTCGAAGATACTGAGGAGCGTTCACTGAGAGGAGAAGACGTTTATATACAGGAATATTTACATCGTCATCTTTCAGCTTTGGCGTCTGAGAAGGGAAGACTCTTGACGAGTCCGAGCACCGGCTAATGTAGCCTCCTTGAAGTGGCGAGGGGGTCCCTGTCCAAGGTCCCGCGAGGGGAAAGGGCACTTTCGTCACCACGGGACGTCTCTGCAGGTCTCCCGGGACGCGGACCTCCCACGTGGTCACACCCCGGTACAAGCATCCCTCTCGTCCCGTCTCCCAGAAGATCGCGGGAACAAGCAGCTCTCCCGATCACACGCCGAGACCCAAACGTCTCCACTTGTCTACGTCGTTCATTAGCACCCGGTCCGAAGGCCGAGGAAGCGGGCCCCCGTTTCTCAGCGGGGTGTCAGGGGGGTCAGCTCCCGCTGTGCCGGGTGGCCCGCTCGGTGTCGCCCGGAAGCCGCACCCCACCCACGCCGCGTCGGTCGGCATGTTCGGCGGCGCCAGAATGCCGAGCCCGAGTCTCTGGTCACTCGATGGGTGGTCGATGGCGCTGCCAGGAAGCCGAACCTGCCCTCTGGGTGGCCGATCATAACAGCTCCTCCGCCGCCGGGGAAGAGGGGTCGAAAGGGTTGCAGCCCACGTTGCATCCCGAAGAACCCGTAGTCGCTCGCCGAGTGTCTCTCGGGGACTGCAGCAGTCACATTCTCAAGGGAGCTCGTCAGTGCACCAGGTGAACCAAACAACGGTCTGGCCGCACATTGCCCAAGGTCGCAGGTCCGCAAGTGCGCAGCCAACCCTGGGATCTGCCAGATTGCTATAAAACTGATACAAACTTTGTCCCTTTAAAGTAGACCACAAAAATATAAATATTGTCACTCGAGAGAACCCTGAATTTATGGATACACTTTACACAAATTGAATTTCTACAGAACATAAACATAACCCTTTGCTTATGAAGCGCCCGGCTTCTAATTTTGGTTCAAGAAATCTCTCATAACCAACGAAACGGCAAAAGTGTGTGCGCGACCACGCACAAACAGCGGAAACTGCTGAAGCCGAACAAAACACACAAAAAAAAGCAAAGCAACGAAACGACACGCAAAACTTTCGAACTCCCATAAAAGCTAGGAGCGCTTCGCGAGGTCCTCGGGAACCGCGACGAAGTCGAACAATAATCTAGCTGTGGCCCGTCTGACCCCGACTCCCGCGCGAGTTTTCTCCGAAAAGCGAGAGTCGGGACCCTTCGTCAGAAACTTGAGCTCGATCCGGCTTTTGATGCAGCTCCTGAGAAGATAGGCCCGCAGCTTCATACCCCATGCAAAGGATATGCTCGCTTGGCATCCTCCCCGCTCGTCCATGAGCCCGCTGAATTGTATCTACTCCTTTCGAGCCATCAGGCCGGGAAGGCCCGACCTCTGAGCGGCGTTGTAACCCCACATGATTTTCCCGCAATTCCCTACTTTTTGAAGCTGGGCCGCCTTTTTCTTCGGCCGACCACGATTTCCTAACAGTTGGTGGTGCGCCAGAAAGGCCCTCTTGCGGTGTCAAAGCAATAGAGTCCACCGCCCCAAGCGTCGCGCCACTCGATGTGATACTCCATTTCGCGACGTCATGGATGCCATCCCCGCACGGCCGCGTCTCTAGTACACCTGGCTCAGACAGAACGCCTGCCTCGACTTTGCGGGATGATTGAGCAGGTCTCATCTTGCTTCTGTCCGCGGCCCTCGACGACGCTGCCTGCCCGCGAACCCTGGCAGTGGTCACCGGCTGAGCGGTAACCCCCGGAAAGCTCAAACCCCTTGCCCTCAGCATTGCGTCCGACCGATTTGAGAACAGATAGGGATAGAGCCCCGGAAGGGTTTTAGACACCGCCGCCACCGTGCACAGCACCCCAAACGGCCCCCTCACCTCTACACGCGCCATCGGAAGACAGACGCTACTCTCCTCCACGGCCTGCCTTATCCACGCGCACTCGCCAGTGTAGTCACGTGCGCTAACGTAGTCTGGATGGATGATATCTAATGTAGCTGCAGAGTCCCTGAGAACACTGCATGCCTTTCCATTCACGACTAAGTCGTGGAGATAAGGCCTGAGATACTGCGTGCTCTCCTCGTCGTCACTGACGAACGAGAAGACCACTCTCGGCTTTCGGCAGCCAGAACTAATGTGTCCCGGTTCTTGGCATCTAAAACACACAAGAGGTTTCCTAGCTTCATACGCTTTCTTTTTCTCAGACTCAGCCTTCGTTTCGATGTCCTTTTCTTTGCCAAAAGCAGGAGACTGTTCTCCCCTGTCACCACCCTTTTCTCCTGGCAACCCGGCACTTTCTTTTCCGTGCGCACCAACTTTCTTGGAAGGCTCCCCGCCTGCGTTTGCTCCGGGACGAACCCGGCTTCTCTCAGCATCGCGCCTTAAAGCAAATTCTTCTGCCAGATCGGCGGCTCGCTCCAACGTTTTAACCCCCGGTCTGTCCTGCACCCACAGGCGGGTTTCCTCCGTCAAGCAGTTATAGAACTGTTCGAGACCGATACACTCGACCACCTTGTCGTGGTCTCCCAAAGCTTCCTCTCCTTTCAGCCACTCTACGAGATTGGATTTCAGGTTGTAAGCGAATTCGGAGAAGGACTCATCGGACTTCTTTCTCTCAGTGCGAAATCGGCGACGGAAGGCGTCGGCGGAAAGGCGGTACTTCTTCAGGAGAGCCGATTTTGCCTTGTCATAATCGTCTGCCTCCGCTCTTTCCAGCCGAGCCACCACGTCGGCGGCCTCGCACGGCAGAACTATCAAGAGCCATTGCGGCCAGGTGTCGCGCGAATAGTCCATCTTCTCACATGTTCTTTCGAAATTTACAAGAAACAAGCCAATGTCTTCTTTAATTTTAAAGGGCTGTAGGAGGTCTTTCATTTTCAGCCGCGGTGTAGCCTGACCAACCCTAGAACTCGGTGTCTCTCGGCCTGCACGCTCTGCCTCCACCTGGGCTATCTGAAGCTCTAACTTTTTCCGTTCCAGCTCCCTCTCCTCTGACTCCCTGCGATAAAGACGCTCCTTCTCTTTTTCCATGAGCTCCCTTTCCTCTGACTCCCTGCGATAGAGACGCTCTCTCTCTCTTTCTGCGATCTCCCTTTCTTGTCTTTCCTCCTCTTTCTTAATCCTTTCCTCGATTAGCTCCCAGCACTCCCGAAGCTCCACGTCGTCGGCGCCACTCGCCCGAATCGCCTCGATTATGAGAGGTTTTCTCTGGACTCCCCCCAAATCGAGCCTCAATTCTTTACTCAAAAGAATCAGATCTGGTCTGCGCAACTTGTTCAAATCCATGGTTGTTCTCGAGTGACAATCTTTCACCTTACTCTTTGCCGGGGAATACCCAACTCAAGCCAACTACCCCGGCAGCTACATCACCAAGTTTAAGCAAACTTCACCATCTACTCAAACCTGGCAAATCCCAAGAGAAAGCTGAACACTCACCAACACAGCAACCAGGACTCTGCACAGACCATCCCACCGCTGCCATCCAGTTGTTACGCTTCCGGGCCGAGCATGCTCCCACTTCCAAGCGTCGTGGACTTCGAAGATACTGAGGAGCGTTCACTGAGAGGAGAAGACGTTTATATACAGGAATATTTACATCGTCATCTTTCAGCTTTGGCGTCTGAGAAGGGAAGACTCTTGACGAGTCCGAGCACCGGCTAATGTAGCCTCCTTGAAGTGGCGAGGGGGTCCCTGTCCAAGGTCCCGCGAGGGGAAAGGGCACTTTCGTCACCACGGGACGTCTCTGCAGGTCTCCCGGGACGCGGACCTCCCACGTGGTCACACCTTGGTACAAGCATCCCTCTCGTCCCGTCTCCCAGAAGATCGCGGGAACAGGCAGCTCTCCCGATCACACGCCGAGACCCAAACGTCTCCACTTGTCTACGTCGTTCATTAGCACCCGGTCCGAAGGCCGAGGAAGCGGGCCCCCGTTTCTCAGCGGGGTGTCAGGGGGGTCAGCTCCCGCTGTGCCGGGTGGCCCGCTCGGTGTCGCCCGGAAGCCGCACCCCACCCACGCCGCGTCGGTCGGCATGTTCGGCGGCGCCAGAATGCCGAGCCCGAGTCTCTGGTCACTCGATGGGTGGTCGATGGCGCTGCCAGGAAGCCGAACCTGCCCTCTGGGTGGCCGATCATAACAATGCTCATTGCAGCCGGACGGCCCGCGGGCCGCGCATCACGTGATCAATCGGTCCGCGGCCCGGTCCGTCGTGTGGATACACCTTTCCCGGGCTTGTCCGCGGGCCACAGCGGACTCGAAAAAAGGCAGAATTGCATCGCGTTCAAAACTCCTATAATCTTGGGCCGGCAGGTCCGCGGACATATTCTGTTACGTTCGCTCACGTGATACGCAAGATACATCAGGCCTGAGGACATGTTCTTCAGGTCCGTGGACATGTCCCTTGGTTTTGCCTGCTCTTTCCGTCAGAAACATGGCCGATTATATACCCAAGAAGAGGTGACGTCACGCCTTTCGTAGGAACTTGTCCGCGGACATAGTCCTTCGTGTGAATACACCTTTAAGCCCCTTTATCTTGTGATAAGTGGCGCCATTAATTGTTGGGGAAATGCAAGAGACACGTGCCGCGCTACACTTGTGGGAAGAACATGGAGTTTGATATCTAACTCAATGCTCCGCTGTGCTGCCATGATCTTCCCAATGGCTGCACGTTGCACGTGCCTCGTGCATCGACGCACCTTGCGCTACTTTTGAAACATGGAGGGGCTTTACCGGTATCCTGGCTACAGCGCCACTTTTTCGTCATGAAGCGGCGGCACGTGGAACTACCTAGAGCCACTCGATATGGCAGCGTAGCTGCCAGAGTAGCGCCACGCTTTTCCCTGTGCCGCCTCTCACCGTGATTGGTCACACGCGGTACCATAGCAACGAGCTGAGCTGGCTCGGTTCCCTTAGCAACCGAGTGACTACTCGTCACGTGACCTCGCAAGAGCCGTGATGTCACCGGTAAGATGGCAGCGCCCAGAGCTGGTGGATACGAGTTTCTTCGGTGCGCGGTAGTCGTAATGTGCCGCTGCTTGCCGACGATTTCGGACTTCTTCGTGCTCTCTGGCGCAGGCATAACGTGAAGATCTGAAAGACTGTGACTTTATATCTTTTCTGTGCAAGATCGCTCTGGATATTAGCACCTGTGCGACAGCGTCAGTCATATCACCGTAGCGGTGCTCGTATTTCTGGATGTGTTCGAGGATCGATAAGACATTTTGCATGCAATTTTCGCATACTCCTAGCCTTGTTTGAACGTTGGAATGTCTGAGCATCAATGCGAATTGTATGCGTCGCATGTTGGACCTTGGGGAAGTTGTTTCAGCCCCAGGTAACCGCGTAATCACAAACTTTTCGCGAGGAAGCTCCTGCGATCTTTACGTTTTGTACTAATCATCGATCTTACTATATAGCTTTTAGGATAACATTTTCGAATTTTCTAGCCTCCTTTGAATGTTGAAATTTCTCAGAATCGAAACGAAAGGTATACGTCGTGTGTAGGGCCTAAAGGAAGTTGTTTCAGCCCTGGGTCACCGAATAATCACAGCAACTTTAAGCAAGGAAGCGCCTGCGACCTTTAACCTTTTGTACTAATCGACGATTTTACGAATTGACAGTTCTGAAGACTTTGATAAACGTCCTTTCGTTGCAATAGCTTGCATTTAATCACAGTGTTTTTTTTGTTTTTTTTTTAAGTGACAAGTTGGCGTTTCCTGAAATGACGTATATGAAATGACCTGCTCTATAAGAATGCATCAACACACACTATTAGATTTATATGCTCAGAGGTGTGTTCGTCTCTGTAATTAACAAGTTACAGACAATTATTTTTTACGAGTGTAATATTTATTTTCTGTAGCTGGGCCTGTTTCGTATTCATTAATGTTCGTGTGCTATGATGCTATCATCTTTTGTGTATGGTTCTAAATATGCTCTTTGCAATGCCTACAAAAGCCAAAATGACGTCAGCCGACCCCAGCTCACGCATTTGACACGAAAACTGCGTCACTCGGACGTATGCGCTCGTCAACAATGAATTCGTCGATGAATATTTGAATTCACGTTCGTGGCCAATGAGTGCGCATGAGTGCACTTGCGAATGACAAGTTCTACGGTGTGTTTAAAAAGGACGCTGAAAGCTTGGGGCCATCGCACCGGTGCCCTAGCATGTCACGACCGCGTGATTTCACTGTTCTTTTTTGAGTCGAGGATTAAAGCTAAGGAAGAAGAAGTCAAAGAGTCATTTTATGGCCCCTTTAACACGGGTATGCGTGCTACACCAGATAAAAATATTGACATTTTGCATGCCGGTAAACACGGGACGACCACTTGGCTTGTCGGCAAGAACACCTCATATCCGGCGTCCGTCTCTTTTGATGGCGTTAACAATCCTCTGTAGACCACCGTGCTGTTCTTCTTGGTTTAACCCCGTCGACTGTTCATCGCGCAAAACGAAGGTGATACCGTCGTCGACGTCGCTCCCCGCCAGTCGGTGAGATAATCTCATCTTGAATGAATGGTTGGGTCTTGAAGAAGTATGCTGCTAAGCATACATTCTCTTACTATGCTGCAGTCGAGCAGCAGTAATGTCCCAAGGCAATCGTCCTGTCGTGGCCGGCGTAATCCTTGTTCCATAGGAGCGAAGTCCGAAAGTACAAGGACGGTACGTTCGTCCCACGAATCCGTCGCCATCCCGGCGCCGCGGAAAACAACTCGCCTTGTCCGTGCATGCTGCAAATCGTCTCATTTCACAGAAGAAACAGGCACCGCTACTCCAGAGGCCCGTGCCGTACCGCCATGCAAAGCGTCTTTTTGGTCTTTTACCACTTTTCAATTAACGAATGGAGATATCAACTAGATGAAGGTTGCCGCCCGGCGTCGCTAGCAGTACGGTTACCATAGAAACCTCCCAGGCCCAAAATGGAGATCACTATAGGCGCTTCTGACGTTGTGTATCTAGATAATTTTGCGTCGTGTCGCTACTCTGGCAGCTACGCTGCCATATAGCGTGGCTCTAGAACTACCCAATAATGCGGAGCGCTCGGCAGACCTAGGCTACCCGTATAGCCACCATAGCAGTGGTGCCTCATGTGCACAAACATGTGCAACGTGCGCGTGAACGTAGCTTTGGCATGCTTGTGATTGCACGCAATTGCCAGCACGCGCAGAGACATGGCGCCGGCCAGATGCCGTGCTTGCTGTCGTCTCCACATCTATCAGAACGATGACGTCCTGATGACGACAGTTATTGTTTAAAATGTGCTCCACGACAAGTTTCATTGCTTTCTTTTTATCTCGATTTCTCTCGTTCTTTCTTTTTATTTTTGTTTCTCAATGTTTGCTCGCAAAACTTCTTTTTTTCCGGGATCTTTATTTTTTTAATGTGGTTTTCCTGTTTCATTCTATCAAATGGCGCGTTCCCGGTGTCGACGACGTCATTTCTTTAATTGCTGTTTTCCATTCGCGCATCTTATACGCTTAAAATGTGGACATAATTGTCTACTTTTGATAGCCCAACACATTTGGGGGGGGGGGGGGGGGGGGGACCATTTGCGCTCGGTGTTAAATAATCGCAGGCGTGGCTAAAAGCAGCGGGCAATCTAGCGGATCACATCTGTGTGTATTATGTTTCGAAGGACTAACCGCAAACAAACACGCCGTTCCGTTTCAATTTCTAAGTGCGTACACAGACACTGCTGCGCCACGTTCGACGTCATTCGAGTAACAAGCACGCGATGGGCCTGCTGCCAACATTTAGCCTTCGACATCAACTGCCGCAGCTGCGTGCTTTAACCGTTTGCTAATTGCGTCCTTATTAAAAATAAAAAAAAGAGGGGGGGGGGGGGGGGAGGGGCTGCTAACGCGGAAAGCCTGTTTTTCGGGAGTTATTTTGAAGAAAAACAAAAACGAATGACGTCGTTGTTTCGTTCGAACGTTCCACAAGGATACGAATGTATCGCACATCGGGGCTGCAAAGCAATTCTGGTGTTTTTGGGGACCCGAATGTCTCCGACTGGTGTATTATAAATTGTAACAAAAGTAATTTTAGGCTAAATACGGACGCACGCGCTCTCAACGTTTACTCAGATAAGACGCGCGTACTTAAAACAAGACAGCAGTAAATTTTCTGGGCTGTCATTATTCTTCGTCCTCCCTGCCAGGTCCGACTACAGCGAGTACGAAAGAGCCAATCAAGCCGCGTTTAAAAGTGCATCGTCATAGCTTTCGTGGCTCAACTGCGTCTGCTATCCCACATATTGTATGCGCCGTGATCCTGTGCTTTTTACACCGATAGCCGCTATGGGGCTCTTCCCACCTTTAGAAATGACTTCTGTCGTCGACGTTTCAGTTTTATAGTCGCTGTATAGTTGTGGTCGTTGTTTATGCTGTAGATGGCGGCGTACGGCGTTCGTCGTGGATGTTGCTAAATCGGCAGCTTGATGCTTTAATAGACCCATGTTACGGATTTTAAAAAAAACAAGAAAACACAGGGCGCGGGATGGCAAAGACAATGCACGCTTTTCGTGAGCAAGGCTCGTGAAATTATGAGGTGCTGAAGAAAATTAGCCTTCTACATTACGTCCTTATTTCGAACCCTTTTTGCTCCCGTTCTGCCCATTGAAAAGCATGCATTAAGCGCCCCTGCGCGCACCTCGTGTCGCTGCGTCGCAGTGTTCTTCCGCAACATAAAGGCCGTCTGTTTTCATCGCCGTCACCATGACAATGAACGCCGAATGACTTTTTCGGACGGCGCGTGTACGTATCACTGGGGAGCATGTTAACCAGTTAACAACCCCCCCCCCCCCTCCCCCAGCCTGCATTTTCGCGGCGACAGTCTGCGGCTGCTCATTACAAAACTAGTAAACTGTGGCTAACAGACGGCGTTCGGAAAATCGGCGTTCGTTGCCATGGTGGCGGCGATGAAAGTAGACGGCCTTTGTGCTGCGGATGAACAGTGCGGCGCAGCGATACGAGGTACGTGCTGAGGCCCTTTCCTCATTCTTTTCAATGGGCGGAACGCGGACAAAAATAGTTCGAAATAAGGACTTAACGCAGGAGGCTGGTTTTCTGCAGCGCCTCATAGTTTGGCAAGCCTTGCACGAAAAACATGTTTTCAAACCGGTATTCTGAATCTTTTTTTTTTTTTTTTTTACAACAACCTGGGTTTAAAGTATCAATGTGACGTCAAATCCTCGAAAAGGAACGCCCGGTGTGTGCAATGCGGAGGCGTTACCAGTACCAGTGAACTATTTCACAGCCTACCGACCCACTCTATGCTTAAGCCGGGGTCAGAGTGCTCATACACTGTACAAAAAACAGTCTGGAAACAGAAGTCACCGAAACATCCTCTGTGGTTCGAATGCCGCGAGCCCAAGTTTCTTCCTTAAACTCCTTGCCATGCGTTCATTCGAAGCACGGGTCTCGCGGTGACCCGCGTTGGAATCTGTATGCAGACTCTCCTGTACGATTTATATAAGCAGTGTGACCCTGGTTTTAGGGTTTTTGTAGCACCCGAGGGCTATAGCCTCCTCTGTACTGACAAAACCTGGCAGGTCGCCACAAGAAGTGGCCGCCGAAATTAAAAAGTGGAGTGGCAGACAACGGATGAGAGGAGAGCCACGTGACGGGCGTCCCGCTGCGGCGAGACGCCGAAACACACTTGTCCCGAGCGATGGAATGTTCTCTCGTGCTTTTCCCGTTCCTCGCGCTACCGCTTCTTGCCTCGTCGGGTTTGAAAACCATGTTTCGGGCAGTGCTTAAAGTCAGGGGAGTCTCGGGGAATCCCGGACCCCCAACGATTTCGACGAGGGGTCTGAGACCCCTCTGGGGAGTAGATCAAACCATCGAGCCCCTAGCGGCAAAGTTGAGAACTAAACTAATGGGTACAACATGAATTATTTGGGCGTGTATCTGATGCAGCCTTCCGCTGTGTCAGTCAAATGCTGGCACAGCCGAACGCGCTGCGGTCGACGTTTGGATGCATGTACATGTAATTAGTTTAAAGGCAATCTGCTTGTCAAAATCTGTCCTACAAACTCTCTCTCTCCCTCTCTCACCCCTCACCCCGTCCGCCGAGGATACCATAAGAGACACCCCCCTGCCACAGGTGGGAGACCTTAAGCCTTGGTTTCGGGTCCTCGCCGCTGCAAAAGCTGTGCGCTGACGTTCAGGTTCCGCGAGAAATGCTCTGTGTTATAATATCCTCGCGCTCCAAATCTGCGACCGTGCACTCAATGGCTACGTCGTTGAACGCGACGCCGATGCCCAACGACTTTGCCGTGACCTGTCGCAGCAGTCGCTGTGACGTACTGTGAATTAACACAATACTTCTTTTTTCTGTTAGTGATTGGTTTAGCCGGTGGTAGGAAATGCACAAAGATACACTTTTGGCGCAGCTGTACAACCAGTTGTGCTGCACTGGCTAGATTTCTCATCTACAGCTAAGCGACCGGTCACCCGTTGAGGCGTACCAACATCAGACCTGTATGAACATACAAAGCAGGCACGTAGCCAGAGGGGGGGGGGGTGCTCCTGCCCCCCCCCCCCCCCCCCGAAATCTTCCATTTTGCTGGGACCTCCTCCCCCCCCCCCCCCCCCCCCCCCCCCCCCAAAAAAAAAAAAATCCTGGCTACGTGCTAGATACAAAGCAAGCCAATTTTGCTAGTGTGTGTTCTCGAATGTGTTCGCGAGCGCTCTCGAGCGCTCTTCAGTTGATGTAAACCTGTCAATATGTATATAAACAGAGTTATACAAGACCTGCTCCCTGGGGCTTCCCGATTCCGGCTTCCAGATGAGGTCCTGCCCTGGCTCGGCTCCCTGCCGCACGCCAAGTGTGCGGACAACCCTCTCGGTCCCAATACACCAACTCAACTCTGTGACGTAACGGCGCGGTGGTGGCGCGTCCGTCGCACTTCCGGTCTGGGGTTGTGGGCAGAAGTCCCTATGCCAGACGTGTCTTCCTTCGTTGTTTTGAAAGGAACCAGACAAAAACCTGCCTTCTCGTCAAAACGCCGGGACTGGGGCCGTACCAAAAGAGTCGAGAAAGGTTTGAAGGTCAGTTTTCACGTGCTCGGTTCGTCCGAGAATCTGGATATGTGCCGTGAAAAGGGAAAAGCAGACGCCGTCGGACAACGATTGCTTGGGCGGGAAGCACTTTGGGTTGAATTCACGGATACTTGTGGTCATCAGATTTATTTGTTTTGTTCCAACATGAACGCCAGAAAACCATCAAGTTGTGCGGACCACCTGCGGACTACGTTCAGTGCGTCTTCAAGTTCAAACGGCCGCCTGATCGTTCGAATTGTCGTCTGCTCTTTCAAACGTTTCTGCTTGTCGTCTGCTCTTTCAAACGTTTCTGCTTGTATTCTGCTCTCTTAGACGACGCCGGCCCGTAGACCAAATGTTGGCCCGGTACTTGCTTTAAGAGCTAAGTGCAGACCTCAAAATACTTAAGTTTGAAGGTTGGTAAGGAGGCTCGATAACAGTAGATACAAGGAGATATTAATCATTGTTACCAGTGACCATCACTGACTTGCTATGCCTTATTGACTAGGTTCGATTATTCTTGCGATTTTCAGTATCTACGTCGACCATCTCAGCTACGGTTAACGCTTTTGCAGCCAAAGCGGCGTCGCGACTGAAGATTGCGAGCGAAATCTCATCATGCGAATCAGGCTTTAGCGTACATACTGCGGCGTCCACGCGGAATGAATCGCCACATGTCACATTATTCACGCCAAGTTTTGCGGTGTAACGAGCCTCGGTAATTTCGCTGACGCCGCTCAAGTAGTCGGACATCGCCAGGAAGACGTAGAATCAACAATTCGAACGCGAAAAAGAGCAGGGGGACTCACACCGACGCCGACAACATCGCTTTTCAAAGGTTAGTTTATGGGCGACGGCGAGCTTCTAGCCCACACCCCCATCGCGCATGCGCGGCTCCGGTGGCGTCCGCCAGGGGTGCTCGGGTTTGTTTGTAAACGTGAGTTGGTTTATTCGCGACTCCAGCGACCTATAGGGGGCGCCACCACCAAACAAACATGGCGGCTGAGTCCAGGTCGCGGCGGCTCGGCCGGGCCGCCTGAACAGGTGGCGCGTTCAATTTAACAGATTTTCTTTTGTTTAATGCCCAATTTTATAGGTATTTGAACTGAGACGGTTAAGTGTAGCCGGTGCAGATAAACTTGCAAAGCATAGTTTTGTTTTGCCGGTGTTTTTTTGTTCTTTTCGTGTCAAACTTTCGTTTCGGAGATTTCGTTCAAAACCGAAACTATCGGCTCCGGAGAGACGGTAATATACTAATCAGTTTTTATCATCTAAGGAAAGCGGCGATGACTACAGAATTGTTCCACAGAGAGTTATAACTTTTCAGTAACTCGCATGCCTCGACCATGCGACTTATCTGTCCGCGAAATCGAGCTTTTGTGCGTATCCGCGTTTACGAAACAGCTCCAGTCGTCTGCTCGGCCAACAATACAGGCTGCAGAAAAATTACGAAAATTAAGCAACCGCTTCTTGAGCCAAGGACCATGTTAACCCGCCGGCGCCCCACAAAGCAGCTGATACTCGTATTTCAATTCAGGTTTTAGTAGCAATCGAGAAGTCATTTTGACGAGCGGGTTATGCATTATATTACGTACTATGTCCCAGTAAAGCGATATTAGTTTATCCTTCGGGTTGAAATATGAGCTTAGTTGACTAGCTATTAGGTGAGCTGCTGAATAAAAGTATATTTGATAGACGGAGACATACTACTTAAACTTAGCGAAATGGTTCTATAGCCGGCAGCACGGAGACAAACTGAAGAGAGTTTTCATTGAAGATCCGCGCAGAACCTCTCTGCATTGAACTTTGCTTCGAATCCTGAACGGAGAAAATTTGTATTTTTTTTTTTGTGGCCGGTCAATCTGACCAATGTAGACGTATATTGCAGCTGGCTTCGACGTCCTCGTAATATAAATATTGGAGGCGCGATAGTTCAAAATGCCGTGACAGCATCTAACGTTGCGAGACTTGTCTCCCACCTTTTGAAAACAGATAATTTCCCTCATTCATCATTTGCAGCGAGCAAGTTTTCCTGAATCAAGTAATTGCGAAATCAGCCCAACTCCTTCAGTATGGTCCAGAGGCTTTTTCGGCGAAAAGCAGCCGAGATGAATAACCAACGCACCGACCGGCGTGGGTGGCTCAAACTTGAAGCTAACCGAACACAATCAAACTCAAGAAAAGCAGCTATCGAACCTTCCCATTCACTTGACTGCAACATTGATGTTCCCTCCAGTATCAGTTACCAAGTAGTCGTCACCTTGAATGTGATTCAAGACAGACAAGTTTTTCCGTGATTCCTCCCCATCTAAGAAATCGAAAGCACGCGACCGTGTGCTGTGGAGTAAGCGGGCTTTCAAACATGTAATAGAAGAAAACAATCTACTGAGGCTTCACCACACTAATGATCACTCAGGCAAACTAAAGAAATATTCGGACCTTCGTGAAATTACACTGTTCGCCACCGCGCCGACAACGCGTGTCCGCGAAAGCCACCAGAGACGCGGAGGGGCGCGGAGCGACCTGGACCGGCTGGTTCCCGGTTTTCCCGCTTGGCGGCGTCCGTTTTGCTGGAGTCGCGAATAGCGGGTACAAAAGGTGCTCCGCGTTGCGGTCCTGGGTCAGTCTCGCCCGAGTGCTCGATCCTGCTGTTTGGCCACCATCGACGCTGTGACGCTAGCCTTCTATGTTGTTTTCGGCACAAGTTCGCCCGATTAAACATTTAGTTTCCTTGATCTATTCGTCGCTTCATTGATTGTCATTCGTGACAATATCTACCAAGACGCCTTTAAATGCATTGAGCTGAATAATCCCTAATGGAAGGTAGTCTACAAAAAGTTAGAGCGCGGTGGTAAAGGCAGAGGTAAAATGTCAGACGTGCGATCCCCGACAGGCAGGAAATAAGTCACTTTCAGCGTCACCAGCAGCAATAATTTATAGCGTAAAAAAAAAGAAAAAAAAAAAGAATTCTTCGAATTTGCCGTTCGCGTTTTCTTTTACCAAGTATATGACTTTTTTCTACAAAAAAAAAAATTCTAGCTTTTTAGGTTCGATGGGATATCGTTCATTGTCAGGCAGGTAACTTTCTTGAGTGCTTCTCGTACTTCCGTGCACTTCAAAGGGGACAACAAAGCTACGAAACATCACTTTGAAAACAGTTTATTGGCACTTGTCAGAAGGCAAATTGTGTTGGTATCCAACGACATAGATGAAAAGGCACTGGGACATTATGTCAACTCAACAATTTTATCGACAGTAGACGCCTTCGCGAAACACACTCCGTAATGAACTTTCGTTGCTGCGCGGACTAATGTGTACAAACACTTCCAAGTTTAATAGCATAGACTTTTTTAGATCATTATTGTTACTTTTGTTTGCAAAAGTCGAAAACAATCCTCGTTAAGACGAGTTGCAGCAGCAAAATCTTTATACTCTGGAGCCTATATACACAATCAAGGCACTTCGTGGTGTGGGCCATCAACTTCGATACGAACAAAGAAGTTATGTTGAGCGTGAAACGCACTTTGTTTCCGACGGTGCACTTGCTTGCCGTCGATCATTAACAAACAAAACTGAGAGACTAAAAGCACACATAACGCAACTTTGCATCACAATCGCACATGCGCATTCGCACACACTCACACACATGCACAAGGGGATACAAACAGTGAGGTGATACAAGGTCCATAGACCTCTGTGCATTTACAGGTGCGTAAACGGTAAGGAAAACGAGAGATAAACCGAGGCTGTCGTGTAAATACATTTTTGTTTTTTGAGGCATAACATGAGATCCAAGCATTGAGTGCAGATAATTTTTTTTTTTTTTTAATATTCGTTTCACCTTACGATGAACACTAACGGACGCTACTGTTTATCGTGAGGTGTACGTGTCACGTGACCCGGGGCAAGTAGTAACGTGACACTTTCGCATTGCTCCTCTGCTGCAAATCGTAATGTGAAACAGAGTATAGCCGTTTTCAGCATTATCTAGCGTAACAGGAAGAGGAAAGGTTGCACTCAATTTAAATGCAGACCGCCCAGCTCGGGTTAAGATGCATTTAGGGGTTTCTCAGAATAAAATGATGCTACACTAAGCCGTACTTACATGGTATCATGCGTGCACCCGTATTTTGAGTGTTTCTACACTTTTTTTTTACGTGGTTCACATCTTTGTAACATTTAGGTTTTGTTTACTTCTTCAGTTGTCTATACTTTCTTATAGCTTCACGGAATTGGATTAAATAGTAAGATATTCAAAGTGATGAATATTGCCACACTACAGTGTGTTTGAATTGCCCTTATCTTATGTTCGGCGAGACATATCGCTTCTCACCTCGCCTAATAACTTTCGCCTACATCAAACAGCGTCGCCTTTCTCTTCACCCCTCTTTCTCCTTTATAGAAACAAGATTGCACGTAGAGAGCTTCGCTTATTCTGAACTATATACGCGGTGGTATTTCTTTGGAGAGTGAGATCACGATCGTCATAAGCTCGGAAGAAGCCATTCCTCTGTACAGTAGCTAACATGGCCAGCGCGGGCAGTGTTAAAGTAACAGTCTTTGATAAAAGCGACGTTCAAATCTCACCTTCTCTTCTCGACAGTCCGAATGCAGTGAGCGATGTTTGAAACTTCTGAGATTATGGTGCATCGTTTGGATTGAAAAAAGTAGAAAATGGTACTGTTGTATTGCTTCAAAATGCACACAAATCTTGAAACTTGTGCGCGCAAGCTTTCAAACCGGACTGTTCGTTTAGAAAGAAAAGAATAACTGCCATCGCCGAAATTCGCATGTCAAGAACTTAAAAACAATTTTCACTCAGTGCATATTATTCCTTGGCGCTAACTTCTGCGGGATAGTACTGATTGGTGCACTGTTGTAACTTCACGTCATAGCCGCATCTCCACATCACCGGTTTTTGTTTTCGCCATACCATCACTTGAGACGATGCATTTGCTCGATATTTCGGTAGCTTATCATTTAAACTTCCGGAAAACTTCAGAGAAATGTAAACTGTTTCTAAACAAATATCGGGAGCTAAGACACTTACAGGCAACTTGATCCAGCAACGCAAAAGAAGCAAAAGAGCGCGCTTGTGCAACTGTGATCGGCGCTGAACATGAGCGATCATTCGAACCTTCACAGCCTCAACCACGTTTCCACAGAAAATTGTCCCATAAGTGTAAAATAGTGGCACGGCGTCCCTTCAGACAAAAGCATCAACGACGTCATGGTCTCGCAGTAACAAATCGCACTCGGATAAAGTTTTACAGAGACGAAAACTGGGATCGGAAGGCACCCTTATTTCGAGCTAACTTATCTACCCCCCCCCCCCCCCTCTCCCAACCAACACGGGAGAGTGACAGACGACTCATCTACCGGGGTTCTCTTGCACTCTGAAGCACAAAGTCAAACACTGTGTTAAGCCAGACGTGACAACAGGATCTACCAAGGTCGCCACACGCTGTCGTCCCCTCTTTCCTGGGGCTCCCCTTCATGCTGCTGCTGAAGCTGAAGATGGTACTGCTGCTGTTGCTGCTGCTGTTGTCGTTGCTGCAGCTGAAATTCGTGCATCACCTCACGGAAGGGTCTCTGCGGAAGTTCCATCGGCGCACAACCCGCCGAAGAGGACTGCGGCTCCGAGGACAGGTCGCTTCCGGCGTCGCTTCCACCGGGACTGAGGGCGCTGCCGAAGCTGCTAGCGGGGCTGGGTGTCCTCGGCGGATGCGGAGACGTCGGCGTCGACGTGTTGGTCGGCGTCGGGGGTCCCCAGGAGGTACCCACCGCGGACACCGTCGGAAGCACGAACGCGAGGTCTCCGTTGGGCAGTCTGCTCGGAATCAGCGGTAGGCCTCCGAGTTGAAGTCGGCCCGGCGCCGAACCCGCCCGTCCTGCTCCGTTGTGGCCGCTGTTGCCGTTATTGTTGTTGTTCACGTCCCCCAGGCCCGGGATCTGGACGCTGAGCGGCGAGATGAGGAGCCCCGATCCGGCGCCCAGCGGGGACGCGGGGCCCGAGCCGCTGAGTCCGCTCACGCAGGTGGACAGGTGTCCCACGAGCCGCTGCCTCAGGTGCGGCTCCACACTCTCCAGCCTCGTCACGTAGCGGCTCACTTCAGTGGCGCACTCGGCGAAGCCCGCCCGGAACTTGCCCATCACGGCCGGGTCGGTGGCCAGGGCCGCTGCTCCGCACAGGGGAAGAGAGAAGGAAGGGATCGGTTAGGGGCGAAGAATCCCCTTGGCAAGCGGAAAGCTGCTCAGCCATGAGCCTACTTCCTCCAACTTGCAAGTGTCCCCCGCTTGAGATTTAGTTTACGCATTCTTTCTTTGTTCGGGAAGTCCATGGGCGCTGCTTTGCGTACGTTATTCTTGCCACTTCAAAGAAGGCAACGCCACCCAGCGGAAGAAACGGGAAGGAGGGAAGCGAGGAGCTACCGCGCATATCTAAGTGTGCGGCGAAAAATAGCGCAGCCTGGCGGCGAAGATGTGAAACAGAGGAACGGGGAGAGGAAGGCGGACTAAATACACATTGTTGGAGTTCTGAGTGGAAAGTAACAAGGGGAAATGGAATACCTCGCGTTTCCGTGTAAACTGGGGTATGGGGCGGTGTCCAGAGTCACTTTATGAGACTATGAACAGAGTGTTTCAAGTGGCATCACTCTTCCCCTATTGCCTTCTCTATTTTCAGGAAAGTAGATTTATCCACCAATTAATCGAGTGAATTCTTAATCACCGATTAATTTCTGAACCAGCTAATCGGTGAAACCTGAGCCCCTTTCTGGGGTTGTCATGGACGTAATATTTTTTGATGTCGAACGCGACGGTTAAGAAATTTATCCCGTACGAAACGTCACGTTCTTTCAAATAAAAGGGCGTGGAGCAAACAAGAAAACTCGCTGCTTTTGTCAAAATTTCAAAAGATAGGTGTTTGTTTACGCAGTTGGCACATTCAATCACGAGCAAATTATCGGTAAGAATGAATGCCACTTCTACGTGCTTGATATTTATCGAGGTCGCGAAGGGAACACCAATCATTGCAGCATAATTCATATTGACTCTATGTAAATCTTATCCGCGAATCTTCGCTCCGTATCTCCCTCTTTTTGAATATTCAAATAGTACCTCGTATTGACACCTTGATGTAAATAAAATAAGTGTACGTATGTATAAAGTGAAGTAATAGTGTTCAATGGGGGACGGCGTTTTGCGAAGATACACTTATACGTCGCAGTCAGCAGCAAAAATGATTCTCGGGTGTTTTTTTTTTTTTCAAATCCTGACATTTATCTGCCACCGTGTTCCCAGGGATTACGACTTTATGCAACTCTAGTCAGAAAGTAAAGAGGACACCTGGGCGTGATGAGTGCCAAGCTTCTTCTTACTGCATCTAAATGAGAGTACGGCGTGAGCCAGATAGGACGCTGACGTACGAATCACAAAGCAATAAGCATGGCCCCGCATGCGTTTGTTAGGCTGTCAGTGGCATATAGCATATGAGGCGCGTATGCGCTGACATTTTCCACTGACCGGTCATCTGCTGCCGCTGGACGTTCTGCAGGTGTCGCACCGTCATTTCCAAGATGTCCGCCTTTTCCAGTTTCGAATGTCGGGAAGGCTGCGAGCGTCAAAAACGAAATTGATGGTTGCACTTTTATTATCACGTCTTCGACTCAGTCCGATCACAAAAAATGTGCACCGCTTCAAAATAATGTCCTAAAAAAAAACGCCATTGGTTTTTTTTCGCTCTTTTTTTGTAAGCGAAACTTTTTTGCCTTACAACTACACATTGGTATTTACCCTTATGTACAGAAACATCGTATAATAAAAAAATAAAAAAAAACGGAGGGCCTGAAAAAACGTCAGACGTACCTTCGTGCAATTGATTTCTCTAATTTCTCGATAAATCAATCGCTTATTGGCAGTTCGATGCAAAATAAAACTGTTTTCAGCATCACCACATCGAGTCTCGTTCACGTTAAAGCCTAACGGACAATCGTGTACATGTGGATCTGACCCCTTTTACAGTAGCATCAAGGTCGCCGAGCCTGACCCACTCGGACTCTTACTATGATATTTTGTTATGGGACTCACGTCTTTGTTGAGAGCATCCAGGATGAGGGCCTTGAGTTCCGTGAGGCACTGGTTGATCCTGGCCCTCCGGCGCTTCTCCATGATGGGCTTGGTCGCCTGCACAAAGATCAGTCGGCCGGTCTTCAGGACGTGAGGCCACATTCGTCGCCATTGCACTATCACCATATTTATCGTGCGCAGTAGCTCTTTTATACGGAATAACAGACGTGCGAATGTTTTCAAGGCCCAGTGACCCGGCATTGTTGTCGGCCTAAGTGATAAGCGTTGTAAAGGTATATACGAGAAAGCAATGATATGCCGAACGAGCTTCCCAAAGGCAGCGTGAAAAGTGTTGATCACGCGGGCCGCGTGAGGTGAAGTGTTCGAGAGGTAAATTGTGCTCTTCGGTAAAGCGGAGACAGGGTAGTTATTGTTGTTGCCGTTGCTGCAGCTAAAGTTTTCTGACAAGACACTTTATTGATCATCGTGTTTATACTCCGAGGCTGCGAAGGAAACTTGAAGACATAGTAACAGCGACATAAAAAAGTGGACAGTCAGCACCTCAAACTCAAAGCTGGGTTTGAGATGAGACACTGTCTGTACAGTTTTTTCTGTCCCTTTTGATTTGTCTTCAAGTTTCCTTCGCAGTCTCGGGGTTTTAAACGTCATGCCTAATCCCCACGAGCTCGTCTGCACGCTGACCAATTTTTCAAACTATTGCCTCGGTTGTTTTTGCTTTTCATTGATTGAGAAGAGTTAATCATTCATGCCCGAAATTGAAAAAAAAAAAATTCGGACGTAGAAAAACAACTTTTAAGAGGAAGGCAAGAGAGATACGATGCGTGAATAGTAGGAGACTAGAGAGCAGACCTAATTACTTTTATAAAGGTGTCACTAACTGGAAGTATTGAAGAGAAGGTTAACTAGAGCTCTAAAATGTGTTCACGGGTTACTTCAACCAAAAACCTGGTTATAAAAGGTCTGGGCGCTTTGATTACCTAGACATTGAAAAAAATAGCGAAGCTATTTGTATGTTTGAACACTCCACACTCCAAACGTAAATATATTTTTTTGTTTCTCGTAAGATCGCATTGCGGAAAAAAATAAGCCTCTAACTGACGAACCTGTCACACAGAAGCATCTCGAATGTCTTCAACAAACGGATGAGATTCGCTTTGAATGCGATTTATATTGCGCCCCGCTGCAACCAACCATGAGTGAAAGCGGCATCTACGCAGAAAGGCCCGTTCACACTCTTGCGACCGAGTACGACTGAGAGAGACGAGATCTCTTACAACCTCTTAAATGTTTCTAGAATGAGGGAACACACTGACATTGTGGCGCCATCTATGCGGTGACCCTAGAACTGCATTTCACAAAAGCGAAGGTTTTGCGGGATTTCCGAGGTCAAATGTGCGTAATACCCACAGAAAGGCTCGTTTATAACATTGACAAAAGCTTTTCGAGCCAAAAAAGAAAGGATATTGCGCGAGAAATAAAACAAAATATGCCGGACCGCCGAGTTTACACTGCTTCCCAATAGATGGCGCCAGTGTGTTCTCTGGTTTAAGAAGTTTTAAGGAACCCAGGTTTAAGAGGTCGCAAGCAGTCGCAAGAGTGTGAACGGGCCTGAATGGTGTTTCTTGAATACTGTGTTCGTAATACTTCTTCACCCCCCCCCTTTTCCAAAAAAAAAAAATTAAAAAAATAATGAATTTTTGTTGGCGTAATGAACGTGGCATCGGAGAACACAGTACGTGTTTATCCAGAAAACTGTCCTTGAACGCTCATATCCATTTTCAATGTAGTGTATTTAGCGGCACGTGGCACGAGATGATTTGCTCTTCAGTGTGGAGCTGGAGCGGAAAGAAATGATGGCGAAGTAGATGCGCTTTAAAGAGCCTCCGTGAGTTCACTTCCCTGCAGAACGCAGAGGCGGCCAATCAGGACGAAGTATAGAAGGATCCTAGCGAATGACGTAGCTAAGAATACGATGACATCCGAGAAACCCGATGTGCGCCGCCCATACGTCCATGTACCAGAGTTCAAAAAAAAAAATTTGATTTTTTAGATTTTTTTTTATTTTGATCAGATTATAACTTGTTTTACATTACTGCAGCTAGAAGAAAGGTAATTATTTATCCCCAGATGTATTCCTAAACGTGGCAGATTGATTTCCCCGTCCATTAGATTATTTAAAACAAAGGGGGCGAAAGAACTGCTGTACATTTCAGTACACTTTAATGAACAAAGATTTTTTTAATGTAAATCCCGCTTCACTTGAGTAAAAGCAACTTGATGTTTTTTTTGTTTTTTTTTTTAGTTAGTGAAAAAAGCTTTAATATTATTATTTTACATTTTGATTTGCTCACAAAATGGCATTACTCACTTTATTTGCGTTACTTCTTGTCGCGTTATGATTTGCTGGCAATAGAAAAGAAAGCCTGTGTCTGATGAACGAAGTGGAAGATAGAAGGAGAGCTCAACGTTCCGATTTGCTCAGAAGAGCGCTATATATTTTGTCCGTAATGATCATTTGATTAGGATACAATACAAATGCACACAGAAAGCATCAAATGAGAGTCAAACTCGAAGTATTATAAATATTTTGGGAATTATTTGAGAGGGAAAGGCTCCATTTAAATCATCACTCTAAAACTCGTGTCATTGATATAAATAACTATTTAAATCGTTATTTAAATCGCAATTTACCTAATCTTGATTTTGGTTCTTAAGATCTTGTCGTATTCTGAGCTTTCGTTTTTCCCTGGGATTCAACTATTGTTCGAGGTGATTCGCTGTATCCGTGTTCTGCAGGAAAGCGAACACAGAAGCTTTTTTTTTTTTTTGAGTGCATTCCCATTCATGCATTTCTCGTGCTCCACTACCTTCCGACTTTCCCATTTTACCTTAGAGGAAAGCCAAGCTAAACATCTTCGGCTAAACTATTATTTTTTCCCTCGATCATTAAGTGAGTGATTGAAGCTGGCAAATTTTGCAAAGTGCGACGGGTGTCGCAGTCCAGGCACGTAGCAAGGATTTTGGTTCGGGGGGGGGGGGGGGGGGGGGGGGGGGGCCAAACGGGCCTTCCCCCTGACTATGTGCCTGTCGCAGTCTAAACCAGGGTGCGAACGAAACGCGCCTCTTCTAGGGATGCTCGGCACTGATGGGGATGAGATCCAGCTGTCGTGCAAATATAGCAATCAGCTAAACAGATGAGGGCAACAGCTACATGAATTATTTGTTTTGTGTTTTGATGTGCTTGTGTTAGACAAGTAAGGCACCAGTCAAACACGATTCGCGTCTGTGCCCCACACTCTATCGAGGAAGATGACGTGATTCTTCCAGTTCACATGCCATGTGCTGGGTAAACACCACGCTCTGCGGAAGAGAGGCTGAACCCCACTATAGTTCGATCTTCTCGCCCGTAGTCACCGACAGGGTGAGAACCACATAAGGTCTTTTTTGGGATGACCGGCCTGCAGCACGCGCTTGCTGTCTTCCACCGTGCTGCGCGTACACACTGGAGGCTCACATCGATCTGTTATCGAAGCTAGGAAGGTCGTGCTAGAGGTGAAACAACCGAAAACATTTTCTGGCATTCTCAATCCGTTAGTGGATGTGCAGGTACCGGAAGAAAATACGTCCCACGCGGTGTATGGACTATGGTAGACACGCTCAGCGTATATCCTATAGCCTCATGATCTATATGTTAAAAGTGCGAGCCTCATTATACACCTGTAATTCTTCCTCTTTTGCCCCCCTTTCTGCTTCCTTCTGCCCAGCTAGAAAACGGCATGGCGGATCTCCCCATTATCTCCCTCCCATAAAACTTTAAGATAAAAATAAAAAAAGCCAACTTTTTTTCGCATTGGGAAGGCAATTTGCGATTCCAACAGCGTGTGTTCAATCTCATTTTCTGCTTCACATTTCGGCCGCCAGGCCGCGACAGTATTGACCTCCACACACCCGGAGAGGTGGTAGCTCCCCGCTTCTCTACCTCGCGTCTTTTCCGTTGGGTGGCGTGGTGGCCTCTGAAATTGCGCATAAAACGGACGGGCACCCGCACCTCACACGCGTCGTGCATTGCACACGTTTCCCGACAACAGACATCCGCCGCTGCAACCGACGGAACGCAGCCCGGCGTCGACAGGGCGGCCGCCTTGGCCGCCTTTCAGAACGCCCTTTGGCACGCGCACAGCGCCGACACGTGCAGACCTCCCCGCCGCCGGGGGGCTGCGAGGGGGACAACGTCGCACGTGTCGCTCGTTGGGAGTCAAGCTCGCCGAGGCGCATCGAGCGATCTCGACTTTGTCTGGTACACACCCACAAACTTGTCAAGCGCTCGTTTTTCTTTTTTTTTGGTTTTTGTTATTTGGCAGCACCCGTGGCCTTGCTCTTGAGCGCGCATACCTTCTGCACCGTACATGGCTCGCTCGTGATGTCATCACCATGCTGGTGGTCGTACCTGCTTGTTCCTTCCGTGATAAACAAATTCGGTTATTCCAAATGTATCTTTTAGCAAGTACGCGCTCAGCACCAAAGACCATCGTAATGGCCACTGACGTGAGGACAGTGCGTACAATGTATACATTTCGAATATATATATATATATCTTTTTATGTTTTTTTTTTTTGTTTCTTTTTTAAAGAACCGGTAGGAATGACCACCAGCAAAGTTTGACGACTTCACGTGCAGGCCATGAATACTGTTCCACAGAACGGCTCCTGCCCGCTGCCGTTCTGGATGTTTGCGCTAGCTTGACTCACTTGCCGAAGTGGCAAGCTCGCACAACTACTAAATGCTCACATGTTGTTTTTTTTTTCCTCTCTTTTCTTTTTTTGATCAGTAGAATGCACGACGAAACGCAAAACGAGCGCTTGCTGAAAGCTGAGCATCCGAAAGAGACGCCCTGCTCTTCTTGTCCTGTCAGTCAGCTCCGCCTCCAGCGCGAGCTTTCCACCTTCCATGACACCTGGGTGTATCGTTACCACTCGCAGCCAAATCACGACGGAAGGCAACTAGTGTGTGCTGGAGACGAAGCTTCCCCTCACCACGCGCATCGTGCTTGCTTGCAACAGAAGTATCCTCCCTTTGGGTTGCGAGAAAACTCCACCAGATGGCGACTTCTTCGAAGCATCTTGCATTGGGTGGCTCAAGTCACCGCCCGCTTCAAAGGATTGGGCCGTATTCATCTAAGTGGCACTTCATGTTGGGTCTCAGACCAAGGCTAACTCACCCGTAATGTCGAGCTTCCCGTTCGAAATGATGAATTCGCACGCATGCACACGTGAGGGGGAAAAAAAACTAAAAATAACAACGGAAAACGAAGTTAAAACGAAGGACAATGCGTTATTTTTTACGCAGAACGCAGCGAAAAGAAAGGACAATGTGGTCTTTTTTTTTATGCTGTTGCTTTTTAGTTTGACCCTGTACGATATATGATAGTCTAGCTTTTTATCCTAGATTCGCGAACAAAGAAGCTGAGACATTCTTACACGTGCGTGTTTTTATAGTGCATGCCACAGATGGAGATGACTTTAGGAATAAATGTCGACGTCCCGCCTTCCACGAATGGCGTCGCCCCTCGCGGCTTCCTCGATTGTTGTATTCTGTCATCGGTATGTTTCTCGCGGAGAGAGCATTCGAAAGCGTCGGTCTCACAATATTTCGTTCCCGGCTTAAAAAAGATGGGGTACTGTTTAATAAGCTATAAACTATCACACTTACAGCGAAAAAACAAACAAAACACCAATCTGGTTTGTGTAAATAAAAAATGATTTTTCTTTTTTTTATTATGTACCGTATGGATTCCTCCTGCTTCTTGATAAAAACACGTATGGTACCAAATGATGGACACGTTCCTTCGACATCGGCGCCGACCGTCAAGGCCAGCTGACGTCACGGTCACATAGGGGAAACTCCGCTTTCTTGGGCTGCATTATCAAGTTCCTTCTCGCGCTCAGCGGCCGCGAGAAAGTATGCAAGCCAGCGAGGCGCGCTTGAACAACACATAAGTCTAGATGGCTATCTATAGGGGCGTTGGTTTGATCCGGTGTATTCGCAACTCTATAGTGTGCACAGAGTTCAGGGCCGGCTTGCTAAACCGGCGTCTCAGCTGAAACTGGATGAAAGAAAGCACCGCAAAGACTGGAGCGCTCGAGCGTCTTGAGACGCGGTTTAAGGCCCGCTCAGCTCGTGCGCGGGCTTTGGCAGTGCCTTCTTTCACCCAGTCTCAGCTGAGACCCTGTTTCTATAGCAAGCCGGCGCAGATGTTTGCAACTGTCCGATCGCAGTCACGTAGCTTATGGGTCGCGTTCGCAATACAAGCTGCTAGGAGGTGGCAAAGGCGTCGATCGTCGGCAAGCGTCTCGCAAGTGTTGGCTCCGCCTACTCGCCCGCTATGGGCCTCCTGCGCTGCCCAGAGGGTGCTGCGAGTAAGACTTGTTAGGACGTGTTTTGGGTAGTACAAATTTTAGCGTCTCAAACTGTCACGCATGCAGAAGCGTGCCTACTCTGGTGCGGAGCGCGAGATCACGATGAAAATACAAAGAGAGAACAAAAATTCGAACGCCGTCAAAGCTAAGACGCTGAGAGCGTGAGCCAAGAGATGCCGTTTCACGCGTTCCAAAGTAGACATCAAAAAGAAAAAAAAAAATGAAAGCGTCGCGACACAGATGTTGTGACGTCACCACCCAGAGATAAGAGACGCGTGCCCTAGCGGTGGCGTCATGAATTTAACACTTTCGATTCTCTTGCAACGTTGAGTTTGGCCGATTTCAGGCGTCCAAAGGTGTTTTTTCCCTCTTTAGCACCACATAGAAGTGAAAAAGCTCGACCAACGTGCCATAAGTAGGGCTATGCTCAATCAGGTGAGCTTGTACTACCCAAAGTGAGGGCGCTACAGTTTGTTCAAAGCTTCAGCGCAGGAGGCCTATCCTCCTTGCCATCCCGCGTCGCCATGCATACGCACGAAACACCAATCTTCGCATGAGGTGTACGTCATTAAATTGCAGTCGTCCCCCATGGTCCGAGATGAACCCTCTCTTAAATCTAGACTCTCTACGCGACTCTAGACTTCGTTCCAGACGCAGCCCCGACGCTATTGAGGAGTTTCAGCGAATATAGGGGGCGCTCCGATCGATCCAACATGGCGGACAAGAGGGGGATAGATTTGCGACGCCCGTAGACCGGTAGCGTATAAATAAAACAAAGCGTGTCGTTCTCTGTTTGTTGCCGTGTGCGAGACGATCATCGTTTCAGCCAAGACCTACCGTGATGCTACAGATGAAGTCTTCAAGCCAGTTGAAGGCAATTGCCAGAGTCAAGATATGTGTGCAAGTGTTCGACGTGAGCTCTCAGTTCTGGTGCAGCTGTCATCAAGTTGAACCGAATGTACGCGGGTCCAAAGAAAGGTACATATCAACAATGTTCGCGCGTTGAAACTATGACGCGTACTTTATCTCAGACTAAACTTATCGGTCTGCGGCTACAAACATTTTCGTTGACGTTGCTTAGATGATATTACCATTCAGACCTTCGCATTAAAAGGTGTCGCGAACTCTTCGGTTGTTCTAGTTAATTGTGCTAAAAAGCGGTTGGATAGAAAGTATGACAACTACAACATACAAGGGACGATTGAGGTCTTTATCCTGGGTTCTGTGTATCGAAACATCGGTATCCTTCGTGTTATCTTGCGATCAGCTGGTCGCCGATCGTCCTTTTTTTACGCGTAATGTAAACAAGCCCCGGAAGCGCCAATCTCATTTCTATGTGCTTGTGCACCCCTACAAGCCTCGTTTTGGCTCTTGTGGAAAGCTTTATTGTAATAGCAATAGTCTCATCGGTCATTCGAGTTGTATGTGCCACGTTGATATCTGCTGACAAAGAAGTCTGTATTTACATGCGATAAGGAGAACGAAGGTAAAGCTTTTTTAACTGTTTTCTTTTTACAGAACAGGGCAAAGCTTCTAAAACAAGACCAAACTAAGCTGATATTTGAGTGTGCTCAAGGATGAATGCCAAAGGTGCTTATGCTAAGTGGTAGATGTATGCAGTTGATTTTCTGTTTGCCTCTGCATTGTAAATGGGAAGATATGTATCAGCAGAAGACACATGTCCTTTTGAAAATGTCTTTTATTAGGGCAAAAATAGGTTTTCATACAGAACTGAAGAGTCGCAACACCATTTAATGCGAGGCCTGAATGGTTACATCATCTAAGCAACGTCAACGAAAATGTTTGTAGCCGCAGACCGATAAATTTAGGTTTAGATAAGTATGCGTCATAGTTTCAGCCTCAAACACGCAACATTGTTGATATGCACGTTTCTTGATGACAACTGCACCAACGTGAGAGAGCCCACGTTGTCGAACACTTGCACACATATCTTGACTATGGTATAACAAGATTTCTTGCTTGAAGTGAAGATCATCTCGCTACGACTAGCTACGACGACACCCACCGCAGCGATACAGGCGTCGAAGGGGCGCAACGCAGTCAGTCGCCGTCGCCCGACGCTGCTCGTTTGGCATTCACGGCTTTCTGCCCAGGTGCTTCGTTTGTACTTGGCACCGAGTGTTATTTTCTGTGCTTGTGTGTGATCTGTGGTGAGATATGGGCCTCAAAAGTGCCACCCAGGAAAAAAAGCACGAAGACACAACGCACCAGCTTGGCGGACTATGCACTGGGTGCGGAAATCGGGCCCTGCGGATTATACACCAAATGCAAACTATCTAAACAAAACAGAAACATTTGTAGGCTCAAATTGGCTTCTGCGGACTATACGCCTGGACACTGGTGCCTGTTATTATGCATTGTACATTCACTGCTGTTTGTTGTGGCTGGAGACTGCCTTCCTGTAATGATGCAGAGGGGTCCACTGAACCTTGAAATAAAGATATTTAAGCACATCTAGATGCAATGCCCCTTGAAGCCAGATGGTCAGGGAAAAGGTGTGCCATTATCTAATTTGCCAACAGCACACCAATGGTCACAATCAAAACTCACCGAGTCAATGGGCAGTTTTTCACCACAATATTTATTGCCGTCTAATCACCAATTTGGTCCATTAAAAATCTTGAGGCCTATAGCACATCTATTCTGGATCTGCAAAGCTTATGCTGTAGACATGCGTTGTCACATAAGCATGTTCCTTATCAATCTTAAACGTGAAACGCTAGTTATGCAACGAAATTCTCATATCATCACATTTTTAGCAAATTGAATGGTCCCACCTGTCACACTGTTAGCTTTAGAAGTAAACCAATTCACAATACCACCAGTGGCATACATCGTGCCAAGCATTAGTGCCGCATGTAGCACAAAAATGTCCTAACTAGGGAAGCAAACTTAATCGATCGTGTTGATTAAAGCACTTAAGTACGGGAGAAATTACCAATCAGAAGGTCACCCGAAAGGGAAGTTTTCTCGCTGAACGAATATGACTTTTTATTGGGCGTTCCGCAATGTAAGGCCGAAGACATTCACTCCGTTATCGGTGCAGAAGCATTTGCTTAGCAGTCGGTCGTGCGTGCTAAAAACAACAAAAACAAAGGTGGATTAGAAACGCGATAGATTCGCCTTTGCACGGAGTACTTATACTCAAAATCGTGTCAACATAAAGCGACTATGGCCCACCTTGCTAGCAGCAATCTTAAAATTTATCCGTGTAGTCGTCGCAGCCGTGCACCAACCGAAAGCGTTGCTGCAAGCCCTTCCGCCGTCAACTTTGAATCGCTGTTGAGTCTGAAGAACTGCTCTATGAGGTCCATATCCAGCCACTGAGCACATACACAAGCACAGGAAATAATACTCGGTTCCAAGTACAAGCGAAGAACCCGGGGCGGAAAGCCCTGAATGCCGAACGATCTGCGTCGGGCGACGGCGGCTGACTGCGTAGTACTGGTAGTACACAGGTTGCGCTCCTTCGACGCCTGCATCACTGCGGCGGGTGGTCGTAGCTGGTCGTAGCAGATCGTGTCACCTCTGTTGCTCGTACCGAAACACTAGAGCCGCGTAATATTCTTGCTGCCGAAGTTTATAAGCCTACGTTCGCGGCCAACGCATATACACAAAGCCACCGCCCTGACCGCCCAGCGAACCTATCCCCCTCGTTCTCTTTCGGCGACCGGCCGCCAGGGCGGTGACACCGTCGCTGAAACTCCTCAATAAGAGCAAATGGGACCAGTCAAGCAGCGTGAGAAGCTCAAGTCACTAGGCCTTTTTCTGTTTATGATTGGCTCAGCGATGATGGAGCTCGTAGAGGAACACGACGAACACTGTGATGGTGCGCATTTTACGTTGTCTGATTGCTCCCATCAGCTGGTAGCGTCGGCTTCATCTGGACTTAAGGTGAAACGAAGTATAGAGAGCCTAGATTGAAGCGATGGCACAACGCGAATCGTGGGTAACGTGTTTCCATTCAATGGCGGACGCCTCCTGCAATGATTGGTCGCAAGTGCGGATACGCTGCGTTGTTGCGTGGCGAGGAGAAAACCAGGCGGAAAGGCGGAGATGGCTTGCGGTCGATCAACCTTTTTTGCCACCCACCTTCGAGCACCTCCTCGAGAGGAAGACGCGTCACCTAGCGTCGAAGACCTGTGACTTCTAGAAATGGTGAGCTCGCAGCTGTCGAAATGCGCAGCGAACACTTTTGGCGCCTGGTGGCGAAAGTATGAAACGAAGGAGCGGGGATTACATCCACACCGTTGGAGTCGCGATCTTTCAGCCTTCGAGTGGGCTACATACAACGACGACTACTGTTCGTTCTTGCAAGGCGAGCTCGCTGATCCAGCAGCCGTGGTTGTTGGGACTGCTCTGGGCGTTGAACATTCGGTTGACTGATATAAAAATTGCGTGCCTGGGGAATCTGAAAGCTGCTTATTGATATATCCGTCCTGAAAAGTCTCGCCCCACTACCGCTTTGAGCGTTCTTATAATATTTGAACAAAATGTCTGGGACCAGTGGAGTATCCAGGATTCTATTTCCGGGGGGGAGGGGGGGGGCGGGGAAGGGGGCTGTCCCCCCTCCCCCTACCGCTACGCTACAGGTTGGGGCCCTAGCTTTCTTTTCCAAACGTGAGCCTCATTTCTTGTCAGCTTATAAAAACAAATTCGTCAGCACAATAACGTGACCCAATTTCTTACTGAATAATAAAAGTCTCCACAAATATATGTACACAGCTTTTTGTTATAAAGCATTTTGGGTACATCTCTCTCTCTCTCTCTCTCTCTCTCTCTCTCTCTCTCTCTTTATCTGTCTACTACCCCTAGTCGTTTTCAGATCGAAACTTTTGACTCGATGCTGCAACGGACAATAATGCTTTCAAAGCAAACGAGCGTGCAAGCCTGTTTCCGTTACAATGCCGTCAAATACTAGGATGTTGCTAATGCACATTCATGCGATCAAGAGGTTGAAGCTAACAGCAATCTTCGGGAGAAAAACCGCGCGATTAGCAGCGAAAGAGGCATCTCGTTTCTATCGCTTATGCTAAACTAATTGTTGTCACAGTATGCATAATTATTATTAGAGTCCTGAGCTTACAGCTCAGAGTCAAAAGCATGGCTTTCGCGGTGGCTTCAGCAATATTTATAGATATTACGATATATGCAGCAGTTGTAGTATTTACTTCGCACATACAAAGGGTGGTATACCCCCCCTTACTATGCACACTGATGTTTTCCAGAAATGTCTACTGTTTCAACGCACGTCAGCTACGCACACGCACGCATATAGCGTGTGCGTAGCTCACCCAAGGTTTCTCGCAACCTGGGGACAACAAAGCATACCAGCACGGTTGCACAACCGTCCACCCACGGCGAGAAACACGGCTTTTCCGTTCCGTTTATTTCCCGTCCGACTAAAAGCGAAGGTCAAGTGGTATATGCAAATAGAGACGAGGCGATGAACGGGAACAATAAAAAGAGCCTGGAGCACTTCTGTTGTGAGGGTACCGACATAGCTTTTAATTTTATCTGATCCTGTTTACAGGATACTCCACGAGGCAGAATAGTTGCCAGGAGGGGATATAATGTTTATACAGTGCTAGGTTACCAGATATTATACGATGCAGCAACAACAAAAAAGCAAGTTTCTTTTTTTTTTTCTCTCTTCTTTTTTTTTAGGAGGATACATTGGTGGATCTTTCGTGAATGCGTTAGCATGACCCTTGGAAACGCTACACACATTCCCCTTTTGGGAAACGCTAACGCTGATCTCTTCATTTTTTTTCTTTTGGCTTTTTCTTTTCCACTCTTATTTCTTGCTGCCTCTTTTTGGCCCCGTTACGTGGTCAGTGTTAGCGTTTCCCAAAGGGGGACGTATGTGGCTTTTCCCAAAGGTCATGCTAATGCATTCCTCAAGAATCCACCAATGGATTTTCCTGTAACTTTTTTTTTGCCCCCTTTTTTGCACTCTGCCTGTCAGAGTAAGTCGACGCCTTTGGATACGGTCATCCATATCACTCGTGGAAAAAATTACATCCGTACCACTCGTGGAAGGAACCACATCCATATCACTCGCGGAGTGAAACGCAAATATAGTTTAAACTACACACACACATCACAGCCCACGCACCACTACTGCGGACACCCAAAGCGAAGAACAACCGGCGACGGCAGAGCGGCAACTGAGCACGCCCGCATTCCACCACACCGCGGCGGAACACCTAGATAACAAAACCGTTGTGCTGAATGAGATGGCGTCATCAGAGAAGGCCAACGCTGGACACAGATTGGACGCGACGATTGCGTCAACGTTCGGCTCAACCTTGACTCGAAGCCGAGCGCCGACGCAGCACTCGTTTCCTATCTCTGCCCAGCGTTGGCCTCCTCTGATGACGCCATCACATTCAGCACAACGGCTTTGTTATGTAGGAGGCATTGCGCAGCTTCTCCTCCCCTCTGGTTCTGCGCCAGCTGTGCGCGTGACTTCGCCGAAAACGAAAGGGCTCGTTTTAACGAAAACCCGGTGGTGTCTGTCAGTTTGTCAGCACCGGGGAGAGAAGGAGAGGTTGACGCGTGCTCAAGTCAGCGCTTTGGACCATTGGGAGCGTCGTACGCGACAACTGACAAACGAAAGACACCACCGGGTTTTTGTCAAAGCGAAACCTAATGCTGACGCATTAAAAATATATTATATAAAGCACAAAGAATAAGTTGCTCAAGACATACTAAAATACCAGATATTTATATTCCGCTTGAGGGGAACCTGGACGCAATAACGTTTCCGTCATTGCTTTCCGAGTCTTCCGCCGTTGTAACATCTGTACCAAGCCAAGCTTTTCGTGGTTTTTTTTTGTATTTTAGTTTTTTTTTTTTTTTTATTTCCGTTCATCTCTCTACCTCTCTGAGCCCTGGCTTGGGCAAAGGCATAGTGCCGGAGTTTTTACGTCATGTAGAAGAGGCGAGCGCGGGGCGCCGATTGGACACAAACTGCTGCGTCATCGTTGATTGAACGCTCCGCTGCCCGCTCTCGCCTCTTGTAGATGACGTGCCAGTCCAACATATACGGCCTTCTATCCAGGTGGTGTTGCTTAGGCTCGTATATGTGGCGCAAGCCTCCTTTGCGCCTCTGAACTTCCCGCTTTCTATAAGCGAGGCACGCACGCGCGTGCAGTGGGGCCCGTTGCTTGTGCAGGGCCACGAGGGAATAAACGTTATTTTTGGTTTACCGTGACACGGAGTCAGTCGTATTTCTTCCGGGTGCCACCGAGCACCGATACCGTATACCGCACTTGATTATTTTTTTTTTCTACTTTTTAGTCGTTGACATTGTGGCGGGGCATTTATGGGAAGCTGTATGCTCCGTTTCGTGCCCAGTGAGGCAACGTTCTCAAAACTGCTGGAGGCTGGAGCGAGCCCGTGGTTGGGACTCGAAAGTCGGGACGTTAAATGTGTCGTAGATTTTAATGGTGTTGTCGAGGTTTAACGGCATTGTTTTCCCATTCCTGCAACCCCACACAGCTGCACGATCCCGCGGCTTCGTCTCGAGACCGATGCGCACGCTCCCTCAACCGAAAGTACACGCTAAACCAAGCCGCGCGCCAGCGTGCTTCGCACCCGGCACGCACTCGTATTTCGGCGTGTTTGGCTTGTCGTGCGCCCGAGCGTTCATAAAGGTAGAAACCTCGCGCTGGAGCCGAAGCATGTGCTGCTAACCTTGTGTTATGCCTGCCTTCACAACGTCGAGCAAAAAAAAAAAAAACGCTAGATAAAGTTATTCGTTCGCAAAAGTGACTTCAACAGCATCGCACACTGTTATAATACGGCAAGTAAAAAAAAAAAGATACAAAAAAAAAAAAAAGAACGAGGAAAGAAATTGCAGCGCAATCATGGAGATCACCCGCTGCGGCTCTTCTCTCGGTCTGCCGTGTTGTTCCGGTTGCAACCTTGATCGGTACGTGTGCAACACTTGTGCACGCGTTGTCGGGTATGGCGCGTGCTTCCACCTGCCTCTTTCTCTTCTCTTTTCTTCACGTACGCTTTGTAAGCGCGGGTGAGTCTGTGGCGCTGCCTTGTGCACGTGTGTTTGCGCGCGGGGGCTGCGGCACCTGCAAGAACATCTCTCGCTCCCTCGAATAAAGGGGTATTCACACGAGGGAGAAACTCCGGGGATTTCTCCCTGATGTGAATACCCTTTAAACAACAAGCACTGCCTTCAGAATTGGCAAGTGTACCTTGTTACAACTTTATATAAAGGCAGTTTTTTCTTTCGAATTCAAACAATAGGGTGCACTCGTTTTTGTTTTGTGTTTTTTTTTAATGCCTTGTGGCGTTTACAGCACGAAAGACAATACAACTTTTATTTGATTTTTGGCACCTATAGATTGTGTATTCCTCATAATTTGGGCATAACACCTGTTACATAAAATATTCTTTTGTTGCGTTAAAAAAATCTATTTTTTTTACTGAGGTACAAAAAGAATTAAACGATGTCAGTTTCTCACCGAGTCGCATTGCTTAGTGCATGATATGTTTTTGCTTGTCTTATAGAGCAAAACCTCCGTACACACACACAAACAGAAAATAGAGGTCAAAAAATGATGTACGCGCCAGTCTTTAGAAACTGCATGCCTATTTTGTATTGCAGCAAAGAAACATAAACACATAACGCTAGTGTAAGGAGCCAACATCTTCATTTCCGCTGAGTATTTTTTGATAATAAGAACGAACTATTTTCTTTTACCTCCTTAACAAGTTCGCGCAGTTATTAGAAGGAAGAAAAACGAGCAAAACATGAAAACTACGTAACTCGATAATGGCACGCATGTTAGATAGGTTTGCAAAACCTGACACTGTCTCCGCGCACTCACCACCTTCTTCAGATCGAGCCTTTATCGGATGACTGAACCGCTAGCTCAATCTCCTACGCAAGAACGGGCAGGAAAAAATAAATATTCCACGACATTCGCATTTAAAGCGTAAACCTCGAATACAAAAGCAGCACGTGCTAGACCAATGCTACCTAGAATAAGCAAAGCCTGTGTACAGCCCCCTCTGCCTCTATCGGAACTCATGACAGTATACGATGGCGCCGACTCATCAATTAGGCCCGATCCTGACAACAAGCGTCCATCGGCGTGTTGACTGAGCCACTAAAGCGACTAAATAAGCTACGCTTTAGAGTAACGACACTAACGAGTAACGACATGATTTTCAGCACCTCAGTACAAAAATTATGTTAGCCAGTCATCTGAAGCATTATCTCAAAGCGCAGGAAACACTTCTCTGTTCTCCATAAATATTAAAGCAGTTCGCAATAGTGCAGAACAATATCACCCGAGCCTTTTAACAGCGTATACCTAAAGCTGAGGAAGTCGCATTTTTGAATTGTGTCGATCGACAGTTTCGTCCGTTCTGCACTAAGCACCAAGATGGCGGCGCCCGCTAGCAGGTGGGCGCCGCCTTCTTGGTGTGATCATACTCTAAGCGTGGCTATAGTCCAGCCGAAAGCTGACTCAACACTCTTGTCTAATCTGCGCTTGGTTTTACTGTAATGACGTCTTCTATAGTGCACGGGCTTAGATTTTTTTAGGCGAGGTTGAGCTCAAAACCCCCAGACTATCAAAAAAAAAAAAAAGTCTCCACATCATTTTTTTTTTTTTTTGAGCGGACGCACTGATCAGATAAGAATTCCCTATATCAAATGCTGACTTAGCAATCGCGGCCAATCAGAGCGCTGTGTTCGGTCAATCTGATCGTCCACATCGAATGTGTCTACTGCGGCCTTGTTTTCTATAGTAGCCACTACCATAAAGACCTTTCGGCATTGGGTGACAAACGTTAGTCACCATACCCCCTCCGCTCATCGGATGAGATCAAATTGACCTATAATCATGGCCGAAACCGTCGAGGCGTTCTTGCGGGCGCACGAGAAGAGGGCAGAAAGAAGCCTTCGAGACTCCGGCCCGCTCCCGCCACCACTCGGCAAGAAGACGGATGAGGAGTCGGCCAGGTGTAATCACCTTGTTGCGAGTTGCGCGTCGTGCGGGCCGCGTTAATGCACGCTCTTCCTCGTGTCGTTTCTCTGGCGAAGCGGCGGCGACCCTAAGTGCCTCTGTGGCGATGCCGAAGATTTTATTGCCTCAAGCAAAGCTGCAGGTACTGCGCCTCTTGCTTTGTCGAGTGATAGAAGCGTTGCTGTCTCCGGTTTTATTTCTTCCCTGTTCATGACGCTGTGGTTTTCCAAAGCTCCTCCACCCTCCTTTCCCGAGGGTTGTTGCACGGTAGTGTGTAATTATACTCTGACAAAGTTGCCGCAAAGGAAATACTGTGCCCTTTCTTGTTTAAGCACGTGCTCGTGTATCTGGACCCATGTAATGGACCCTTGGACTCGGTGGGGTTTTTATCATTTTATCTCGTTGGACGTTTTTACCTTCTTGGACATCTTGTCTATTTGGACATTTAGACCACAAGGGCAATTAGTAGTTTCCTCTTTCGCAAGCCTTCTTTCCCTCTCTCAGATTTACATCACTCGATGTTATTATTGTTTTTCCTGTTGTGAGGTATCCCTGACCTCATGTTGTCTTCATACGTCAGGCATTAGTCATATTTACGGAGCGCCACACGGTAAGTTTCACTCACATTCGAAAAGCTTTCACCCCTACTACGATGCGGTGGCAAGGTCCCTCTACGTGGCGAGCGTTGAATCAGGGCACTACCCTAGGGTGTAACTTAAGCATGTCGACACTACCCTGTACAAATTGACTGCAATAAATTAGCCGATATCCCGTTCGTGGCGTCTACATGCAATATCGGAAATAGAAATTAAAAAAAAGAAGAGAAAAACAAAGTCTCTTTGCATCTCATCAGGCAGAACCCTAGCCGGCCCGACCCGACCCACGTCCGACCCAATGAGACCTGAGCCGGGCCGGGCCGGGTCGACTCTCGAAAAGTCTAGGTCCGTAAAGTGCTCTATACCCTGTTGCAAGTCAAGAAAAGCAAGACAAGCTCCTCGCGCAACTTTCTCTACTCTCTCCACTTTAGCGAGCGGACGCCGGCGAAGAGGCGAGTCCCCTCGCGTCCTCTTTAGTGTCCGCTCTGCTGAAGTCGAAAGAGAGGGGGGCTTAGCGGGAGGAGCTTATTCTGCTGTTCTTAACCGCGAACAAGGCATAGTCGTAATCTTCGAGCCAGATCTTATGGTACCGCAAAAGGTCAAAGCGCAATCTCTTTCTCTCTCTCTTTACGTTGTGGAGACTGAGATCCCCACAACGTATATACAAGCGAAACTGAACGAGCGCAAAAAGGTACCGAGGCGCAGCATGGCGGCGTGGCGCGGAGTCCCATGCAATAAATGGATGGGTAGGTACGGCACAACAAAGAGTCGGGCGGTAACTGGCACCATCTAGAGGTAGGTAGTGGGCGTATATATAAAGAGAGAGAAACAGAGAGAGAGAGAGAGAGAAATTAAAAAGGCAGAATATTCACTGATGCTATAGGATGAAGAGGACCAAGGGTCTCAAAGACTTGGCACGGGATGCGGCCTGCAGGCTACCGGGTACGAGTCCCGATTCCCATGTCTCGAGCGATAGAAATGTCATGCGCCATAGTGATCTCATCTCGCCGACTCATTTTTGCTCGAAAAGTAGCTCTGTTCCTTTTCACGAGTTTATACTTATCTGTGTTCATTTTCCCCTTGTTTCGCATTATTTTTGGCTTCCCAGCTTTTTATAATATCCAACAATTCTGCTGCTAGTCTTCAAGCGCGAGCTCTTCGTTGAAAAACGCATCTCGGCTGCGCGAATTCTCGATAAGCAGGAGCAACTGCTTAGGATAAAGCTACAAACTCGATTCTCGCCTTAAAAAAATAGCACCATTGAAAGACAAGCATTTGTTTAGAGTGTTTTATTAAAATTGTCAGGAAAGCAAGAACTGTCAAAGTAACTGATTGTTTTCTTGCAGGCATGTTGAGCTTGATTAATTCTTGTGCGAAATGAGCAACGGGAACGAAAGTGTACTTGCTGTCTTGTTCTCTTAAAACGCCGGCACGTTGGCCGCCGACGGTGTCATTTTTAATTCTTGTAATCACATCAGGTTAAGGCCCAAAGTACTCATATAAAACAAATCAAAATCTAAAAATGTCGCTGGCAAAATTGTGAGTTTAGAGAAAGCATGGAGCGCGAGGTTTTTTCTTTTTAACATCTTTTTAACCCCCTCCCCCCCCTCCCCCCCCTTCTCCCCGTCTTCCGCTGGCCCTCGACCTTTGCGGTGTGGGCTATCTGGCCCTTACGCTCAAATGAGTTTGAGACCACTGCTCTAGGGTCAGTTCTGAGGTGCTCCGAGAAGTATGCCAAATTTAAAAGGTAAAAAAAAAAAAAAACAGTTCCGAATGTTCTCGTTTTTCTTTTTTTCCTTTCCTAAAAAGTGGCATTTATCTCCTGTCGGGTTCAGCAAAACGAAGCGCGTTTTTTTTTTTTTACTTCTCAGAATTAAAAAAATCAGAATTTTTCTTTTACGGTATACCGCACGCGCGATCTCTATTATAGACATGCACGTGACGTCACAGGTTCATTATCTCCGTTCTCTGTTAGCAAATTGTAAAGCGAATAGATAATTTTTTTTATGTAACTGAGGGTTTGTTTTTTCTAGCGATCCGTACAGCCACTGCCTCAAATCAAGGTATTCGCAAACTGAATTCTAAGGAGTGTCCCAGAGCACCCCGAGCTCTCATATTTCCTCGACCGTCCCTTCCACTGATGCATAACTATGAGCCAATATTCACATTATTGTTCAAGGTCTCTAGCCGCTCTACTGCATACATGACGAGTCCGGGGAGGGGGGGGGGGGGGCGGGGGGGGGGGGGGGGGGGGGAGTTTGACGATCAGTCGAGAGACATAGGAGTTTCTTGATATCGGAATGGAACGTTACAAAAATGGCTATGAAGCAAAAAAACAAAAAAAAAAAGCGACACTGAAAAGCGCTAGAAGCGAAGTAGTCACCATCATGAGATAACTATACGTGACTACGATCATCACGTGACCCCCTAAATACTTCAAATTCGGAGGTCCATACGTCACCCACCCAATTTGGAGGACTTGGTTTACTCTGCATATATCAAACTTTGGTGACCGTCATGCGATAGCAGGGAGTTTTAGAATTTATTTAAAAGGTTAAAAAGCGACGACTGAAACGCGGACGAATTAAGAAAGACGTACGACAAGGACCAACGTTTCAGTTCGTGCTTTTTAACGTTTTAAATGATATGAACCAACTAGACCCAACAAAGTTGTAGAGTTTTAGCATATCATTTCGATAGCTTCGATATCCCCGATAACGATACGCGATAACGATATGATGCATGAGCGAAGGCGGCGGCGGAGTATCGGGTATCGTTGTAGGAGTCATCGGAAAGGTCTACTAAAGGTCTATTCACACGATGCATCTTGCTGACGAATCTTACGTCACAAAACTAGGTTTAGGGAAACAGATACCCCTTGTGAACGTGACCGAAAAAGTTGCGCGCCTCCGAAAAACGTGTCGTGTGCTTCTCGCTTCTGGAGCAATTTTTTTGCTGAAACCTCACCGAGGCCTGTCAATCACCTGGAGGAAGAACGAGTAAGATGCCAATGGCCTTCGAGGCAGAGCGAGCTTTTGGAGGAGTTTGATTTTTGTCCTATTCCGTATCGGAGTCAAAGCCGAAAGAAGAAAAGCAAACATAGCGGCGAGCGACAAGCGGAGAAGCGGTGCGTACGGGCGTACGGGCGATGTTAAGGCCCATTCACACTCTTGCAACCGAGTACGACCGAGAGAGACCAGACCGGTTTTTAAGCCTCTTACGATCTCTTAGGACCGCGCATCCGGCCCTAAGAAGTCGCAAAAGGCTTAAAAACCGGTCTGGTCTCTCTCGGTCGTACTCGGTTGCAAGAGTGTGAACGGGCCTTAAGTCTTGGTCCTACTTGGTTGCAAGTGTGTGAACGGCTCTTTAGCAGTACAGGTTGGCTTCTAGCGGTGCAAAAAATGGCCCGAAATGCTTCGAGATCCACCGCCTGTTCTTTGACATTTGCGTGCCGGGTTTGGCAGGACTAGTAAACCCAGTGGGCCGAATCTTACGAAGTTTACTGAATAGTACTTATAAAGCAGACTATCTCTTCACATAGTGCGTACTTCATATAGACCTTTTCCGCTTACTCTCGCCCCCGACCGCCAAGTATATCCGGTATGGGCGACGAAAAAATATCAGAACGTTTCAACCTGCAAATAATAAAAAAATAAAGCGGAGGCAAAACGAGAATGTGTGACGGTTACCTTTATGTCCTAAATGCCTTCTATTGGCGTGGCAACGGCAAAACAATGTTTTCGCCCATACTGGAAGTGACGACAATTCAAGATGGCGGCGCCCTTGCGGAAAAGGTCTATAGTTTTGATGCGAAACGCTTCATGTTCCCGGTGCAGATGACAAGGTTTGGCGAAATGCTCGTGAGTCAATACGTGACACAGGTTTCGCGCGTCAAACTCCACGTGTGAACAAGCATATTTCGCTAAACCGTGGCGCGCTGAAACGATGCACTGTGTGAAGAAGCTATTATCACCACAGCAGCGGGTGGCGCTTCACCCCCATTGGCTGGCGTAAGCGATCATGTGACCATAGCGACAACCAATGGCGTTCTTGTTGGAAGTCGCGGTATGACTTCTGCATTGCGATTTACCGACTCAAAAAGTGTGTTCTTCGTACGAAGATTTGATCAGATAGGACTAAAGTACTGGCGCAAATTGTATTGCAGGAATATAACACCAAGATAATATTACGCGCGAACAAATATAAATGTATAATAAAGGGTAGACGGGCACCAGGATAAATTACAACTCAACGCGTGGAGCGGTCACAAAACAACTGGTTCCGACGACGG
Organism: Ixodes scapularis; assembly: GCF_016920785.2. Classification (NCBI taxonomy): domain Eukaryota; kingdom Metazoa; phylum Arthropoda; class Arachnida; order Ixodida; family Ixodidae; genus Ixodes; species Ixodes scapularis. Next base: position 115,593,106 of record NW_024609846.1, on the reverse strand, counting down.
TCTAACGCTACCCTAACTTGAGCATATGAATACAAGGGGCGCCACCATTTGTAAAGCGGCCAGTCCCCATTGCTATTACCTAAATATGAATTTTCTCGCCAATTGTATTCGCGTCATTTTCCTAAAAGCAAAATGGCCTAGTTTCTATTTTCACTAGCGCGAGAAACATCCATTTTTATGCTCGCGACAAAACAAGCTCTGTTTTTCTCAATATGTCCTAGAGCATCGCTTTTTTTTTCTTTTTTTTTTTTTTTTTTTACTTTTCGTAACCACTGTAAGTGTAAATAAAAAAAAAATGAAAAATTTAAGGAAGTGTATGTGACTTGTCTCCGAAAAAGGTTTGTTGCTAGTCGCACAATAGAACGAGGTCACGAGGTCCTGACGACAAAGTAAACGTGGCTCCACCACACGCAGCGCGCTTCCCGGCACAGACAGCGCGTATTGCGGTGAAGCCAACTTCTTGGAGTTGTGCTTCGTCGGAGGCTGCTGTGGGCAAAGTCGTTAACTTATGAAGAATGGGTCGGTCTATTAATGCAGCTTTACATACGAACGCTTCAGTGATGAAAACGGAAATAATATCAAAAGGTGTAAACGTCAGATGGAATAACATACCGGATGTGTGGTAGCGCCCTTATGAATCCGAAGGAACAGCTAAACTAACTCAATAACTTGGGCAAAAAGAAGAGAGAAAGAAGAATAGGCGTGCTCTAGGGAGTTTTAACAGACCTGGCTCTCACAGTTAGATAGGGATTCTATAACAGGTTGAAATTACTTCCCAAAGCTGAATTCGTATCAAAAGGAACATGGACTCCATGAATGCAACGGTCTGATGCGTTCGACGGTCAACGTCGCGACACTTGGAAGGTGCAGTACCTTCGAGTTCAACACGACGGAGGGACTAATGCACAAGGCATTCATTACAGCTCGATCAACGAGTCTTTCCACCTTCGTTCGTAATATTGGTCAGAATTTCTCTAATAATGCTTGTAGTGACATATTTTGGGAAGTTTTCGAGGTAAAGCATATGCCCACATTTCGTTCCTCGAAAGCGATAGTCGAGGAGTTAATTAAGCTATTAACCCGTCGAGATCTTAAAGCAGCTTATTTCAAAAGCACCGCGCACGAAAAAGGCTTCGGAAGTCGTCACCACTGGGCGGTAGCTTCCGCAACAGGCAGGTGTATCGCTCTGCCGCCGAGAAACAGAAAGCCACTCACCCTGCGTACTTCACTGGCCCTGGACTGCGTCGGCGGCCGCTCGGCGGACGGCGTCGGCCCATTCGCGCTGCCGATTATCGGTCCCGGCCCCGATGTCGTGGGAGCTCCCAGCCCAGCCATGCCGAAGCGGCCGGGCAGCGAGGCCAGCGCAAGTGGCGGCGGTAACTGACCGCCCAGCACGGGCGGAGGCGGCGGCGGCGTGAGCCGCGAAGGTGTCGTCGTCATTTTCAGATCCAGCTCGCCTCCCGACACGCGCACGAGCAACGGGCACACAGCTGCGGCGGCGACACGAACACCCACCCCACCGGAGTCCCCGAACCAACTCAACTCGACGCGGAGCGGCGGAGGTGGTAACCCCGGCCCATCGGCAGGCACTCGGAATGGACACCGGTCCTCCTCTCCCTAACGGAATGTCGCGGCGGCAGGTACAGCCTGCGTGGTCTTCGGCAGCCGCGTGCAGGAGCGTTCACACGCAGCGGAGCTGTCCCGCCGCCCCGTTTCCCGCGGGAGGGGGGGAAGCTTTCAAAAGCCACCGGCTGCGGGCGGCGCGCACGCTGCTTCCTCCTCGCCGTCGCTGTCGTTGCTCCGCGGCTGACTCCTATTACCTATACCCCCTTTTTCTCTGCGGAGAGGCAAGAGCGGCCGCCGAGCGACCGTGGGAACGGAGGCTCGCGCGACGCGCCGGCCGAGCACGCTCGCACGCACGCACCCCCTGCGACCCGGCGGCGGGCTTCCTCCTCCGACGCCCCTCCGAGGGCCGGCAAAGCGCCTCCGAGCAACGGCAAGAAAGGAGGAAGAAGAAGGACGCCAGAAAAAAACAAAATCCCTCCTCGGCAAGATAGACGCGCGCGCCGACGCGCTCCCCTCTTTCTACTTGCTCATTTTTCGAGTCCTCCTCCTCCTCCCTGGACGCCCCGCCGCCCCTTTCCTCTCGGCGATTTCCATTCCACCGCACTACGCATTTATAGTTGAGGTCAACGATGCGTGCAGCAGCCACGGCGGCGGCCAGCAGTTCCCCCTCCTCGCCTCTGCTCGGTTTCGCCCACATCGGATCACGCAGCGGCGGCCTCCTCGCGCGCCCCCTTCCCGTGCCCTTGCCTCCTTCGCCCCCCTCCGGTCCCCCCCGCCGCCGCTCTCTCCACTCGACGGGCAAGACCCCTGTGTGAGAATCGCCGAGATGCTGCGTTCCCACACTCCGAAGCGGGCTGCTGCGTTTTCTTCTCCGCGCTGCAGCGACGCGGCGCGCGCGTTCCGTCTCCTCCTCTTGGCGGGGGGAGGGGGGACCCGGGAGAAGAAAGCTGTAGAAAACACCGGTGCGTGCCCCCCCCCCCCCTTCCCGGTGCTCGGGTGGCCCCCGTGCGTGTTGTTGTCCGTGTGCGTGCCAGACGGGGACCGACGTTTGCGAGACGACAGCTCGTGCTCGTGTCTGTGACGTTGGTCTGTTGGAATGGCCGCTCCGCCGCGTCATTCCGATGCGCCCTCCCCCCCCCCCCCCCCCTTCGGCCGCTGTCACAGAAGGTTATGTGACGGCTGCGTAGTAAGCGGCAAGCGCGATCTGACCATGGTTCGTCCCGTACGTTGAGCGTGGTGTCTCCTCTATGTTGTTCTCTTAGATATTGGCGCCGAACCGTTACCAATTTAGAGGTTTGCGAAAAATGATATTGCGTTTTTTTTTCTTCAATTTTTGTATTGACAACGTTGCCGTGTGCTCATATCGAGCTAGTTGAAGTGGCGCCAGCCACCGCCCTCTATAAAGGGCAAACCGCAACAGTTCATCCATCCGAGGAAACAAAACGACGAGCTAGCTCGCGCTCCTTGCTTTGAAAGCTGCCTTTCTAGCGCGAACACTCGTAAAGCGAAAACACGTTTCAAAGGCGCTTTCGTTCCGAGCCTGAGTGACGTCCCTTTTGCTGATTACGAATGCGCCACTTTGCTGACGTCACGGAAAAACTGAGCATCCCGCAGCGAACGTTATTAGATTACCTTAGTTATTGAACTGCTCATAGACGTAGCTTGCCCGAGCAGTACGGGAAACGGACTGAAGTGGAGGAGGGGGGAGGGGGGTACCCCCCTCCGTGAAAGTTCCACCACTGAGGTAATCCAGGAACGGTGTCTGCGACGCCTTTTTCTTCTCCAAACCTGTCGTTCACTATTAAAAAAAATAAAAGAACACGTTTTGCGTAATGTTTGATGTGCTTGATCAGGTCGTTGTTTGTTGTGACCCCAATTCCACCCTGCAGTGCTTTTGATGCAACAGTGTACAGTGCTATGTTTTTTTTTAATTTTTTTTAAACGTCGGAAGGAGGCACTGTTATTAATTTACGTCCCCGCGAATTTCCGGTCATATGAGAGGACTAACAATCGCCACGATTCCGCCGCTTTTTGTAAGGTTCATGAAATATTTTATGTCCAGTTCTCCAGGTAGTTAAAGGATCAAGTAGCGAGAGATTTGTTGGAAATTTTTCATTGCTCCTGTAAGATGACGAATCCCCTCTTGTACGTTGAATAGCACAGCACAAAGAAACTCGCTAGATCCCCAACTTCGTAATATCTTGACATTAACAAGCTCAGAAAGCCTGCCGAAACGAATCGACCGCTCGGGAGCCAACAGGCGGCCTGTGTTTGTAAACAGAAAAAGCGTATACGCCAGCACAGTGTCTACAAACAAGCCCGCTTTGCCCGCACCAGGTGTGGGTACAGCGAGTGCGCAGAAACCAAATTCGGGAGGTTGGAAGCGCCTGCGCATGCGCAGTACCAACAGCAGCGCCACCGCCGTGGCGTTACGTCACTGAGTTGAGTTGGTCCATTTTCAGGCCCCCGTTATGATGACGTGACGTAAGGAGAAAAGATGCTCCTCCACGCCCGCCCTACGTTGCGGCGATGTCAAGCCGCCACTTTTTCTTCATTGTCTCTTTTGTTTCGCTACTGCGTGGCTTGCTTGGAAGCGTGTCGACGACGCGTCCGTAGCTTAGCGCGATGTGCCGGGGACTGCAGTTTGCGTTCCAAGTCAACGAGATGGCTGTTACGCGCGCGGCCCATCCGTTTCGATGTACTAGATTTGACGCCCGAGTCGAGGAAAGCGTGGTCACCGACTCGAATAATGTTCCCGGCCCCGCATCTTTGTTTCAACAGATCGTGTGTAACCGACTCCGTCTAGAAAGGAAAAAGAAGTAATTATCACAGATGTCGTGATGCCATAATTGTCACGAGCAAACCTAGTAATTTTGGATTGTAGACCGAGTAAAAAAAATTCTGGTTCCAGTTAATTCTGTCTACGAAGGGCGCGGACACTGACTCTTCGTTTCAATGGATCATGTGTAAACGACCCTGTCGAGAAAAAAGTAATTATGATATAGATGTCTCGATGCCATAATTGCCACGAGCAAACAGAGTAATTTTGGGTTGTGGATCGAGTTAGAAGATTCTGGCCCCCGCCAAATCTGACTATGCTCGCACCACGAACACCGCAAACAACCTGTGACTGGCAGAATCTTAGGCACAATCACAGCTAACTGGAGTACGAGAGCAAACTTTAATGTGGAAATAGCTGATTTACAACGGCTCTCGGGCTCATTTCTGTGATCCAAGTAAATAACATAAAGGTGATAGATCATAAAAATATAAATAACTCGTCACTAGCACAAAAGTCCCCTCGAGTACCTACAAAAACGCCCCACGGCGCTAAAAGTAGCTTTAGCACCTGCTCCATGTTGAGTGAGGTTACAAATAATGCAGTGCGTCCGCACACACTGCTAACAACGACGTGTATGCAATAGCAGTGTTTTCTAGATCAAGGGACACCCCGAGTCTGCACTTCTAAACCTTTAGATCATTAACGTTTTCCTGCGTTTGCTCAAAGAGCATTAAATTCACTTCCCTCTGAATGGAGGATTCCGCATTCGCATCGTGGCGCACCAAAATTCGGAACCCACTACACTACTGTAAGCGTGTGCCTTAGGTTTTGGTCATTTTGTTTTTATTTCGTCAAGTCCAGAACATAGGGCACTCACATACACTACCAATCCACATTATCATCGCCTAGCTTTCAACTTCTTGTAGAACGAAACGTTCTTATGCCCTACACTACAGTGCCTCTCTTACTAAACGAGCTTTCGTCACACCTCCTGGCCTTCTCAACCACCCGCCCACCCACCCTTTGAAACGAACGGAAAAAGTTAAATGGAGAAATATACATACATCTCCCTTTTCAACAAAATTTGGGTCAAATACGTAGTCCCTCTCCAGCATCGGCAGATCCAACAAGATCCTAATTAAGAGATATTGATGCTCGAACTTACAGTGTAATCTCCAAAGGCACCTTCTATAACCATCCTTTTTTCATTATTTTTCAATATTTTTCCCCACGCATTCGATGGAATGAATGTGCCTTCAATTTAGGCCAACATGTATACCTGAGCAATATCGTGTCACACACATGCGCGCTCAACGAAGTCGGGCGCAGATGTTTAATTTGTTTCGGCCTTTTTATTTGGACTACGAGCTTCCCGATCTCAAGACGCTGAAGGGTCAAGGAAAAATCAACACGAAGAAAAACCTCATGTTTGACGGAAGAAATAGTTGAATAATATTACAAATTTAGATCAAAGTGACGAGATGGAGCGGTGCATTACATAATAAATATTAGAGCACGAGTGATATAACCGCGTTTGCATCGTCTTCAAGGCAACCAACCACTCCCCTAGCGCGGAGGAGGCACGCTTTTTGAGCACAACAATAACAGCAATAGACGACAGTGAGTGAACAACGTTCAAACGGAAAATACGTTAAAAAAAAAGTATTACCGAAAAAAAGTAAAGAAAGTACGACGAGATATTAGAAGAAAATAGCAAGGTCTTGGAGCAAGCCGTTTACGAACGACACATGCCAGAGCCACAAAAAAGAAAGAAAAAAAAAAGAGGAAAAGGATCCCCCCCCCCCCCCCCCCCCTTCTTTCTGAGGGTCCAGCACAACAGCAGTACACATCATAGCAGCGGCAGCAGCGGCAAAAAAACAACAACACCAAGACTGGCTCAATTCAAAATGGCCGTCGCACGATCGCTCGACGCCCATTGGCTGAACCGAGCGTGGGAAAAGTGCCCTCTCCCGGGCGCGTCTCGCCAACTCTCAACCCAACTTCTTGAAATGCATCTTTTTGCAGGTGGGGGAACTCTTGCCGTCTGCCACGTCCTTTTTTTATTCTTTTCCTCGTCTGCTTTTCCTTTTCGTCTGCTGCTGCTTTTCCAGCCCGTCTTTCTCCTTCTCTTTTTATCTGCTTCTTTTGTCGTTGGCTCGCTCCACTGCTTCCGCTCGGCCCGCGTCTTTAGAGAGGAAAGAAGAGAGATAGAAAGGTGGTGATGATAATAAAAAAAGGCAAACACACTCACGAATAGAGCAAGAGAGAGGAGGAAAGCGTGCGTGCGCGTTCCGGATAATGAGTTCCCGTTCCGTTCGCCCCCCGAGGTGCGTCCTATACGCGGACTGCGGGGCGCCTCATTGCGCGGAGAAGGCGAGGAAAGTGCGTACGCAAGGCGGGCGACCTTGCGCGGCGCAAGCGGAGCGCGTGCCGGCGGGCCCCCTCGTCGTCGTGAGTGTCCCCGCCCTTTCCGCGTGTCCCTCCGGGAACGGCCCAAGCGACGCGGCCCGAGATGCTTCGCCGCAGTTTCCTTCCGTCCCTGCCTCGTCGTCGTACCTTCCTGCCCGAGGCGTTTCTTTTTTTTTTTTTTTACAGGCCCTTAGTAGACTCTGCATGCACTCACTATGCATTGATGGAGTCATGAACTTTATCGCGCCTTTCGCTGCTCACAAGAACAACGTCGCTGTGCTGGGCCACGTTATGGTTTCTACGCGTAGCTTCTACACTCTGGAGAGTCAATCACTGCTATCTACGGAGGAAAATTGATTGGACACACTAATAAGATTGAAAAAAAAAAACGATCTGACCCCAATTGGATGCCTACGTTGTGACACCGAGGACGTCATGGAAGCGTGAAATACGGGATCCGCGGTAAAGGAGACGCGCGGGTACTTCTTAGAACAGTTAGAAAGAGGAGACACATGGGTGGCGACACAGACAAGACAAGATAGTCCGATCTGTGTCGTCCCCAATGTGTCTCCTCTTTCTAATTGTTTAAAAGCCACCAATACGCTTAAATAGTACAACTATTTTGAGTGCATGCAAATGTGAAAAGTATAGTACTGGAAGTGTGGTCCGAGTTTCTCTGAGTAGCAAAATGAATGGTACAGTGCTCGCCAAACTTGTGCCGAACACGCGCACTGTGTGTGTTCTCGTGGTAGCACTATATTCTGAAGGAAGCTAAAGAACGGCATCTTGACGTAGATCTTCGGTATGGCTTGTTTGACCGCTACGCCATAAAACCGGTGCTCAGTTGCCGTCAGGACAGCCCTACTGTGAGAAAACTCGCAATTTCCGTGTTCCCTATAGGTTCCGTGAGCACATAATAATACGAGCAATGACATCCACTTGGTTACGGAGCATTCTCTATCCCTTTCGACTTTTGTCCAACGTTCTCAGCAAAACGCAGCAAAATCATTATTTCAGTTTTATAACTATATATTCTGTTACATTTCCTGGAATATCTATAAACCCAATTGATAAAATGCATATAAGAAAACTAATTACAGCCCCAGGAACGTGTATATTTAATTTCCGGACCCGACAACGTGGTTTTTGCATTTTGTCCCATAATGCACCTCTGTAAAAGTTTGTATTTCTACCCATCACCATAATGATGAATGGCGATATTCCGGGGGAACGTAATAGCGTCGGACTTATAGCATCGATCTAAATTAGAATCTCACTATTTCCATTTCGCTTTAATTTTTAAGAATTTTGTTTTTAAACCTAAAATCAGCCCCTGTAAAGTCATCATTCCCGCTCACACCGACGCAATGCGGCCAAACCACATTTACAGACCGTCTTGGTCATTAAAGGGACCATGAAATAACTTTTTTACTTTTTCCAGATAACTTTTACATTAAACCGTCAATGTTCACTGAATGCCGAACAGGCATCCGTTTTCGTCTCGGTTTATTAACTTCTACACAAAAAATTAATGAAATATCGACTTTTTCTTGACCGCAAAACAAGCCGTGACGTACGCTGCTTCCGGAACCGGAAGTTCTCTCGGCAGTTGGAGATGGGAGCGTTAGCGGCGACGAGTTGGGGTGTGCCGGTAGGTTTTACTGCGCCGATGTCACCGACGTATTTTCTGAATCGGCGCCTCTCATCGCCGCATCGCAGCTGAGCGAAATTCAATGAGATACGTTGCGCTACAGCGACAGCATGGGACTAGTCCCATACGCCGGTATGCCTGTTGGGAAGTGCAGCGAGTCTTCCGGTGAAGACTCCAGAAGTTAACCCAACTGTCATTGTTGGTAAAAGGCGGCCAGTGTCAGTCTTTTGCAAAGCGACGTAGATGGAAACAAATTGCCGCGGCGTTTTTCACGGTCTCGGAGATGCAGGAGCGAGCCGACGTTAAAAAAGATACGTTTGAACTACGAGTGTCAGCAAGAGCCACGTAAATACCTGTTCACACTCGGAGCGGACGCGCGCGTTTGATGGAAGTGCTGTATTCGCGCTGTTGGTAAGCGCTTCGGGACCGATCTTTTACGATTGCAACTCGATACTGACGCGACACTCGGCAAAGAAAGGTTGGACCGGTATTGCGCGTATACCTCCCACGAACTGTTACAGCTCGACAGTGACGTGCAGTCTGTCAGAATAAAAATGGCATACCAATAACAAAGTGTACATACCGTGTTACGAAGGTAATCCATACAGCGTTTATTTAAGCTCTATATCACACAAAACAAGAAGAGAGAATTGACGACAGTCCCTTTTCGACGAGTGTTCGTCAACCCTGCCTCGGAAAACAAGGGGAAGAGATTGACCTCACCTCTTAACCTAAAATTGAGGTCAGCGATCAAACTATAATACGGGAAGGGTCCACAAGGGTAGCGCGGGCATATTCCATTCAGCACGCCAGCCGGTCGTAGGCAGACAGACGGTCTTGCGACGAAGCAACGCTGCGCCGAGTCGGAGTGCCTGCTAGGCCTATATCCTGAGAGCTTCGTAGGAGCGGGATTCGCGGCTGTTGTCGCTCTTCTCGGGTGTTTGTGGATCCAGCGTTCTTGTTCGTCGTGGTCTGTTTTAAGTACATTTTTTTCTTGCTGCTTGAAGTCGGCACGCGCGAGATGAAGACGTAGAAAAATAAACGTTCAGTCAGTCAGAGTTCTGAGAGGAAGGAAACCAAAGGAAATCACCGTTCTGAACTCGGCCCTGCCCTACTGCGCACGCGCAGTGGTTGGTTCGTTTACCACACGATAGATGGCGCTTGGCTCTCAGCATTATCAAATTTGGCAATTTTCGCCACACATCTCTAATTATGCTACAAAATGTGGATCTGAATATTATTTAACAAAACTTTTAGGAAACATTCGCCGGCTATTTATTGTTTACGATCGCGGTGCTGGTGAGGTAGGCTCTTACCCAATAGGCGACCTGGATTTGGCTGACGTGCTCCATTTCCGCGCATGCATCGTAGTGAACAGGCGAAGGAAGGAAGGCGCAAAAGAGTCCAGTTTTCTTTTAAAAGTTCAATAGCAAATAATTTTTTTTGGCTCCCTAGTTTTGTGTTTTTGTGTTTCTTTTCACACCTTTTACGACGTGCGGTGGATGAAATTCGATTTTAAAATCATTTCCTGGTCCCTTTAAGTTGGTGACATTATTCGTGAACGTTCGTAATACCATTTCCTCTAGAAATTTACACATAATGATATGCCTTACATTATAATTAACACACAGCCAACTTTTTTGTTCCTCGGGAGTAATGATCTTTTCGTGTTAACCTCAGTGTTAGCCTCTGTAAAGTTATCATTCCCTCGCACCCTAACGGTACTACGACAAAATTACCTTCACAAACACTGATGGTCGTAAGATTGATGGTACGTTGCATTTGTAGCACCATTTGCTCTATACAAATGCAAATCTGCACCTAGTTATATTCCTTCCATTATAACTATACTTGAGCCAATTTTTGTAACTTATATTTTTATCGTAACCATTAATTTTATACGATTATGCGAGGCCTTGCATAGACAGTTATCTTGTCCGGAATTCGATCTGTCTTTGAGGAGGAGCATGAACATATCTAAAAAAGTGATTATTACTATTAATTAATCCTTTACTTTCTTCGGGTAGGTTTTGCTTGTTTCGCTACCACGGTTTTCCTAACAATATTGACTATCATTAACAGACACGTCGAGACAGAAACAATCCCGCACTATTTACATTTCTTTACATTAGATCGATTATTCGGCTTGAAACTGAACATAATAGAATTCAGATTTGTATGACTAGAGATATATTCGCCATGCTCGAAAAGCTACACACATCATTTACGCTCAAAATGGAGCAATAATTTATATTTAGGATTGCCAGGGTTTGTTTGGGAAAATAAACAACTCAGTCGTGACACTTTTTAAACTACCGAGTATCATGTGGAAAGCCTATTCAGTTGTAAACTTTCACATTTTGTTTAGTTAGTGGTTGTTGTAGGCTCGTAGCTGTAAACAAGAAACAATAAATTGTTCCCCCGAACAAACATTACATTTCAGTAGCAATCAAACGCCCCAAATTAATGAATGAAACCAAATCATGCGTGCCTATGTTGAATGTATTAATATACGCTAGATGAGAGTGCAATTGATTGTATGATTGTAGTTTTTCAATGACGCTGATGAATCATATCAAACGTTTTACACTTCCAGATAGGGCGCTGCGCCTAGTGTGGTTTAATTGCAGATATCACGAGCTCGTGTCGTCTAACGAAACGTTTCTGATTTGCTAAAAATATGTAGTGAAACGGTGAAAGGGAGCTGGTTTGCTCAAAAAAAAGTTAAGCGGGATAAAAATAAAAGGTCGTCGTTAATTTAATCTGATTCTCAAGAATGGAATAATATAAACATAAGAAGCAGCGATCTTGGGATGCACTGCACACCTTACCTAAAACTGTAATAAAAATTCACCCACTAAAAAAAAATATCGCTGAAAGTTTTTTTTTTTTTTTACTTTTATAGAATTGGAAGGCTGCAGTTATCATCCTAGCCCACTACCATGTCAAGCCAATGATGCACTAAACCTACCTAGAGGAGGCTGGATAAAATAATGGCTACAGGACAAAATTGGAGTAGAGTGGTCTGCTCTAACTAGAAAAATGTGTTTCTTATATTTTGAAACTTTATATTTTAAAACTTTATATTTTAAAACTGAAATCTAACATGGCAGAGCAGGAAAAAAAAAACAGTTTCGTGCTGTCAAGCGTTTGTCCAGTGACGCTCGATAGATATAGAGTTTACGATCTTGGCGATCGCACATTTTATGACCATACGCCGCGTTCAACGTTTGCCAATATATAGCGGCAGTTTTAAAGTTTTTTTTTCATTCAAAAATACAAACTAACGTTGCTTTTTTTTCCATTTTTAGGTTAGGTACACTGATTTTTAATTATGCAGCAATTCTGAACATGCTTAGCCACATCCTTTCAGGTTTTCAATGTTAATTATGAACGAGCATTTGCTTTTCCTGAAATCTCGAAGTTTTTGCTCGTGTACCCCAGAAGTGTCAGACCTATGTAGTCTAAATAGCACCATTGATATATAACTATATAAAGCTTTCATCTTGTGTACCCCAGTAGTTACGGATCTATGTATTATAAATAGCACCATTGATATATGAAAACCACACCAAGTTAGGCCTCCAAGCTAGGCGTATGGATCAAAATAAAATACGCTATAGAGAAAAAATATATATAAAGCTTTCATCTTGTATCGAAATTGAGTTGAATACAAAGGTATATTTTGTTAAGTAATACATACTGTAAAATAACTGCCACAAATATATGTGCTCTCACTCGCGTAATATTATATAACTGGAAATTTGTTGAAGCCTTTTTTTAACATAAATCTGGAGAAAAACACACATTTCTTACTCAACTCTTTATCTGAACACTAAGCGTTTTCTTTAATGCTCACTTTTTTTTTTTTAGGGAATCATTTTTACTAGACGTCGAAATGGGGAAAGAAGCTTACAACATCCCCGCATTCTCCCTCCTTCCCCTCTTCGTCCCTTCCTTGTGACACGAAGCGGCCGGGTTTCGCATTAAACGGAAGACTCTGGATAGGGAAATGCGGGAGCGAGCCGAGAAAAGGAAAAATGACAAGAGGGGAAGAGAGAGCGACCGTGAAACATCTGGCGGGAAAGCAGGCGCACGTCGGAGCCTGGGAAAAAACTCCTCCCATTTTCAGAAGGAACCTGGCGACACCTGCCCTTTCGACTAGCGGAATTCCCTTTCTCCCTCCCTCACGGGCAGAGGAAAGGAATTCAAGCAACCGCGTCGCCGCCGTAACAGCCTCCCTGCATGCATCCGAGCCTTTTCCCATAGAGCTTGGATTCAAGAGAGGAAGCAACTCAAAACGCGCGGAGCGTTTGCAATTTAATGGTGGACGCCTCCTCTTGCTGGGAGGAGGAAACAGGGTCGAGAAGCGGAGGCGTTGTAGACAGTCGACGCTCTTGTTGACTCCTTCTCGCAGCTCGTACTGCAAACACGGCCCTTTAAACCGATTGACCCCGGTTCAGCAGTTGGAGACACTCCTTAATCTAGGCACACTACCTTTCCCCCTAGTCTGACTATAGTCGGTGACAGGTTAAGAGTTCAGGAGAAGCTCCTCCCACCCCTTTCCACTTTAGCAGAGCGAACGCTAGAGAGGAGCCCGCCTCCTCACCAACGTTCGCTTTGCTAAAGTGGAAAGAGGTGGGAGGAGCTTTCGCCGTCTAGATGTTCACAAGTAGACTCCGGGCACCACCATCGTGCTGCGAGCGCGTGTAAGCCGTCGGATAGTCATGGATAATGGGCGGATAATAACTAGGGCTGGGTAATCGATCGATAAACCTATCGATTGATCGATTAATGCTTTAATCGCGATTATTTTTTAACCGGTTAATCCGTAACATTATGACGAAGCAAAAGTAAGTAAAAATTACGCGCTTTCACCTTGCACACGTGGACGAGTAGCCCCGTATGAAGGGCAAACTTTAAGTCAAGATTTAGCCTGAAGTTAGCTGCAGGGGCAAGATTTGTACTTCTCGACAACGTGCAGAAGGTAATACGTGTCCCGGGTACTTCAACGCCGTTCGAGCGTCAGTTTAGCGCACCAGAGGCTATTGTGAACAGTCAAAGGAGGTCGTTCTTGCCGGGGAATATCAACGAACCTCTTTGCCTCATTAGTTGAAGTAATTATTCTGTGAGTGTGAGTGCCTTTGAACATGTTCTGAACTACGCATCAAAGTTGATTCATAATTGAAATTGTATATGGAGCCCTTAAACACGTAATAGGCAAAAGCAAAGAAATAATAATAATAATTTTGAATTTTTTAAAAATATTATGCATGGAAATGACCGAGACTGTGGATTCATTAATCGATTAAAAGGTGACGATTAATCGGGTTAAAACTTAGCCTAGCCTAAAAGCAAACAAAAAAAAACTGCTTGCTCTTTTTTTCTTTCTTAGGACAATGCACTTCTGCAACTATCGCCAGGCCATGGAGATGACCGCTTTGCAGACTTTGGGGGATCAGGCAAAAAACTAAAAACATTACCCCCCGCCTCCTTTCTCCGGTGAGGGAGTCGCCAACTGTCTTATGATCGAACCTTGTTGGTGTCACTTAACGCCAGAGTCAAAAAAAGAAAAACATTGAAATTGAAATCGGCAAATCAACTTGTTGTTTTAATTCTGAGCGTGCACATCGGCGTCCGATGGTTCGCTGATACTTGAAAGGAGTTCCTTCTGAAGGCTTTTGAATTGCCCGTGTAATAGGGGTGTAAGACCGTACTGTATGGCCTTGGAACCAGTGGCATCACGAGGGTCAGCAGCACCCGGGGCGGTAGCCCGCCGCTTATACTCCCCGCTCTCTTATGGCCCGCCGCGACTCCCCCCCCCCCCTTCTCCCGCTCTCGTGGCCCGCCACGACATCCCCCTGAGCGCTGCACCCGGAGTGGTCCCCCCCCCCCCCCCCCCCCCCCCCTGCAGGAACCCCATCAGTTTCATAGTTCAACCTGATTCCTTTAGCTGTGCCCACAAAATTTCTTGATTTACGTTGTCATATTGTCACCAATGACAATTGCTGAGGCGATGATAGCTGAAGAAACTAAACGTTTAATGGGGCGAACTTGTGCCCAAAAATGAAAGGAAACAGAAGATAACAGCAGAGCGTCGCGGGCGTCGAAGTCGGCGTAAGAGCAGAGTCGAACGCTGGGGCGAGACTGACTCCGGCTCGCCACGCGTAGCCGGAGTCAGTCTCGCCCCAGCGTTGGCTTCTGAAACATTCGGCGTACACGCGTGGGCTTCTGAAACATTCGGCGTAGAACCATTCTAACCTCCACTCCAATCAGCAAGGCGGTTTTCGAATTCACCAGAACATCACATTACAGAGGCAAAAAATGGGCACCCGCGGCTAGGAATCGAACCCTGGCCTTCTGCGCAGAAGGCAAGCGCGATAACCTTTATGCCACGGGTGCGCTTTTTTTTTTTCTTTATTGTTTATGCCACGGGTGCGCTGCTTACTCGGTCAGCTGCGCGCGCGGCAATATGCTCTCTGTATGCCTAGAAATTCAATCCATAACGGTCTGAGCTATTTTGATACATTGTGTGACCGCGTACAACTTATCTTATAGTCTCCTATTTTTGCAAAAACCATTCTGGAGATCTCCTGACATTTCTTTTGTTGCTGCCCACTCTTCTACTTTACCCTTCACGACCTGCATAGCTAGCCTGCGTAGGACAAAATTTACCACTGAGGACGGTAGGATTTGATGCTGCCCTGTCGCCTTTACCGTTGTACAGCAACCTCATTCTGCTTTGTCGTCAAGTCGGGTGCCTCTCGTCTAACAATATTTTCTTATATTGCTTGTTGCAGCTTAAATTTAGTTGTTTTGTCTAGAATTTTAAAACTACTATTGGTATGCCATCTAGTCCAGTTAAGGTTTCCGCAGACACCCCGTTTTCGGCACTTTTTCAATATCTTGGTGCTATCCTAGGTACTTCGCTAAGGTCTGGTTGGCCACCACTACAGTTCATTCTTTCCGTGGTTTATAGATGCTCTAGATCTAAAAACATTTCCTCAGTCATGATTTTCATATATCAGTACGTCTCCCTTTTTACCTGTATGCCTTCACCAATAGTTAATATTTGGTGACACTGGTGACGTATCTGTGTCTTTATACCCTTCTTTTCTAAGCTCCCAAAACTTCTTGGCTGCATTCCTATCGTTTCGGTTGATTTATCCTATCCATTTCATTTAGAATCAACCAGTCTTGTTCCCTTTTCCTAGAAGTCTTTCCATTTTTCCTCTATTTCCTCTGCTGAGGCACAACCCCCTTTTTTGCTCGTCTATGCTTTCAGTTCTGGATGCCTCTTGTCTCCTATTTATGGCTACTTCGGCATCCTTATCCCACCAGCTTTTTGGATTGTGTTTGGTTTTGTTCTTAAATCTGATTTGTTTCGCTCGAACTCCTTTCTAAATATTGCAATTAATTCATTGCACGACGGTTCTTCCTCTGCTTGTGTGGCTACTGTGTCCTCAATTTGTTTTGATATTTCCTTTAGCTGTGTGTTACTAAAACATACATTGTCTTCTTGCTTCTGTGTTTTGGGTTCTTCTTGTGTTTTACCAAAATTAACCTTAATTCGTCTATGGTCGCACCATAAGCATTCCTTCCTCGTCTATTTCCATGCCACCCATTGCTGTACTATTTGTGGGGCGTTATAAAGTGGTCTATTGTCAAGTGAGAGTTGTTCCTGTCCCGTGTCACTTTTTCCTCACATTTGATTTGTGAATTTGCTAGTCGCGTAACTCGTGCAACATTCTTCCTGTCGCACCCGTGAAACAATTACGTTCCACCAAGTTGGCATTCAAACCTCGATTAGTATTTCGGGATCTTTTCCGATTTCCTTGATGTTATGCATCTTACGTGCTCTGTGTTTTCCTCCCTCGAATCCTATCCTGGTCAGAAATGTACAAATTTCAAGTGTAGTGGCACACCCCCAATTCTACCTATCACCCACAGACGTTCTCTGCAATCTTCCTTCACTCTATTCCAATTTTGCCCTTTCCCCAATGTCCCTAGACCTCTCCCTTTCCATTCATTTCCTTTCCTGCTGCATCCTATCCACGAGCACTGTCTCAGAAAAGGTGGTTCTTCCATATCCCTAAGATATGTCTGCAACCCCGTATGCGGTGTTATTTTTTTTTTTTTTTTTTTTAGTTGGCCGTTAATTCTTGTCCATTTCACCCTATTCCTGCCAAATTACGTGTTTAACAACTCTACATTCAGTTATATTTTCTTTTTTTTTTCCTGCGAATCTTAGTTCTGCCCTTTCTTGTTGCCTCATCCCTTGTTAAACAGGAGCTCTCCTCGTGCCCGTGTGTGCCCGTAATAAAACCCTAGCCCTGCATCCCATTATGTGCCCCACCTACCTCCCCGTGGGTACTCTGTAATAAATGCCATCTCAGGAGAAAGGGTGATGTACTCCAGCCCCATAGATCTCCTGATTGACAACCATCACGTCGTACCCTGAGGGCCTCCCTTATCTCAAATATAATTCTGGTCGCCTCAATAATTTGCCTGGCCACCTCCGGCCCCCTTCCCTGGACCTCTGGGATGGTGCACAACACAATGTGCACCCCCTCCGAGACGCCCCGGGACTTGGCCACTTCCGCCTCTATCTGCTCCCTAGATGCCACCCCTTAAGCTTAAAAACGTAATTTACAACTGCGTGTACGACGACTATGGTCTGCTTTTCCCCCTTCATGTTGTCCCAGATCCTCTTCTTGGCCATATCCATTACCCCACTAAAACTCCTGCCAGGCATGTCCTTTACATGGACCTTCGCATCATGCCCCACCGTCTTGAGGACTGCCTCATTGCACCTTGACACTTCGCACCTTGCCACCATGCAATAAATAGTCTTTGCTATGGCATGGTGGCCAGAGTGGCGCCCAAACGAAGAACTTTTCATCCTCGGTGACCAGACTAACTTTTTTGAAGCGTGACAGCTTGCAAACGTCTATACTCGGCTTTAGCATGAGTGCGAGCCATGCCAAAGCTACAAGCGCGAGCAGTTTTGCCTTGGCTGGTGCTTGTATCATTGCTTTCTGATTGCCGTTATGGTAGAACGGTGTAGGAGTCAAACGTGGCTGCGGCCTGGCACTACGGCCATGTTGACCCCTTCTTTAAATTGGGACTAACTTAAAGTTAAACTGCAATTTAGAATTAACAAAAACTTATTTCAAATGACTGAATGTCATTCATAAAGGAGAACCCGCTGAAACGTCAAAAGCGGATTCATTTAATAAAAGAGCCCAAGTTGACTCTAAATGACCAGTCTTTCGGGAGTTTGACACAAATTTATAGCCACGAAGGCTTAAAATATATGTTATTGAAAGCGGTTCGATTACTAGAGAGCTTGATGCCTGTTTTACACCGACTAATGAAGAAACGCGTACCAATGCACGGGCTTTCGTAGTAATCACTTTGCTTCATTGATGGGAAGAACCAAGAAAAAAAAACAGCTATATGGCTGCTTGGCGGGCCCTCGGTTTTTTTTTTTTATAATATCCGTGAGCCAATGCTGCTCATGACTTCGATGTCAATTTGAAAGGGAAGAACCTAAAGCTTCAAATTCAAGTTAATTTCCAACACTCGGCCCAAGGTGTAGAGACGTCTCGCGTAACCGTATTTCTTTTTTAGAAACATTTCCTTAAACATATTACACCTCATAAAGACACGCTTTTAGAAAACAAACTTCATGGAGGTGTCATACGTATAGCTTGGCACCCAACTACCCTTCAAAACTCTACAATGAATGAATTTGTTGGACAACGAGGCTCAGGTTAAGTTATTTAACACGTCTATCACGTATTTAAAGGGATAAACGCTACCATTCTGGTGCGATAATTTATTTCACATATACTATTTCCTATTTAAGAAAAAAATTGTCTCGTGCGGCAGTGTGCGCCTCTGACCCCATTTACACAATAACGACGACATCTATGCGGAGTTACGCGCCCAGTTTTGCTGATGATCTGCACCACGCTTGAAACGACAAATATCCTGATCGGCTGAACTGCACAAGTACAACGAACTACTAACGTGTAACTGAAAGGTAGAATAAAAACAAAGTATGTGCAATTATATATCGCAGCTAAAAACAAATCCAAGAAGGAAACGGGACGTCCAAGAGAGCCCGCAATTAAGCGATCGAGGCAGACAATTACCTCTGCGTGTCCCGAGAGCTGGCTCTGCTGGAGGATCGCGCACCTGGAAGATGCCGTTATGGCCTGCCCCTATTGCCTCATCGCATCGACAATTATGCTCCGCGAACTCGCGTGTTGGTGGGAAATTTGTCTTAGCAATACTGCCCAGGAAAGAAGGTGCCTTATGTGCACCGCGTGAAGTGCCGGAAAAATGAGTCACGAAACGGTTGAAAATTCAGGGCTGTTTATTCTCTTTTTTTCGAAAATGAACAGCCCTAAATTTTCAAGCGTCTCATGGCTTTCTTTGGCAGCCCTAAATATGACTCCGCCATCTTTAGGGCTGCCAGACTCTTAATTAATCCTCTCTCTTTTTCTCTTCCTCTGTCTCTCTTTCTACAAAATACATTGTCACAAATATTAAATTTTGTTATAGTTTGCATTCGGATTATTATTATTTTTTTTTACTTCTATGTTTGTATCCTGTTTTGCGGCCGTAAACAGTACGTAGATTTTGAGAACGTACTGTATTCTTTTTCACAAACTATTTTGTAGATTTATCAGACCACGCTTTATACTCTGTGTCACTAGTTGTGTGATGTACAGGCAAAAACAACGCCAGGCGAGGGGAGAAAGGCAAAGCAGTAGGAAGGGAGGGAAGCAGGAAAGAAACCTCCTCTCCTCTTTAGCGTTCCTATAGTCCTTTGCAACTCACGAAGGCAAGGTGAGGGAAAGGAAGGTCGGGGAGGAGGAAGCAGACGAAACGCTGGAGAAGGGGAAACCTCCTCTTCTCTCTAGCGTTCCGTATGCTTCCTCTTCGCCCTGCCTTCTTGAGTTGCAACGGACTATAGTGATCTCCCCTCGCCTTCCATTGCGCTCCTCTCCCATTCCGCTTTCCTAGTGCTCGCCCCTTTTCCTCTTCGCCTGGCGTTGCTTTCGCCTGCAGTGCACACAACTAGTGACACAGAGTTTAGTCGATGTCATCACCACGCAAAATAATGGGGTGTTTTAGCAGGTCGCTTTGGAGCACACGGTTCAGAAATCATGAAATGGTGCAGCTGCTCCATTTCGTAAAAAGGTATGTAATATTTAGCGCGTTATAGCGAGTCGTTTAACTTGCGCAACCGTTTAAACGATGATTACATTAAGAGTTCCTGTATATAGCTACCTACGGTAGCAGAGTTGAGCATTCATCCTCGGAGGGGGGCCGTAGCGCCGGCTTTCCTGCACGCCCTGGATGCTTTGCTCCTCATGTGACTAAATTTGGCGAATAGCGGCGCCACGCGCCGCCGCGCATGAAAGACATAAAAAGAGGAGAAGAAGGCGAAAGCAGGGGAACATACGGGGGGGCGCGAGCAACGTCGGCGGAGCGACCGTAAAGGTGTCTTTCTTGCACGGTGCCGGATGCTTTGCTCTTCACGTGGTGGATCTCGGCGAATAGCGACATGGCGGCGCGGGGAAAACAAATGCGCAACTCTGCTCCCCCTTTGGGGGAACATATCGAGGAACTCTAATTACATTTGACCAGCAGGGCCATCTTGTAGTAAACATCTGAAACGTTCTGCGGCGTGCAAATCTGTGGCTCGCGTTTCACGGCACACACTGTTGTAAACAAAAAGGCCGAGATAACATTTAGCGGTCAGAACTTTAAGGGCTCTGAAGTTAGATAGAGTAAAATGTGTCAGAATGACCACAAAGGCAGGTGATGTGTCTCCGTCCTTTGGAAGTTGAACTATCGTTCACGTTGTGTGCGATAGAATCAAATCATTTTGTCTGCTCGAGGTCGCCACGGTGGCTCGTTAGCCCGAACCACGAAAATGTAATCACACGTACAATTTACAGCATCTGGTTCGACTTCTCAGACGAAGCAGTATGGGAAATCTCCTCCCGCTGTGGTAAGCCTAATGGCCCGGCCACACTAGCGTCGCGGAGGCTTGCCGCGCGTCGTCGCCTGCCGCGGGTTGCCGTTCAAGACCAGTTTTTGCCCTCAGCGGCTTGTCGGCTGGCGCCCTCCGAGCAACCATGCCGCGCGCGGTTGAGCGCTCTAGCGCCGGCAAACCGGAACCCAATGTGGCCCCCTCGCTCTGGGATGCCGGACGGCGGTGTCGACCGGCGGCGCCGACCTGCAGCGCCGTTGGCGCTAGTGTGGTCAGGCCTTAACGCTCGGCTGAGTCCGCAGAATCGACCGCCATCTTGCATTTTCCCCGAGTCGTCAACGGTGTTGGCTGCGTTGCGGTGACGGCTCAAGCGGTCGGAGTGGTAAAAACGATCGAGAAGCGCATCCCAAAGCCACCAACGACTCGCGCGCGCATGCGCAGTGTCGTCGGCGATTCGTTCTGAGACGAACCGTTCGTGCAGAAAGGACTCGCTAAAACTCCGTAATCACAAAAGACGTACCCGTAACTTAAGAAAAAAATCAGCGAAAGACTCGGTTTTTTGTGCTTTATTAACGAGCTGTTTCGCGCTGCGCTCGAGAGATGGCGTCACGCGTCATTTCAATAAATCCACAACACTTTCTAGGAGTCCAGGCCCAACCAAAGTCGGCCCAACCTCCGACCAGAGCGTGCGCCCATAAAATGCTGCGGCGTCGGTGAACGGGAATAGAGAGTTTTAGGGAACCGTTTTAGAGCGCAGCTCTTAGGGGCCCGTCTCCGGCTTGAGCGGCGTCGCCGTCGGCTTAACCGCGAGACCACGTGACTCCCCCAAGGTCACGTGACCCCCAGGCCACGTGACCTTCGGGGGGGGGGGTCACGTGGTCTCGGGGAGGCCACGTGACCCCACCCCCGAGGTCACGTGACCCCTCGGGTCACCTGACCCCCTTGAGGTCACGTGACCCCCCCTGACGTCACACGACCTCCCCCCTGAGGTCGCGTGACCTCAAGGAGTCACCTATCCCTCAGTACACTTCCCCCCTCCTCCTCGAGAGCTGCGCTCTAATCCGACGTTACAGGGAAT
This sequence comes from Ixodes scapularis, assembly GCF_016920785.2. Taxonomy (NCBI): domain Eukaryota; kingdom Metazoa; phylum Arthropoda; class Arachnida; order Ixodida; family Ixodidae; genus Ixodes; species Ixodes scapularis. Next base: position 115,571,607 of record NW_024609846.1, on the reverse strand, counting down.
TGTAAACGGCTTTCATCTTTTGCACATCCGATACGGTACGTTGGGCCCTCCGGTACAAACTGCACAGGTGCTACCGCAGAAGACAGGCGCATGCGCAGTTCGTACCGGACGGCCCATCGTACCCTATCGGATGTGCAAAAACGGTCCCCTAAAACTCTCTCATGTTGGAAGCAATCTTTCGGTCACCAACTTCTGTTTTAATTGAACGTGCATGTCGAAGTCAACGCGGGAGCAAACTAAAGGCTCGTTTACACAGTTGCGTTTGACTGCCTTAAGACTGCTTGCTTTGGACTGTTGTTATGGTGACCCTTACGACGAGCCAGTGGGGAGACGCTGCACTGCACGACGCAACGCAGACGACGCAACTCTGTGAATGAGCCTTAAGGCATACACATTCCGATAAAATCAGTCCTTGCAGAACAGGCCTGTTGAAGTCAGCGCTGGAGCTAACATAACTACGGTATGCACATTCCGGTAAAATAAGCCCTAACTACAATTAAAGGTCACCTGCACCATTTCTGTGTCGTTATTTTGATTTGTAGGGCCTTCAGTCTAATTTACTATCGTTTCTTCTTTAGACCCTAGCATAGACAAAAAAAAAATGAATGTGTTTTATAAATAAGTGACACAAAATAAGATCGTATAAAAAAAGCCGTTATACGCGTTATTCATATTTATACTATATGTTCAGATATGTTTTTAGACACAAATCACACGATAAATTTTTATATTTTTAATACGGTAATTTGAAATCGAGGCGTATTTTGATTCACACGCTAAGTATAGGAAGACCTGAAATGTACAGCTTGCGCCTCCGTTGGATTTGCCAGCAACTATGGACGTTTATTACCTGGGTCTCGGTCGGACATTAACATGCGTAGAGGTTGTTCTCGTATTAAAGAAATAAAGAGCAGTGTTTTGATTTTTTTTTTTTTGTACACAAAGTAAAACGAATTTTTCCCTTCTACTATACATTTTCGATAAAAAATTTGCGCTCGCTCGCTGCAAAATTGCAATTTTGCAGCCCTATTTCAGAGAGGTCAAAATGTTTGTCACAAGTGCAATAAGTCTAAGGGAAACAAAAGATAACCGGGTCTGATGTTTCGAACACTCCGGGAAATTGTGGTCTGCGCTCGAGTCGACAGTCTCACGCAGAAGTTCAGTAAATCAATCACTCAATCAGATGCTCAACACCACCGCAATTTCCCACAAGACAGTTTCGACGCTACACACTCTTTTTATAAAATAAAAACAGAAGGAATTAAAAAAAACAAGAAAAAAAAAAACTAGAGTTTGCATCGCACGCGACGTGCCAGTAGAAAGAGACAGGGAGGGAGAGATTCCACAGCACTCCAACTTGTCACATGATTTAGAGAAGTGCGCACGCATTTCGGCACACCGCGCTACGCCGTTCGGTCGTCTGACATGCGTCTCCCCCCGCCACTCGCATCGAACTTCCACCGCCCACTCACGCACGCAGACTGTAAACCAAGTAGAAAAAAAAAGAAGGCTCAGATTGAAAGCACGCACACAAAACAGCCGCGAAGGAATGCAGATACGGGCTTTTCCCCCACCAGCCCTCGTCCAAGCACGCCGCGCGAGAGTGAAAGAAAAAGGAAAAAAAACGAGACCCAAGACCCGTGGGAACGGACCCGGGATCTCTTGTCCCCAGGCACGCACAACAAACAGAACCTCGTCTGTTGAGACGCAGACACGCAGAATGGGCCTTCGCCAATCACACGCGGAAAAGCGAGAAAAAGAAAAGCGTGGATTGGACGAAGAAAGAAATATCTCGGAGGGCAAGCAGAAAGCTCCTTCGTCTGCTCTCCTCGGCTGTCTCGGCCGGCTGCGCGAAGGAAGAGAAGGGAGGCTTGTGCGCATGCGTGGAGCGTGTGCCCGCGCGAGCGCCACCTGCCGTCGCGGCCGTGCAGCGGGAGCGTGGGAACGCAGCTGAGTTGGCGAGCTGACCCGCCGGCCGGCGAGCGAGGCAAGCGTACGAGCACGTGCGTGTGTGCGTGTGTGCCTGCTTTGGCTTGCGCCGTTGGAGGCGCGGGTCACGTGCCCCACCCGTCACGTGCGCTTGGTGTCACGTGTTCCTGGCGCGCAGCCCCTCTCCCTTTGATCCCCACGTTGGGCGCCCTTTGCGATGCGCATCGACTCGCGTCGCCACGTGCTGTTGGAATGATGGCGGTTGACCGGACTGCGCTCCTGTCATCTGTTCGTGACACCTAATTATTCCTTTGGGCTGTTCGTTTTATTGCTGCGCTTACTTGCCTCGCTCGTTTCACAGACTGCGCACTCACCACGGGTGTAATCCATATTTATGATATATATTCGTAATACGGCGTACTTTTGCAAACCTCCGTTCCATGCGCATGAACTTTCTACGACCTGCGTATGTGCGCCGATCGAAGGTCGAAACGAAAACAAAACAGGGGAGTGGGCGAGGAATCGCAGATGATGCTGGAAGTATTCCACTACCAAATATTTTGAGGCCAAGCATTTCCGGGGTTGATCGCAAGCGCCTCTGAAGTTGGCATGCAGTCTACATTGTTTCGCAAAGAACCTCTCGGGTCGCTAAAAATCTGTGTTCGCTCTCTTTTGTACGCAGTAGGAAATGGACCATGCCACTTCAAAGCGTTTTCTCGCTTTCAGCATGGAAAAATATTAACCCGGAAATATAAAACCCCGAACTCGGAGAAAAGTAAACCCACGAAAACACGGAATCCCAAGTATGGGTCATCTGAGAACTACTGTAACGTAAACTTTATGGTTTAAAGGTTGAAAGCTTTATTCCCCTCCTGAGTTCATCGTAATTTCGTGCCTCCTAAATTCCTAATGGAGCTACCAATTGGACTTTGTCGTGCGTTTGTAATGGCCAGAGTCTTTGGCATCAAGTATACGTTTTCATTGAGCAACGCAAAGAATGCACAGTTGCAAGTACCTTTTTGATTTTTTTTTCTAGGTAGCACTTATAGAAGTACTCATAGACTTTCAAACCTACAGCTACTCACCGCGTAATAAAATAAAGTAGTAAAAACACTGGTGAAAGTCAAAGCTATGATTTATTGCGAAACTGCCAATAAAAGCTGCGCAACCAAAAAAATTTATTTTAGAGGATGGAATGCCTATTAAATGTGAGCACATTGCACAACATATCCATTCTGCGGCTTCCGCCCCAAGTGACTGCCCTCGTTCGTTCACAGAAATGATGAAGAATGTAAACCACTTCCGGTGATCTGTTGAAACTCCAGAGTTCAATGTTCCATCAGATGATAAATGACACAAAGTAATCAGATTTATTACAAAGTTGGTAGAGAAGAGCCGCGGTACAGCGGAAATCCTCTCTGTTTAGAAGATGATACTGTCGTAAAATCGTCAGTAAAAGGACGACGTCCGCGCTGAGTAAACATGGGTACAGTGTACAGTCAGTTATAATGTATAATGGATCGCCTGGTATTTTCGACTTTCAGTCACGACTAAAATAACGGCATTGGAACTACTCACTTGACATAACCTGTTCATCCAGGCCGTCGACAGCCACTAGAAGGAGTTGTTCGCCATTTATTTCTAGGGTGCCTACATGTCTGTCTGTCTCAGGGTGAAGACATCCATTGTTGCACTGAATGTGCCAGCGCGTGACACTCTCGCGCACTCGGTGCGTGACTTGGGCGATAAAATGGCGTCTATGCATTAGCCAAAGCTGCACGCTCGAGCTGAGTAACACCGTATTGGACGCACTTCAAAATGCATAAAAAAACGATTGGGCGTGAAAATGGCTGAGATGTCACCACTCAAGCAAAAGCGCGCGTGTGTATGAAGGCACTCTATTTATTTCTAGGGTAAAATATGCAAGAAAGAATGCCAATATCGTGTTCCAGCTTTAACGGTGTCACGCAGTGTGGGTTAGTATTACCTTTCATTTCGCTTCGTTCATGTAGGTGCTGTTGTCAGCGTCTTTTCTCTGCAAGCTAGACATCTTAAAGATGAACCGTACCGACATGGAACCGAAGTTCTGAAGCAGAAAGCACATGGCTAAAAACTGGATTTAATTTATCGAAACGATGTCACGACGTGGTCTTGCTCACTGTGCCTGGCCTGACAACACCTTCGGTTTTATTTCTTACTTTTCCTTTCTTTTCCGAACCATCTGAACAGACCTTTCTTTAGATACAAACGTTCTACATCGGTGCTTGGTTGCACATCACCAGTCAGTCGATAAAGCGCCAATACACGGCTCCATTGTGTCTTAATTCCGGTGCGCTTCATTTATAAATTATAAAACGACATAACTCATACTTGAAAAATCGACATCCTAGTGACCAGAGACATAGCACCGTATACAAGAACTGACGGTTCTTTTCGAGCCTACTGCACACTTGAATTTCTGTATTTTCTCCGACTTTAGACTAATAAAAAATAAATCTACCGACCAGATCACGAGTAAAGAAAACATCATCACTCCAGCATGCAGACAATTTTCAACTGCGTTCGGTCTTTAAACGCCTATAAACACGCGTCACACTCGACTGAGAACGCGCCCTTTGGCAAGACCCACCCTGTATCCCTTCCCTATTACCTTCTGCTTTGGTCCCTTCCACTTTCTAAAAATCCCCTCCCCGAGCCTGGCTAACAAACTCTGTTGAACATATGCTGCGCCGAACCTCTTCTGCCCTCCCAATTAATATCACGGCGCCCATTTATAAAGGCAGCCACAAGTCAGAAGACTGTCAGCTATTCGCAAGTTCACACGGGAGGGAACGCCACTCAACGGAAGAGACGCGAAGGAGGGTAAGCGGGGACCTACCCGCCTATACGAGCGTGCAGCGAAAACTGGCGCTGCCTGGCGGCCGACATGGGAAACATAGAAAATGGGATAAAACGCACGTCCGAAGACAGGCGATGCTCTCTCCGTCTGCCAAGCTCCACCCACGGACAACCAAAATAAAGTTTGGGTGGTTAAGCGTGGTGGAGACTAGGCCCTGTTTCAACTTAGGATGGGCCCCAGCAGACGCTACGAGTCCGTCTCAGCCAATGCAGAGCTGCAAACGTGTCACAGGACTACGCGCCTCGCGGCGCGTACAGATGGCCACGTACCACTCACGTGTAAAAGGAATGGCTCCGATGTTTCGTAGCGTTCTCTGCGGTCGGTCGTAAGTGGGGAGAGCGTAGAATAAAGTTAGCGCGATTTATCGGGTCGGTGAAACGCGCGCCACGACCGTCTCTCGCGCGGCTCTCGCTCTCGAGTGGCGGCCGTCAGCGCTCCCGTAAAACACGCCGCCGTTTCCGTTCGTCGCGGAGAGATACACAGTGACAGCTAGGGCAAGAAGAAGCGGGGCCCGTCGCCGTCTGTCAGGAGGGCCATTTCGCACTGCGGGGGCACCTTGCTCAAATGAGCGTCGCCGATCCTTAATCCGCATCCGGCCCCCCTTCCGTATGAAGCCTCAAATGAGCGCGCCCTCGGTCTGGAAGACGGATCGGCGTCTGGATTGGTGCAAATATAGCGCGTGCATGTGCTGGCTACCGTCGTCTCTTCGGGCTTTTTGTTGTTTGTATTCTTGTGATTGGCGGCGTTTTTAGTATTTCCGCTTCGTAACTATCACCGACCTACACGAGTTATGTTTGACGGTTTGTAAACCGCGCTGTTACAACGCCATTCCACTGTGAACTGGCGTGGTACCACTGTGCATTCGTGTAATTATTACATCGTGATGCTACTGTACGTTAAAGCACCTTGCACCCCCCCTCCCCCTCTCCGATTTCAAGCGCGGAGGCGTACGATTCCTTCTTAATAGTAATGATTATTATTATAATTATTTATTGCAACATAACAGCCGCGCGGCTTGGATGCTCTGGGCAGGTTGAATCGTACCAGCTAACCTAGCGGTAAAATATGCATGCGACTGACGTGACAACAAAACCAATGTTTGTCCTTGGTGGAGCGGTATGCTCTACCCGTATATGTGGAACAGTTTACCGCTCCTGATCTCAGTCCGCATTCCAGTGCCGCTATGGGCGAGACCCGTTTTTGGGCTTTTTACACGAGCCTTGCTACACACTCCCGTTCTGCTAAACTGCACCGCGTCTCGTGTCAAACCCAATATCGTCCACATGACCTTAACAAAACTGTAGCTCCACTTTCTTTGCAGCGGTGTACAGAGTAGCACCGGGCGAGCTGCACCGTGAAAACGCTTTACAATGTGTACCTAGCGATTTCGTTTCTGCCAACAACTTGAGGACTGCGTTCGAAGTCTCAGTTTCGAGGGAGTCGAGCGGTTTTCCGCGCTGTCGTCTGCTGCGGTGACAAGCTCCCCGGAGGCCGTATAATTCGCGGGCTCCTTTTCTCGTCCCGCGGTTCTCTTGCCGGCGGCTTCTCGAAGGAAATTTCCGGCAGCCGAGTGACGCACTGACGCAGGTATACGGACAGACGGACCCCCAAAACACGCTCGTATATCCGTCGCCCACTTCCGTCGCTTCTGCGACTCGAGGGCGCGGGAGTACACGCGACGAAGACGGGAACCCCCGACCCCGGGGTTGTCTCTTCCTCGGAAGCAGAGGGGCTCTTACGTCGGCGTCCCTGGAAATGGCATCCCTCACGCGTCAACGAGAGGTGACGGAAGCTAGTTGCGGGCTGCGTAATGTCGGCTTAACATCGTGTGTAAAGCCTCGGTCCCACGGCTAATACAGACTACAAAAGCCAGTCTGCAGAAACTCTCTGAGGCGTGTTTCTTACGTGTACGACGGTCCTCACGTTGGTCGTATAAAAACCACCTGCAGACATGTTCTGAGCGCAAAAAGCAAATCTGCTTCGATACACGCGCTTGACGCGTGTCCCGGGATACTTCTGCCGTCACGTCTGCAGAGAACGCCGTGTCTTTTGCATCCGCGTCCACAATATGTCTGCCAACTCAAGTGTTACGCGAGTACGGGAACAAGGAAAGAGACGTTGCCGGTTCCTCGCCGCGCCCTGCCAATGAACTCGGGAGGCGGCCGAGGCGCTGCACGCTGCTGCGCACACACAATCGTTCTTCCCCACAACTCAAACTTTAATAACTAACATTGTGTTGTGTGTATGTTTACACAGCCGGAAGTTAGTCAGCCGCATTGGGCGTCTGGCTTTTCAGGCGTGGATGAGAAATTTAGCCGGTGCAGTACTACAATCGCTAGCCTGGGGTCACCACGCATCAGGGATACACGACTGCACGGTATACGATACTTATACAGATCGCAACGGACAGGGGTGGGGACTGAACACAGGATCCCTCTGGTTTCTGCAGCACGAGCTTTCGCTCCAAAGGTGCTCCGAACTGGCGTGCGCTAGCCCACTCGGCCGCCGATCCCCCGTCAAAATTTGGCGAAAAGGTGCGAAAGCAACATTTTCACGTGACGTCACGATTTCTTTCCCAACTTTAGCGAGGAAACGCCTCGCGGGACATCTTAGCGTCGCTTGACGTCATACCACGTCACGATTTCCTCGCTCAATTGACTCCGCAGTGTCACGTGACGTCAGAGTGTCACGTGGCGTATACGGTATCACAGGGACACCAATATTTCGTACCAAATTTAGCGGCCTTGGACTCTACACCCTTCACCGTGCACGAAACACCTCGGGATCCGCTGCGAAAACCTCGCCAATATGGGCTGTCTGCTCAAACATTGTTCGTCACAGCCCCTATATTTAAAAAAAAAAAGACGTAGTTATCACCGTCATTATAGCCCTCTTTTTCTTCATTAAAGACTTCCTAGAAATCGTTTCCGCTGATCCTCAACGCTCTCCACAACCCACTAGGAGATTCGGAACTTCACTTAAAAATAAAGACGTTTTCAATCAATCAATTAATCAAAGACTCTGCACACAAGGCCAACATAACCTAGATACGCCACCTAGTGAGCGCGAGCGTGGGGCACGTATTGGACGCGAGAGCTACGTTAGCATTCCGCTGAAACGCGCTCATTCGGTCAGGACACGAGTCCTATGTACATCGAACCCTGACGCGGCACACGCCCTGTTCAATTTGTGACTCGCGCTGGCCATGAGTGGCTGGCGTAGCAAATTCAGCACTATACAGTTAATTTATCTCGACGGTGCTGACCAGGCTAGCAGTGGGCTTGCGCACTTACCAGCCGGACGTCTGCGCTACAGAGAGCGTAACTGAGGGAAAAAGCCATACCACCTAAAAGACATGGCCCGTGCATGACGTCAACGTTAGTGGCTTCCCCACCCACCCCAAGCGGCCAACACGTCGCTCAAGCTCGACGAGAAACCGTCGCAAAGCGGCATACGCGTCCGTCTTGGCGTCGCCGCGTCCTATATATATATTCTTATGGTGCCTGGAGCGCGTTTCCGATTGGTTTGTTGTCGGCGTCCCAAAAAAGTCGTCCCTCGATTTCCACCTGATGACGACATAGAAGTTGCACGTTGTCGCCGGCCGCGATCCTGGCGGCGTCACAGCAGCAGTGGTAGAGGTGGTGGCAGAGGCCTGTTCTGCTGCTGGTCGCCCTCCGGCTTGACAGTCCACCGAAGCTTCGGCTGCCAGGAGTTGGGGCGCCATGACGACAGCGACACTTGTGTTCGCTCGTGAATCTTTTCGCCCGAATTTATACGGCAAACAGCAAGAATCGCGACATCTGACAGCGTGACACCCCAACTTTTCTGACATCATTTGTTGCCACTTCGGGACCACTTTCGATGCATGAACGAAATAGGATTGTCGCGGAGTGGAAGAAAATTAATAAAAGTGAAACACTAACTTCGTTTGAAAAACGGTAAATTATTTAAGAAGAAAAGAAACGCTAGTTTCCGACCGGTGACAAACGATAGATCTATGCCCGGTGGGAAGTAAAACGAGAGGCGACAAAACGTAGAGGTTAAAGTAAAAACTGAAATTTGATTAGTCGATAAAAGGCCGTGCATGGCAACACGAAAAACTACAAACCATATTGAATATAATACGCAAGCCCTGATGTATTATGGGACCTACTCGGCCCTTCGAACCCCTTCAGCCCACCAAACCCGTCAGCCATTTAAAGCCCTTCAAACCCCTTCAGCCCTTTAGCCTCTCAGATCACATCAGTCCTTCAACCTTTATAACACCCAAATGACCATAGACAAAAAATGCAGTTTAAAACGTTATTTGAAGTGTATTTCAGACATGAGTTTTACATGCATGTTGTAAGAAAAGACGATAAGAACCAAAGTGTGCTCAAACCCGGGCGCGAGCGATTGTAGGCAAAAGCGGTCGGAACAAATAGGAACAACCGAGTTCTTTGTTGCAAAAGAATTTTTTTGAAGGTACTCACAATGCCACTGGGTAAATTACTGAGATGTACGGTAGTTCAAAAAATAAAACTGATCAGGTGAACCACACGTACACGTATGCTCACTGTGAGTAGCATGTTTAACGAAAACCACGAGCGCGAATCCAGCATCTGCCGCCGTTGAGAAATCCTCAGCACTGACACGGTGTCGTCCCTGGTGCCGGCGCGGTAGCATCTCCGGCGTCCTTTTCGCTGGCTGGACGAGATTCTGAAGCCGGACGCAAAAAGATGTACAGGGAACAAGGCACTGAGAGTCCTTCTGCTTGATCCGCACACTCAATTGTTCCAAAATATAGCTCCCATGCATGGGCTGGGAAGCCGACATTGCGAGTCCACTCGTTGCAGTAGCCCGATATAAAATGGCCAAGTGGCTACCCCGAAATATATATTCTAAAGTGTTACGTGATCTCTCCAACACGCTCCTTACAACGATTTTTATACGTGTCGTGCTTTCACGAAAATATTTAGGTCAGACCCACAGGCCTCTCAAAAAACAATGACAGGTATCCTACACCCTTTAAAAATTCTTGAAGGGTATGTCACACCGCTTAGAAAATTTAAACGGATATCTCAAAGCACTTAAAAATTTTCTGAGGGGTTAATCAAAACATTTAAGAACTCCTGGTGGTCCCTATAGACGGTTTTTCAGTAGGAAACAATATGCTAACAATCTTTCACCAGAAGTTGGCCTTTATGGAAGAGGCAACCACGAACCCCTCAACGGGAAAGTTGTAGCTTCGGCCGAATTGCCGTTCCGACTCCGATCGGCTCTTGAAGAAGTGATATACCTCGTCATTTTCAACGACTGGGAGTTGGGAAATGTCGTTTACCTAACCCGCGATCGAAAAAACCTACCTGCAGCCACACAGAGACGAAGGAGTCGACCAAACAAGAATTTCACAGTCTAAACAACTATACCGGCCGCGGGTCCATATCACAAGAGCGAATGACATTTTAGCGAACGGCGACATTTGAGCGAATGGTCGTTTTAGCGAATAACGGGGGCGCGCGTTAACCCATCCGTCGCGCTGCGCTTTACGCCGCTTCGCGGCGACAGTCTGCGGCAGCTCATTACAAAAATATTAACTCACTTGGCCCACCCGAAAACGCCGCTTCGCGGCGTCCGACTTTTCGCTAAAGTGTCGTTCGATGAAACGTGGGCGTTCGCTAAAACGTCATTCGATCAAGTGAGTGCCTCCCACCGGCCGCAACGGAGTCCTTCACCATGGCATCAGCCACCCAATGTTGTTGGACTCGTTTAGCGGATTTTCGCTTTTGCCAGTGTTTTTGAAAGTGGTCTATAGTGGCTCGGAGTCGGTTCTCTTGAGCTGCGATGTGAGTAGAAGCGAGGGTGTCAAGGCTGTTCATCTGACTGCAGCTCATAAGTGCTTTAATGTGTTATATCGCGAGAGGCCAGTGACAATTCGTTGAAGCTCACGATTAACTCTTTCAGGCTAAAGTTTTCGATCCCCACCCCTGCCCATTTCGATCTGGATGAGCATCGTACCGGCGTGCGGTCCTGTATCACTATTGCGTGGTGCACGTTAAGGACTGCAGGCTAGCGGTTGTACTGCACTGGCTAAATTGCTCATCCACAGCTGGGAGACAACTCGCCGGTTGAGGCAGACTAAGCTAGACTGTAGAAACGGAATCGACGGTGGTTCCCGATAGGTTCCGAAAAGCAACTCGCCGGTGGCGGCCATAGACACAGAGTCGTGGAGCTCACTGCGCACGGCTCGGATCCGGTCTTTGATCAGAGTACCCATTTATTTATAAGAAGCAGCACTCCTATTCGAACGAACGCTCGAAAACGAGCTCGGCTTGGCAGAAAATCCGTGGCTTATGGCTCGACAGGTCCGCGGAAGCTCGAGTGAGTGCAGGTTAGTGTAGCGATTGTGCTTTGATTGTACGGTTCCGAAGGTCCCAGCCCAATACCACGAGTGTCTCTTTTCTAGAGAAAACGACGCACGTGAAAACAAATATGGGAAAGCACCGAATACCCGAGTAAAACAAATACCGTAAAAGTCACAAAAAAAAAAATAAACGAGTTTGGCTTATCTCATTTCACGTCATCGAGCAAAAAAATTAACAGAGATGTGTGTTTTGAACAACACAAAAAATAAATACAATCAAAATCTAGCGAAATTCGAGACAAGGATGTTAAACACAGCAGTAGGAGACCCGTTCGTCCAGGGGCCGTAGGGCCAGTGCCGTGCTCGTTGTTAGACGCTGCATCAAATATAGCTGCACGACGCGCTGGCGGCCATGCTGACGCAAGCTATAGGTGGCGCTGCGTGGGCCCACTCGTGATGACGTCAGGGGGGTGGGAGGAGCAGGCCTTGTCTTCTAAATAATATTTAGAAAAAAAACACAGAAAACAAAATTATTTTGTGCAATTGCGCGTACAATTTTGCAGGAAAAATAAACGTTTTATGTGAAACGCGGTTGCCGAGATCGCGTCTGCCTCTGCTCCATGCAGCTGTTCTGCTTGTGCGTCGCTTTTTGTCCGTTTGTGTACGTTGATCCGGCGGCGGCGTTCTGGCGGCGTTATTCGGAATCCGGAAGGCGAAATGGGAAAACAATAAACATTATAAATCTTGATTAAAAATAATAATAAAACGAACAAAACAATTAGCCTCCGCGCATAAGCAGATAAGTGTGCACTTCTGCCCAAATGGCAATTCACATCTCTCCCCGCAATTTCCCACATCAATTTTAGTCCGGGTGAGCAACGTACCAGGGTGCGGTCATGTATATCACTACTGCGTGATGCGCGTTCGAAAACCCCAGGCTAGCAGCAATTTTGCGCTGGCAAAGTTTCCACAGTGGCACCAGGAGACGCTCATGTTGGGCTCACTATTAGCTTCCCGCCGTCTAAACAAACAATCAACACACTTACTTTTACCCACATGTGGTTTAGTGACAAATAATGAGTTTACTTTTTTCCAGTTGGATCCAGACCTGTGCGTCAAAATCCCAAGTGATCTGAAACACTTTTGAAACCCTTCTTAACCACCTGAGGTGCGATCGTGGTTATGTGGTGGAGACTATCGAAGAGGTAACGGGCACACTTAACTGCGGTTAGGCTTAACGACAGTTACCAAACTATAGACAACCTGTAATGCTGTTTGTTTTGGCGCCATCTAGCGACTGAAGCAAGAAATATTGGGTAACCCTGGGAGTGGCGGCTGCATTGTTCAAACGTGAGCTACTACTCTGGTGGCGCCACTGAGCCCAGTGTCTGAAGCAGGAAATACTGGGTATCCCAGGAAACCGTGATCGCGTAGCGTGCCAGTAGAGCGGAAGCTACGGCCCCGGCGGGCCAATCGGAACGTGACTGCGTATCACCGGGGCGCGCCTCAACTCCGAAGAAGTATCAGGCTTTTCGCTGCGTCATGCTCCAATATGTGTGCGTTGCACTCGTATACGTTGCGCATTTCGAAACCTTCGGCACGTATTGTGGGACTTATCGTTCGCCGTTTGCCAAGCTACAACGAGATAGGGAGTAAGCGTGCGCTCTCACCCTGCTGGCGCCGCCTGGCCGTTGCCGGCTGCCTATATACGCTTGCACAACTTTCTCAGGCTATATGCACTCGAAGCTATGGGCGCATCTTGAGCGTTCAGCAAGACTGTCTGTGGTTAAGCGTAATTGCAGTTAAGGGTGAAATAACTGCGGTTAAGTCAGCCGTGTAAATAGGTATACTAGGATATAAAAGCAGATATCATAAAGCACACATTTCAGCAACGCAATCGCTACCGTTGTCATTCGCAGCACGCTGTGTGTGGTCGCTTGATTGTCGTTTTCTTTAGTTATTATTAGTTACTAACGGCACCTATTAGTGCCTCGTCCTAAGAGCAAATGGTGCGATTTTCTCAAGAGGCGTGTTCGTAAGCATTATACGGTTCACAAAACGCCAATATGTCAAAGTACTCAGAGCCCTCTGTCATAATCGTTGGACTCTTCTTTTTTTACTTCAGGGTTGTAGTTGCGGTTTTGGATGCAACTGCGCCGCCGCTCACACTTCGTACCACACTTTTTTTTTTTTTTTCGACAAGGGCCAGTAGGAACAGCCATACGCAGAATTCGACGACGTCACGTACGAGCCATTATAGACAATTGCAAGCATGGCGCCACAAGTGGTGCCCCATGCGTGCAAGCGCGTGCAACGCGCGGGTGAACGTAGCTTTGGCAAGCTCGTAATCGCACGGGCGTGCCTGCTCGAGGAGAGACATGGCGGCGGCCAGTCGCCCAGCTTGCATTCGTCTATAGACCTTTTGTCTGTGTGTACTCTCGACCCCAGCAACCTGGTAGACGTATCATATATGGACAACGATAGGAGAATTAAACGCTTAAACCTGCAAACAGTAGAGAAAAAAGGAAAAGAAAAATAGAGGTGGATCAAAACGAGAATGGGTGACGGTTAGGCTTATATCCTGAATGCCTTCCAATGGCGTGGCGACGGCGAAGCCGTGTTTTCGCCCATGCTGGAAGTGACAACATTCGGGATGGCGGCGTCCTTGTGGAGAACGTGCATAAGAGCTTGCTCGTCCCTGCGGACGTTCTTTTCTCTTAAACTGCGGCTTTTAACAGGGTTTCGACGAAACGGGGAAGTTATAAGCATTTTAATATAATTAGTATTACTATTTCAAAAATAAACGAGAATTGAATATTGCATTTTCTATTATTAGTTACTAAAAACACGTGTCAGTGACTCGTCCTAAAAGCAAACGAAGCGACTTTCTCAAGAGGGCATTCTTTTAAGCACTATGCGGTTTACGAAACGACAATCGATTCACGTAGGGCTTGCCCTTTTTATTATCGTCGCTCTTTAATCTGTATTTATTTGTTTTTGTTTTTTTTTAGGACGAAAGCCATTGTTTTGTTTGACGCACTTCCGCCGTCGCTCGCACTTGTTCGAGAAGGGTGCATCGCAGCTGCCGCCCGCGCCAGCCGTTCGTTCGCCGCCTCGCGCGTTCTCGGCGTCGACGCACGGCGCCTGCTGCCCCCAACCAGCCCGCGACCTTCACTCGGCGGTTCGGCGGAGCTCGCGCGGGCACCGCTTCTTTCTGCCGCCTGCCCGTACATGCGTGTTGCTCGCCGGCGCGGTCGAGGAACTTGCGCACCGCGCACACTCACTGCAAACGCGGCGCGTGTTGTTTTCCGGAGCGAACTTTGCGGCCAGACGTGTGACGCGCGCGCACTCAACGCGAATCACGCGCTGGGGTCGGGAAGGAAGGAGCTGCACCGCCTCCCATGATCCGAGAGTTCAAAAAAAAAAAAAGCGTGCTTTCTTCTTCTTTTTGCTTTGTTTACGCCGTTCCGACGTTACCGCGTCTTCCGCCCCATCGAGCGAGACTGGGGGTCGCCATCGCCGAACTCCGACGCAAAACTCGTGCCCACATTCCGATACACGTGCGGAGTCAAACAATGGCGTACTCTGATAATTGGCGAAGCAGCAGCTAGATGGCACGCTTGGTGGGGAAGAAAAAAAAAGGGTTATCTCAATAAATAAAGAAGCGAAATTTCATGAAATAGAGAGAAACAACCCCAGACACGCAAGAAAATAGGTGACGCGAGTAATGCATTCGCTGCACGTTCAGTCACGGACGAGAACACTTATCACTCAACTAAAACAGGGAGAAAAAAATTTTGTAAAATTTTTATTTGCAAATTTTAAAGCAAAAGGTGCCCCCCCCCCCCCCCCCCCCCCCCCCCCCCACAATGGGCTATGTACCCTTAGGTACCCTCAACAGTTTCATTGTCCAGTATTATACTGCGGCCATTTATACTGTAGTACGCCTTTTGCACTTCTACTAATTGTGGTTCCTGTTTAAGTATTTCCTGTTCAGCCATTAGGCACGTCCCGTCGCACCAAAGGTGACTCTGGTTGATATATAATACTCGGCTTCCATCGCAATGTAAAGGAGCAACAATTTATTAATTTTATATTATTTTTTTTATGTATTTTTAGGGGGATTCTCTCGAGAAATCGAGTGCACGGGAATTGTGCTGAGCTCGAGAGGTCAACATTGAAGAGCGCGCGCAAACTCGGAACGACGGCCCTGAAGAAGGCGCGACGTGGAACTTTCGACGTCGTCACTCGAGGACGTCACGGGCCGCATTGTAGAAACTCGCCGACTCGTTGGGAGGCCCGGCCGTGACGTCGGTTCCGCTGCCCTTCCTGGGGCGCGCGAGCGCTGCCTGCGTGGGCGGGTTGCCCTCCTTTCCTGCTCCACGTGTGTTCGCAAACTAACGACGAAAGATTTTGAAAAAAAAAAAAAAAAGAAGTCTTATCTACCGTATTCCGAGTTACAGAATGGAAGCGAGCTCTTCTGACGTGCATAATCTTACTGCAGAACCATTTCTGCTTACTGTCATCTTTGATCTACTGAGCCGGAAAACACACGTTGGTTCTGAGCATGCGTGGTGATTCTCTTGCTCGAAAAATCAATTCAAAATGACTCAGCATTTTTTTTTTTTTTTTGCTCGGTTAGTTTTGGTTGTTTGTCCTATTTGGATACTCTGTACGTTGGAGGAAGGGGGAAAACAAAAATGATTGCGGACGCTACGTTTCAATACCCAGTGAAGCAGCGCCAATAAGTTAATCTTCACGGAACTTATCGCCCTTATATTATGTTTTTTTTTTTTTATTACCGGTTAAATAAACTTTAGCGATATTATCGTTATCCTTGTCTAGCTCGCTTGCACCTTTGCGTTAGTTGCATTTTGTCATGACTGTGGCGCAGTTGACTGCGAGTGATCAGTTTAGTTGGTGATAGCAAACAGACAAAGTCGACGAATGCCGTTATTACGGATTTTTCCCGCTGCATGATCGCCGCCGTCGGATCGTCAGCTAAATTCGGGCTTAAAGTAAACTGACGAGGGAGCGAAATGACACAATTGTGATGGCGACGAATGACACGGCGAAGAAAATATGTTTGCATGTGCGCCGTATATGTTTAAAAGTTCCGTCAATGGCGCGGTGTAATCTTGTTTAGAGTGCGTTCGCGCGAAGGCGTCGATCCTTTGCAGAGGACATTGTGACGTTCTTGCTCCCCATATCACGCGCTCCGGTGTGCCTCCCCACCGCCGAGCAGCTGTCCTCTCTTTATCGTTCACCAATTCGCCTAATCACCAGGGCGGGGTGCCCCCTGCGCGAACAGAAGACTGCACTCGCTGCATTCGAAAGCTATACACGAACACTGTAAAAACGACCACGTGCACCCCGTGTGAGGATTTTATTTTTCTCGCTAAATACTCTTTTAGAATTGGTCTTCGATTTTCGTAAGGCACGGACTCGACAAACGGGAATCCACAAAAACGGCGAGGCAGCAAACTCATCCACGGCCGTATAGCGGGCCTCAAGTTCGGATTTGAACGGGTGGAAAACTCCACCACCTAAGGGGACTGGTCGTGCACGTCGGTTTAGACAGGGTATACTGTTCAACGCGATTTACTCTGTTTCTCCTTACGACGAACTGCTGTGGAAGCTGCGAGCCACCGCCTGCCGATCATAGCGCTGGAACGCATCACGTGACTACCTGCTACACGCGCCCGTCCCAAAACGTTGCGTGATACGCGGCATTGAGCTGGCTCCGATGGCTCGTAGCTTGAACTGTGGTCCAACGTAAGGTAAAACGGAGCCCTTCGAGCTCGCTTATATTCACTGTATAGCAGAGTTATATTGCCATTCAGGCAGCCGGTACCGGAAGGCTTTCGCAAAGACCGATGAAAAGCCTCGCAATCTGAAACAAACACAGGCCTCGCAAAACCAGCATCATATACAAAACAAAAAGACACACACACGTGTGTCTCTTGATGTTTTGCCCCCTTTTCGCCTTCTCTTTAACACTCCCTTACCAGGGTGATCCGAGCTCAGCGCGAATTTTGGTTTCCATATAATCGGACGTTGTTGCTCAATGAAAGAGCGTTGATGTCTCGTCCTTCGCGTTTTTATTCTTTCAATAAACCGAACTCACTAAACGTTCGACGCGTGCGTGACGTCGCCGTAACTTTAGTTCACAGGAGGCAGACGGCAGTGCACGAGAGGGCTCATGGGCCGTCTCGTGCTCTACACGCACAGAGCTCCAGCGAGGTTGTTTCACGCGCAGACAGACTAACGTTCCCTTTATGCATCGCAGCAGCGGTGGCGTATAGGCAAACTGGCTGCTGAGATCGGTTTAAGTATCTACATTTCAACACGTTCGCCCTAATCAACTAATCAGAAAGGAGACCTTTGAAGCGGGGTTTCGTAAACACGCAAACGAGTCTTCCGTTGCAGCGTTCGCTCCCATTCGGGGCACCGGCATTCGAAAAAGGTATGGGCTGTGCAGCGGCGACGACCAGCTTACACCGAAAGACTATCGCAGACTCGCGAAAAAATGTGATCAAAGCCTAATAAAACGCTCACAAATATGCGAATCGATTGGTATATACCTTTGCGATGATGTGAGTGTCGAGATTCAGATGGTCGAGGAGCTCAGCATTGGCGGTTTAAACCGAAAAACAATTAAAAAAATACCCTCACAATTAAAAAGAAAAAAAAAAAACGTTTTTGTTGTTGTTGTTTTTGTTGAGCACGCGGAAATTATACTCCCTTTCAGTGATCACTGACAATTGGCAAATGGTCGAGGCTACAGATACCAGTGGCCCAATCGTGGCATCGGAACGAGGCACCTGACAACGAGCCGTCGGAGTGCGCTTCTCCTGCTCGCTCCGTCGTTCGGACTGGCTCATCGGACTGGTAGAGGTCCCCATTGGGTTTTTGCCAAGTCAGAAGTACCAATGTCCAGCAAATAACGACGACCAAAAAAGCTTCCTCCCAAGAGTGTGATCTAGGTTTTCGCACGTTTCGCCGATGTTTAAGTATCTTGGCGGATGTCGTATTTCCCGGCCATAACATTTTGCAAGCCTTGTCGCTGGCTCCAACTCTCCACAAATCGCAGGGCTTTCCGCGTGCTTTGTGGGAGACTTCACGCGCGTTGATGTTTTCCTTTTTTGTAAGAGCGATTAGTGAACGAACGCAACCGAAGCGCTTCAGAAACGTACAGCGCACAGCCCGCTGAGCGAACGCGTTCTGTAGCGCCCGAGATACAAAAAAACCGACGCTGGAGGCGAGATAGCGGATTACGTTCTTTCACACTTTTACCTCGCCTTGGGTGGCTTTTAAATGCTTTCAGAGACCGTCCTGCACCGAGTCACTGGCTACTACATAGTATCGACAGGGGGTCAGATATATTTCCCTATCTGCCCACTCTCCCCGTACACTATGGTCGACAAAGTACACTGTTAGCGAAAATGTAATATTTCGCCTGTTTACACCCCATTTTCACTCGTTAGCATATTTTTACACGCTCTGCTAGTGATAAATCGTCAAAAAATTACTTGGGGTAGTAAAAATTGGTGTTTCGGTTTCGGTTTACACGACTAGGCGTGTAAGCAACACTGAAAACACCCCAGCCCAGCGCCTGCCCAGCCCAACACCCCAAAACGTCGAGCGCCATGTTGCTTCTGCCTTGAAGCGGTACGGCGGACGTAGCAGCCGAAGGTGAGTGTTTGATTTTTTTTATCAAGTTTGTATAAAATGTAGCGTCTCAGATTTTTATTACATGACATACAAGAACGTTAGATTTGCTTTGAGCAAGCCGGCTCAGGCGTTAAGCCCGATTCACACAACCGGCGTTTAGCCACCCCGTCGATTGGAAACGACTCGACTGCTCGCCGGTTCTTTTGCGCGAGCTTTCGCTCGGGCGCTGTGAACCCTATGAACTGTGGTGCTCAAAGCTAGCACAATTAGGCACGGCTAGCGTCCCGGTGGAAGCTGCAGAGAGCGGAAACCGAAGACACCGTCGCATAAGAGTGGCGAAGCCGCGATCCTGCGCTGATCGTTGTCCCGCCGCTCTCTCCGGCAATATCGACACTTCGCTGCTGGGTGTCTCGTATTTCGACGTTTTAGAGAAACTTGGCATTGGCAAGCGCGAGGAGTCTCTATATCGTTTTCTCCGTCGCCTGCGTGGAGGAAACACGGTGGCGATAGAAACATATGCTCATGCAGTCAGTCAACTTGGACAATCCCCCTGTTCCCTCAATCCTATCGCATTCTTTGACTGCGTTTGTGACAACAACGTTTCCCCAGTGTGAAAGCTTTCAGTCACAACGGGCTACAAACTGGGTTGTGCATTGCATGTAGCCCTGAGGGAATTCTTCGCCGGAGACACCAGCACATTAGTTTCATTGGTAAGGTGACCGGCCACTAACGTGTTTGGCAAATGAAGCGATCACGGGTAAGTAGAAATGCAAACAATGTTGAATGAATATTAAGGTGGTTGTAGCCAGAGCCTGCCAGTTGAAATCAACCTTTAACAATATAGTCTGCGGTAACTTCTTTTTGCACTTAGGATTGCAATTTTAAACACAAAGCCACTCCACATAGCTGTCGAAAATCGTGTAAACAACAGCAGTCGTCGTCCCCGGTTCGGATGAGCGAAGCCTTAGCTTGATGAAAAGAATGGCGGTCTATACTTCTTGGTTGTTTCAATCACAACCTCGCACAGCTGAACAGACAAACAAATCAAGGAAATATATCCCGCGCTGGCTTGCAAATCACAGCACACAAGCAGGGTACATAGCAGAGCAGAAAACACTGGCAATGAGCACACGGAGGCATGCAGCTTCCTTTCTTTTTCCCTCGGCGAATGATTGGTTTGCTGCAGCATTCCGTAAGCACGTCGACATTCAAAAGTTGAGCCTGATCTGTCTTGCAGTGCCTTGCGGAACGGCAAGTATCGCCCACCATTCCACAAGGCACTGCAGGACTCGCAAATGTGTGAACAGTGCTTTGCAATAAAAGCCATGATCGGGCAGCAGGTGCCCATCTAAAGACATTTAATATTGACTGGCATTGAACTAACCTTTGGGCTTCATCACGTAGCAAGCATGGGTGAGGTATAATTCAAGAACATTTAGTGTTCGACGAGTTTAATACGTTGTGGTGCTTTCCCATCTGTTTCGGTGTCACGGAGTGGGGTTCAAATTAATAAAAATAATTCAATGATCCACTCTGAGAATAAACGAGAAATTACGGGAAAAGAACAAGAGAGCTAAGTTCGACCATTGACTAGCGCTAGGTCCACGCCTGGTGTATAATCAGTAGAGAAAGATGATGACACAGGGAGGATAAGCAAACAAAAGATTAGATTTAATAAAGTGAAAAACTAAGCTGTACACGGCAATAGAGCACTCAACACAAACCACACTCCAGCTCAAAGCTATGGAGCCCTGCGAGCCAGAAACTAATACTAAAAAGACTCGACGCTCATAAAACCGGAATAAGCCAACAAAACAGTGACGAAAACCCGACACTAACAACGAGAGCAAACCGAGATGGAGCTCGAACGTTACCGCGACACACATGGGATAATCCCCCAAAACAGTCGCGACAGAAAGTAGCACTGTGTAAAAATCTTCCCAGCATTCAACAATTCGTACTTCAGAGCCAGAGAATGCAGTAGACAAGTCCTAGAAAACCAGGCTTAGCTTTCCGGTAGGTGCCGAGTCCAGAGCAGTCCGTAGTCTGGAGTTGTCGGCCGAAGAACGGCGTCTCGAAGTCCAGCGGTCCAATTAGAGGCTTGATGAGGTCGACACCGCGCACCACACAGCCACACACGCTTCAGCACAACAAACTCAAACACTTGTCCGACAGGCAGGGCAGAAGCCAAAAATTACACGTTCCAAGACTCATCTGCAGGTAGTAACCGCGTTGAGTAGCGACCCGGCCAGCTCTGGGGTTGGACTACCTTCTTTGTTCCCGAACCCCCTTTTATAGGCTCGTCTACCGACCAACCTCCCGTTTTTCCGCCTTTCGGGTCAGTCAACTTTCAAGAAAAACAAAGCTACACAGCAACGACCCAAATGGCAAAACCTATTACATTTTTCAGACAACCAAACATATGTGCCCATCCATTCCCACGTACGAGTCCAAAAACATCAATTATCACCGATACATAGAACACGACAGGCGGCAGACTGAGCAAAGCCGCCGCCTTCAAAAAGCGCGCTAGCCAGCGTAAACATCTTTGTATCCCGGCGGCGGCCCTGCATGTCAAATCGGCACCATACGCGAGCCAGCATACGCACCCCTCCGTCCGCGAGGTCAAAGCCACAAACTGTGACCTGGGATGATCTACGTCGCCCGTTAACAAAAACCCATTCCGCAAACGAGCAAATTCGTTGGGGACTTAGAAAGGAACTACAACGGGACGAACTGAGATTAAAAGTGGCACCACACTCCCCCTTTTTGACCGTACCAACACTTAAAGTGGTCCAAAAAAAAGATCATAGAAGTATTTAAAAAAATGAAGAGAAGCCTGAATTTGTGACACCCGGTTTCTCCATCCTGTGTTTTTTTTGTGCTTTTTCTATTACGAAGCGAGACATTATTCCAGCCGTAGGCACCAGATGTAATTCCCGTCTGCGATCATAAGATTATAGGATCCTAACTGCCGGCAGCTAAGTGTCAATTACATCCGGCTTGTGCATACAGTGCAACATCTTTTGCTATTCAGCCGATCTTCACTTTACAGCCTGGGTATCTGTTCTTGTAAACGACAGTAGTGCTACATGTTAAACGGCTCTAAAGCGATAGAGCAAACTCACATCTCATTATCTTTTAGCTGAATAAACTGTTTGTTTGGTTATGCTTGTTATCCAATTTTTGTTTTAAATTTAATTTTCTCATATAAACACCTTGCATTATAGAAAAAAAATCTTTTTATAGTACGGAGGTGTCCATATTAAGAAGACATGACTGTATCATCTTTGAAACTAGTTTGCCACAGCCAGTGTTATAATATGTATTGATTTTTTATGCAGTGCCTGCCTTTCCTTGCCCCTTGTGAGGACGACTGAGAAAGCGACTTTGCGCCACAACGACGGATGGCAAGTGTCCCAAGTGTCGTCACCTATAGTGGTCATGTGCTATGTGTTCGCAGCATTGTAAGCCGACCGTGGAGCACTTTCAAAGAAGAACTTTCGCCATGTGCACAGTATGGCCGTGTACAATACGGGGCACGTACAGTCAGAAGAATTATGAGAGGGAACATGCGGGCGCGTGTCACTTGGTACAGGCAGAGCAGCCTAGCAAGTGTCATGCTTGTGCACTGAGGGGCCCTGATTTGAAGAGCCGAGGCAGAAGTTTCAGCGGCGGTGTCACCGCCCTGGCGGCTTGTCGCCGAAGCAGAAACGGGGTTAGCTAGCTTTGCTCGTGGCTGGCTTTGTGTAGTGCGTGTAGACCGGGAACGTAGGCTTATGAACTTCGGCAACAAGAATACTACACGGCTTTGGTGTTTTGGTACGAGCAACAAACGTGACACTATCTGCTACGACTAGCTACGACCACCCACCGCAGCGGTGAAGGCATCCAAGAAGCAGAACCTGTGTATTACGCCGTTGCCGTAACCCAACAGTGCTCGTTTGTCATGGAGGGCTTTCCGCCCAGAGACTTTGCTCGTCACTGAGTGTTATTACCCGTGTTTCTCTTTGTGTGCGCAGTGGCTGGACGGGCCCCATACAGCAGTTCTTCAGTCTCAAAGGTGACTAAAAGTTGAGGGTGGATGGACTTGCAGCAATCCCCTCGGTTGGTGCGTGTGACAGAACCTTTGTACGGCATCATCGGGAGGATGCTGTTGTGAGTTAGCAAGTTGTCCAATTGTATGTTCATTATGCTAATATTTGAAAAAGCTTGTTTAAAAGGATGCTGGACCAAAATTTGGATTTCATAAAATAAGGCCGCGGAAGCTTTGAATGGGAGCTCTACAAACTCCGAAACATCACTCATACATTAATATCTCAAACGGATGGCCGTATTCTTGGAAAGGAAAGGGCACAATCAAACAAGAAATGTGACATCATACTTCTCCTGGTACACTTTAGAATAAGGGGAAGCGGCCTCGCTTCTCTCATTCCCGCTTCGGTTCACCTGCTTAAGGGGATGAAGCCTAGAGGAGAGGGAATGAGAATCGCGACATCACATGTCTCGTCGGCCTTGTTGAATCCCACATGTTTCCAAAAATACGGCCATCCGTTAGAAATAATGCTGTATGTGTGATGTTTTGGGGGTTTTGCAGCGTCCCGCCTACCGCCCCAGTGTTGTTTTGCAAGCTTCGAATTTCGGTTAAGCATACCTTTTAATATGAATAATTGTGTCATCAGAATGTTAGAACATGTCAGTTCTACACAGCTACTCTCAAACATTTTCGAGTGGTCTCGCCTGCCAGATTTAAAGGGGGGGGGGGGGCAACATGTACATGTTTTTATGTCTACAGCACAAATAGTTCCTATCATGCACTCTAAATAGCTGTCAATCGACAGACTGGGTAAAAGAGTGAGCACAAACAAGTCCCACTACCAACAATGCTGTCCATGGCGAATCTTGGACACCATGTCTTACGTTATGTGGCCTCAGCGGTCTTTGTATAGTTCTTTTCATTGTTGCCGGTAGAGCAGCTACTGATAGGGGGGGTTGCGAGGACGTCAACTTTGAAATGCAGTTTCTTCACATAATGTTTGCACTTTGGGAAGTTTCTACACATATACCTTGAAGTCGCTATTGTACGGATGAAACAACTTTGTAAGAGTGTCTATGAAAACTTGGGCAGGGTTCTCTTTAACGTCCCTGACTTACAACAAGGCTGTCCAATTTGAGAAATTTCACTGGTGGAAAGCTTATTTTCATATAAGAATGGTATACTTCTTCACAGCACTGTATGTATCCAACAGAAACTCCAGATGTGTTCAATAAAAGTAGCATTTGCTAATATTGTGTTTTCTGTGTATCTGATGCACTAGGTTGTATTTGTTTTGAACGCTTGCTACGTTTAGGCTATAAAAAATAGTCTAAATTTTATGCCGACAAGCTTATTGAAAAAGAAGTGTTCGGTCTGAATAAAAGATTCCAGAAATTACACTAAAATAAATTGCTACTTGGGGTAGCAAAAATGGTGTTTTACAGTCGACTCTCATTATTTCAAACTCCAGGGCCCGTTTGCTCGAAGCGCTAACCGCGGCTGAAGTTAGCCGCAGTACCTAGGAGAGGGATTTTCAAATCACGTGACTGGCTCGGTAGGGATGCGGGGAAGCGTGGCGGTGCCCCGGTGAGTGAGCGCCGCACGCTTTGTAACTAATATGTCGTTGTAGCTGCAATACCGGGCGCGTTAGTCAGCAACGAATGGTGCAGGAGGCTTTCGCTTTGCCTTACCTCACTTTATCACAAAGCATGAGCAAGGCTCTTGCCGCATTTTTTAGATAGTCTTTCGACTCTGGCCATTCCTAAGCCTAAATGAATGTGGTAATTGTCGGCTTAGCAACATCTTTGGAAAGCGGATTGGCTTGACTCTATCGGTCGGGTATTGATTGCACACAAAAGCAAACAGCATCCCTATAGACCTTTTTCTAAATCACCCAAGCATCGAGAAGAACGCTGGAAGTATAATTCTGCGGTCCGCGCGCACTGGCCTTCCTCTTATAAAAGATTCGAAGTAAATAATCATAATAAATATTTGACCAACGCACGTGCAAGGCAAAATTTGTTTTAGACTTTTTGCTTTAGAACAGTTACTACTTCAGACGCCAGCACGTGCAACGCGTGTAACTACACTTGTAGCCTGCACCTCGGTGCTTGGGAAATTTAGAGAAAGGTCTAATATGGTCTATTGGGACGCTGTCTGCTTTTGTGTGCTATTAATTCCCGGCCGATTGAGTTAAGGCAATCCACTTTCCAAAGACATTGCCATGCTAGCATTTATCGCGTTCATTTAGGCTTAGGAATGGCCAGAATCGAAAGACTATCTAAAAAATGCGGCGAGGTCATATGCTCATGCTTTGCGATTTAAATGAGGTAAGACAAAGCAAAAGCCTCTGGCACCATTCATTGCTGATTAACGCGCCCAATATTGCAGCTACAACGACATATTAGTTTCAAAGCGAGCGGCGCTCACTCACCGGGGCACCGCCATGTTTCCCTGCACTCCTGCCGAGCCAGTCACGTGATTTCAAAATCCCTCTCCTAGGTACTGCGGTTAAATTTAGCGGCGGTTAGCGCTTGAGCAAACGGGCCCTGGAAGCCACACACTTTAGTTTGAAATATCAGAAGATTGAATTATCAAGATTTATCTAAATATTGTCACGAATAAAAACATACTTCTTTATTAAACTTAAAATCAGTGTGTAATGCGCCGAACTTGTGCTGAGAAACATAAATTAACAAAGACTTTTGATGGTGTCGAAAAGACAACTGCCTCAAGCAGCCAAGCGAAGGTACTTTTGTAAGCGCATGGGTATCTAGAAGTTTCTGAGCTCGAAGAAAAAAAATTTAGAGTCGTCTCATCATTCCAGTCACGCAAACAAAAGAAAGAAGGACATGCGCTGGCGGGGTCAGCGGCATGTGAGTCGATCACGCTGCTGACTCGGCTATTTGCACGTGGCATTACTCCCCTCTTGTGAAAGACTCATCGTCTTTATGCAACACAAAATTAAATTAACAGCTTAAACAAGACTAGGTCAAAATACAGAGTCTCGTAAATAGCAGATTTTCACAGTCCTACCGAGCATACCTAGTTCAGTTGAGTCGGAAGACGTGAATCGCCTACGGGTCGCAGAGGGCAGCGTGACAATGTTGATGTGCCATTGGCCAACGACTTACAACTTAGGTCTCATGTAGCGAATAACCTTGAGGTCGAAGCACCACTTTAACAGTTCCTTGCTGCGACGATGAATTGGTGTTTAGATTCACAGTGGGTAGCCAGGCTGAAACTGGGCGTCGTGGTGACAAAGATTGTAGCAGTCATCGTCAGGAAGTTGTGGCTTGCATCAAAATGCGACCAAGCTGGCAAACTTCCTCCGTTCGGTGAGTGACATACCAGGCGTCGTCGTCCTGTTCGTCTTCGTGACAGATACCACACTTGCCGTAGGTATTGTCATCGGGTTCATCATCAAGGTCGCCGTCAAGTTTGTAGTCGTGGTTGTCGTTAAAGGGCAACTCCGAACCATACTTTCAATTTTGGGATTATGACTGTTTTTAGTGCAGTCAGCGTCCCTGAATTGCAAGGTGTAATTTTTTCCTCGTTATTGTGCGTAGTTTTAAAGATATGGACGCCTCAAAGTTTTGTTTGGGGCACGGCCAACAAAACCGAAACTAGCCGCTCGAGGCCCTGGCAGCACTAGAAATCAGCCGCTATGTGAACGTGACGTCAGGATCGTTCTCGTTCAACGAGTACGCAGGTTGATCAGCAGCTACTTCTGTTGCGCTAGCCGTCTAAAGGTAGGAGGTAAGCTGATTTTATTTTAATTCTGTATATGTGGTAGTTATCCAGCACATGTAGGAAGAGTTAGTGCGTATACCCAAAAGCTAGTGACTGGAAAACCCGTAAACTCGTACAGTGCCGTACTCGGCGGCCGCTGCCGCCGTGCGTGTGCCATGCCGTACTTGTCGCTAGTATACCCAAAAGGTAGCGACTGGAAAACGAGTGAACTCGTTCAGTACCGTACTCGGCGGCTGTCGCCGTGTGTGCAGTCTTCCGTACTCTGTCGCTAGGCCTAAATTGTCATCGGGGCTCCGTGGATGGAGCGGCGTTGCTCTACGACGCGCTGCCAGTGAACTACAGTACTGGGGGCCCTCTCGCTTTCGCGCTGCGGGTCAGTAACAGACACGAAGCTTTGAGGCTTTCCTGCACGGGCTGCTGCGTTAGGGCTGTACATGTCTGTTTTTGCATTCTTTTTTCCTTGGGCGCGTAAAAGCCAAAGTCCACTCGTCGAACAGCGTTTACCCACACCTTCTTCAATTTCTGGTACGTTGGAAACTTGTGAAAATGCACCTCCGGGTTGTGCAGCGGGTTGTTTGAGCAGCCCACAGCACTACAAGTTCAACTCGGCATCCTTCGAGGAACACCTGGGCAGTCTTGGGCGCTACGAGTTGCTCGCTAAAACCAGTCTTTGAGTCCTCACAAGCAAATAAACAAAAGGCTATACCGAAGCTACACGGGCTACAGATAAAAGCAATGGCTAAACATGACAATCACAAGTCCAAGCAGCGGTGGTAGCGGCTCAAAGAAGCGCACTCCGCGTAACGCTTGGAGGAAAAAAAGAACGATACTGACGTCACGGCCCAATGTTGCTTTAGTGATCGGCAACCCGCTAGCCGACCGCTAAGGTGCAGCGGCTCGCGGCGGGTCACATTTTTATTATCGGCATTAGTTGAGAATGCGGCATCCCACGGACGTAATATTTTGGCTGGGGTCGTATTTTGTGTCACTACAGCGATACCAGTAATTTCTTTAATTTCGAGTTTTGGCCGGAGTTGCCCTTTAAAGTCATCGTCCGGATTGTCCTTGGATAACTGTCAAAGCCGTAGTCGGGATCGTCTTCCATGAAATTGTTTGAGTCTTCGCCTGGGTCATCATCAGTGTCGTCATCAGTCTCGTCACCACGGTTGAAGACTGCTTGTCATCGAGGCCGTTGTCAGGTTGGTTGTTGACATTGTAGCCGGGTTTGGTCTTTGGAGTTGTCGTCTGTTTCATCATCAGCGTAGAAGTCGTCATGATGTTTTCGTCTAAGTGTGGTAGCCAGGGGCTTTGTCAAGTTCATTGTCCGGGTCGCTTCCGAGGCCATAGTTGAGGTCGTCGTTGGTGTCAGAGTTAGAGTCGTCCTCGGATGATTTCAAGGACGTCGCCTTCACGATCGTCGTCTTCAGAGTTATCGTGTTCACAGATGGTACGCTTTATGGGCATAGACTGCGTTACCCTGCACATCCACCAATATTTCATGAACAAAAACAAACTTGATTAATAAAACTTCAGATCAATGTTAAATGCAGCGAACTTGTGCCGAGAAACATAAAGTAACAAAGACCGCACATACTTTGACAGCGACAAAAGGACGACTGACTCGAGCAGCCATGCGAAGCTCTTTTTGTAAGCCCGTAGGTATCTAGAAGGTTCCGAGCTCGAATAAACAAGATTCTCGAGTCATCTCAAACATTCTAGGCGTGCAAACAAACAAAAGATTCCCCATTCCACCCAACTCCATTGCAGAGAATTGGAATTTTCTAATACTAATTCCATTCCTTTGAACTCCTGGAAAGGAAAAACTGGGCCCATTCCCACTCCTGGAATGGCTGAACTGCTGCATTCCATTCCTCTCAATCCCTCCCAATTGTGAAAATGGCACTTGACAGCTAGTACTAAGTTACCGGAAAATAACGTCGGCGTAAAGCTGGCGTTGTGAAATGCGTAGACAACTGCAAAATTCAAAACCCTACCCGCAATCATTGATTTTACTAAGTTGAGCTTTGGTCGCACATAGCACTAGTGGCAATTGGTATGGGGGCACTGCAGATATTGATCGCACCACCAGGTGTAAAAGCCTCGTAACAGAGAGGAAAACTAAGTCGCCCATCTTTTCCACAAAAGAACCGTATATGTCCTCCACTTTTACGAGATACATAATAAGTGAGGAGTCACGTGTATTAACGAAGTGCGGGCGGTGTGACATTGTCCCTGCCTGGTGGCCTGCAACTGGTGCTGTAATCACACATGGTCCCAACAGCCTTATGGTTGCATCTCGCAGCACCAGGAACGACACTTTGGCTGTGTTCCAAATCTTACCCAAATAGATCCGAGTTACTCCGGTGGGTCGTGTCACGTGACAACACAGATTGAAAAGTGCTGGGCACGGGTAGTTTTTGGAACGCTGAGGTACAAAACCCTTACCCTGGATTAAGATCGAGTAAATTGCCCTTGTCAGCCTACAACTCTACAGTTTGGGTTGCTTCACTGGGGTTGCCACTTTCATCCTCGAAAGAACATAAGCAGTCAGATAACCAAACCGTCAGTTACCTAAGTGCAATAATGCCATTTCGAAAGCCCCTTTGACGGCATTTAAGCAGCTCGCATTAGAACAAAGCCTATTCCATTCCTACTCTATTCTGGGCAAAATGTAACTACTAATTTCATTCCCATTCCATTCCAGTGCTGCCACCATTTTATTTGCATTCGATTCCAGGGTTGTGGAAGTGCGGAATCGTTCCAACTCTGGAGTGGCAACTCCTCAACACTGGTGATAGTCACCAAGGCACCCAGTTCAGTGTGAATGCTGTCCTCACAGCCCATCCAAAGCTGTTATTACTGTAACAAACTCCAGTACGACGAAGTAGTTGAATTCGGAAGCCTGTTGTGCAGATTTGTACCTTGCATTGTTTCCGGTATTTTTTATTTCTTTTGTATTTTATAATGGACAACAACCGTTGTAATCTCGGTATTGTTGCCAAACCTGAAGGTTTTATCATCGGTGCACTTTTAAATAAATACGTATATGCCACAGCCGCAGCTCAGCGATGAGCACTTATACTGCGACTTAGGTGTTTCGTAAGTATTCATTTTGATTGCGCGATAATGATGTTTGTCTTCTGTTAGAATTTAAAAAAAAAAAAAAACAATATTCAACATGATGGATAATTTTGGACACCCGTGGCATGTGTGATCTGAGCATTTGTTCTTTTCATCTGAAGTGTGTCTCTTGCTTACTACCTATAGAGTATACGATGTTGTGGACGGAAAAGATGTTGCGACCGACTCCGAGCAATAAAAACATTCTGTTTATTCTCATGTTGTTGAGCCCGTGGTGACGAGTATGAGTAGCACTGTCATCTTTGGCGATGCCAAGGCTGAACCGATAGACTGCCGCAGAGCTATCGCCCTCAGCTCTGCACTGTGAGGAATGGCACGATTTTGTTGAAGTGATTGCGGCTCCAGAGAGGTGTCGTTGCTGTTGACATGTACCGCAAGCAGGATGACATACTAGAGAGCAGGAAAGAGAGCGTTTGGAAGCCGTGCATGATAGTTGACGCCGAGGTCAGGAAATGAGGCAGCAGACGGGGGAAATCGACCCTGTCGTGCTTTCAGTCCGGCTCGATCAGTTTGGAGTGTACAGCCTCGGACTGAAAGGGGGATGCCGGCCGACTGCGGGGCCGATGCAACATCCCCTAAGATGAGGAACCGAACTGAGAGCGAATGCCTGACATGGCAACGATGAGGAGACCCTGGTCGGCTAGCAACATGCCTTGTGAACAGTGTGAAGATGTCGATGAATATTCACTTGCCAAGCCGGTGGGGCAAGCAAGGTGGTCGCAGCCCATTGCTGGGAAATGCCGGTGCTAGATGCGACAGAGCAGAGGTGGTTGCGGAGGCGCTGCAGATGTGGAGGCTGAGAAAGTTGAATATGTGCCTACTGCATTTTCGTCCGAAAAGGCAGAGCCATTGCTGTGCCCTTGGCCACGAAGAACATTCCCCTGGATAGCAGGTGCTCGGAGTCAATCATCATGTCCTGGTCACCAATCTGTAGCACTTTCGATCTTGAGGACGGAAGAGACGGTGCAACAAACTCTGAGTTTAACTGTGAAAACATTCTCTTTATTCTCGTACCGTCAAACTCGTTCCGACGAGTAGCTTGCTTTTATACACTGCAGTCATTAGCATTATAGTTGATCTAAGTATTTTGCAACACTATTAATACGGCAGATTGGGCGAGTTGGTACGGCATAATTACGAACCAGCGCACAGGTAGACCAGTTACTCAAAATCCAAATACACAAAAATATACACTCGCACAGCGCTGATGTGAGTTTTTTGTGTTTGGATTTTTGGTAACTGTCTACCTGTGCGCTGGTTCGTAATATTGCAACACTGCCGTCTTTAGGCGGTGTGGAGGCTGAACCGATGGACTGCCAGAGGCCCATATCTGTATCTGTTTCATATACTGAATGCCTTTTTGCACGGCTCTGTGTTTACTTTTGTCTTCCAGATTTTTACTGCTCACTTGTTTTTTTAATTTTATTTAGAGGATACTACTGGCCATTGAAGGCCCAAGTAGAAGTGGGGTACAACATATGCATTCACACACCTACAACAACAAACAAATAACACGACATTAAGAGGTTTACAACAACTAACCAGCAAATATACAGGATATATATATTTAAAAGGGGGGGGGGGGGGCGGCACAGCATGCATCAAGCAGCATGTAATTCAATCATTTGTAATAATAGATGTGAAATTTAAAACTCATATTTAAGATTGAACATTATCAAACAAATGTGAATTTAATTAAGCTATAAATTTTATATAGACTGTTACTTTTTATACAATTTTGTCTAGATTTGTCAGGATACAATCTGCAAGTACGCATAAAGTAACTGGAAAGTTGAAAGAAGCAAATTAGAGATTGCAAAACCTACTTCTCAATAGATATTTTTTTCCCAAAGTATTTACGTGATAGTGCAGCTGAAATAAGGCTCCTTTTTCAGTTTTTTTTATTTGAAACGCCTTAAAAATACATTATTTTCTAAGATTTTTTTTTATTATTATGCTTGGAAAATTAAGTTACCGATTGTGTTCAGTTTATTCTAAACTATTTATATGAAATTCCAGAGTGCTTTTGTGCATAACAGTGGCTAGATAAGGTTTTTATAATTTCTGATAAAACAAACTGACTAGTTTCTCTTTAGTGACCGTTTCGCCAAGGTGACAGCAGAACAAGTAACGGATCCCGACGTCAAACTGCAGGAATTTGAGATATATGTTTTCTTAGCGAATGCACGCCACTGTTATGACATATTTGAATATCCTTATCGCTTGCTTGGGCTCAGCGGGTAATGCAGGTCGGCACTAGGCTGAACTGCATAAAGCGATTTAGCGAGCGACGGCGACAGCGACGAGTCAGCGACGTATTACGAAGATTTCTTACTATCGCTCGTCGCGTCACTCGGTTTTTGGATTTCTAGAAAACATCGTTCCGCTTTCATGCGGCTTGCGTCGTCGCGCGAGTGACCGAGCGTCAGCGAAGCGGGTCGCCGTCGCTGTTCTCGTCGCTCGCAAAATCGTTTAATATCGACTCGAGCGCGCATAATTTCATTTCCACGGGAGCGCGTGTAAATCAAACCCTAAACCAAGACGGGGGCTGCAGCCAGCAGCTTTGAGAGCGTCATACAATGGATTATAGTTTGACAGAAGCAAGCACACACTTCGCTAGCGCATTCCAGCCTTGAGCGCTCGAACTTCCGAAAACGAAACCAGATTTTGCTACATTTTGGCTAGCTCGAAACATTTTTTTTTAAATATAGGGTGTCTTTTAGCTATAATCTAGACTAAGAGAAATGTGTACCTTCCCAAATTATATTTATGTCGCCGTACTATATAAGTAATAATTGTGTAATATCGTTACGTTCATATAAAATACGGGGGGTGTCACCGGACCTTCGTCTGAAACAAAAAGTCTGCTATATATACCGAGCGGGTTTCTGTTACAAGTGAGTAGGAGTGTCGGGTGTTTAGTGCCTCTGTTCGTTGTTTGTGTATGTAGATGCTTGTATGTTGATCTTGTGGTATGTGCTGTGATGTATGTGCTGTAATGTATGTGTTCGTATGCTGCCGTCCGTGTTCGAGCGTGTCACTTCCACAAATGCCGAAATGTCCTTCATTTTTGTAGTTTTTCGCATACTCACTACGTGGCGCAAGCAGCCGCCCAATTTTATTTTAGCTTTGTTTGTACGTAGTCCATTTACGTGTAAGGAACCACACCACATAGCTACAGTCTAGTAGAAAAGTAACCGTGTTTTAAATGGCGCATAGCGCCGGCGTTCAGTTCGTCTTCGTTCGCTGGCCGTTTCGGTAACCGATTCGTACCCGGAAAGCCGCAAAATTTGCGTACACACGAGATATGAGTGGATACGTCGAAACGTCGCGTACAACCTTGCTCGCGGTAAAGAGGTGAGCGGGACGTCGGTAACGCCGGTCGGGTAGGGTCGGGTCGGGTCGGTGTCGGAGCTATTCGTCGTCGCTCGCGGCAAACGGGCTTTTTCAATAAAGTTCATGTCTGTGGTCGCGAAAAGATAACTGCTGTGGAAATTACCCGGCGTCGGTGACAATGCAACCGGCTTGAGGCCTCGGCGATCGGCTGAACCGCCACGCGAACGAGACCTGCTCGATGGGGAAGCACGCTGCTGGATGCAGTCGATGGTCGCTCCCACTGTCGCGTAATCGCCGTAATGGATACGGCGTCGGCGCTGGGGGGTGAATGCTTGTGGTAGTTCAGCACGTATGGACGATTACGAACGAACACGTGCAAACTACGCTTTCGCTGCGGCGAAAAGCCGTGTAAAGCGCTGGGCCTCGCTCGTCGAACCCGTCTTGCGTCAAACGGCCGCCATTGTAAAAAAACACCCCTAGACGTGTGATCGCAGAGCGAAGTACACGTTCAAAGATGTTCATTTTACACGAGACCTCGGGTGCAAACGAAATACACCGAGCCTCGCGTGTAAAACGAACACCATTTGGGGAGTCCGCCCTGGGACAACGGTTTACACGTCCAGGGGTGTACTTTTTCGCTGTGTGTGTACCTGACAATGACGTCATAGCGCTTAAGCATCAACCTCCTCTACGCTGGACCTCGTTTTTATTTATTTCGTAGAATCTTGGCTGCTTTTATACTCCATTTCCTTATGATAGATCGCAGCGGACGCTAGGACTACGAAGCATCCTAGCCGATCCAGTGCTTTGAGCACATTACGTGACTCCACATCCCACGCGTTCCTGCATGCACTCCTCCGGTAGGTCACGTGAGGCCCACTCGAGATTGGATTGGCTCCGACGACTCGTAGCGTCCACTGCTGCGGTGCATCGTAAGGTTGAAGCGGCAGCCGCCCACCCCCACCCTGCCGTGCGTCGTTCACGCATGCATGCGTGGCGTGTTCACGCACGTGTGACCGGCTGCGCGTCCCGATTCACATGAAGAGAGAGAAGAAAAAAAAAATCCCCGGCAGCAACCGGACTTCTGAGACGCGAATTGAACCGGAGGACTGCTAGGCCAGGCCGGGAAGGAAAAGAGGGTGCGACGGCGTCCACTCGGTGACGGCGCCGACCACGACGACGTCTGCGGACGCGGATCCGGTTTCACAATGAATCTCCGCCGCGTGCGTCACGGGCGTACCGTCGCCTGTCCGCACGCTGCTTCTTCCAGGGCCGGCAAGAGAGAAGAGGCACGCGCCTGGAGGTCTCAATGACTCCTCGCGCGTTCGACATCCGCCGTTTCGGGGTCGTTCCTTCCAATACCTTTTTTACAGCCAGGCTGTTACGTGCTAGGATCTGTAAAAATATGCGTCCATGGATGTTAACAAAAAAGCCCGTTTTTTGTTATGACCATGGACAGAGTATTCACTCGAGGGATGCTTTTCGGGAAGTTATCCCTCGAGTGAATACTCCTTTAGAGAGTTTCTGTGTGCATACAATAAATGAGCCACATTCCCAGAGCTGACACTGCTAGTGGTTCCTCTACATAAGTTGCAATTAAGATACACAAGTGCTATGTACATAGGGATACATTGGAGTTTGGTAAGGTAGCGCAGGTATCACCGTGTTTGTACTTTGAATTCACGCGCAACTGCTCATTTTTTAAGCGATATCTTTTTATGGGACTACCCGCGGACCTTGCTTGCTCGTGTTAGTCGCACCGTAGTAAAGCTATGAGAGGTTTTTTTATCGTTTTATTGCTCCCACATTTTACCATATCTGTGCTGAACTTACACATTTTATGCATTAAACACCGAAGCTCTTTTTCTTTTGAAATTTGCGTGCGTATACCATAGACACACCTGCCGCCCCATTTACACACCCCTTATTTTGTGCAGTACAGATGCATCGTCAAGTTATTATTATGCAATTGTTTGTCCTCAATTTTTCTGCGCACCGCATCTGTTGTAAGAATGCAACGGGAATATTTACCTCCGTCATACGACCGACCTGTGCTGTTGTTTAACTCGAGTTCTTATAACGTATACAGGTTATAACAATGCGGTGAGAAACTGATGAAAATAAGGAGATGAAAGCGCGCGGCGACATCAGAGTGGCGAACTCTGATTAGAAGAATTCGTGGGTAAACGAAAAGTCTAGCTGCCTTTGTCCTTTATCAACCGTCGTCCTCCAATCAGAATAAACGAGAGAGTCGTCTGCTCCTCGCGTGCAATGTCTCGCATTCAAACGCCGGACGCCGCCGTTCCGCATTCGAACGCGCTCGAACAGTTGAGCAGAGGCGAAGGCAGCTAGCCTTTGTGTCTACCCACTAATTCTTCCGATCAAAGCTCGGCTCTCTGACGTCACGGCAGGCCTTGACGTCACGGCACGCCTTGACGTTACGGCACGCCTCTCGGCATCTACTCGCCTCCTCTCAGCTTCTTTCCGGATAGAGCGGCAGGCTGTGTACGAACAAGTCGGCGTTTGCCCACGTCGGGTGTGGGCACTGCGCTTGCGTAGAAACTAGATTCGTGTGAAGCAGCCGCGCATGCGCCGTGGCGACAACAGCGCTTCCGCAGCTGGGTGACGTCACGGCCGCGTGTTGTCGTACGTGGCGACTGGGCTCGTGTCCCACTACGCCTAAAAGACCATTTCGTTAGGGGAGGTTAAACAAAATAATAGGGAGTTTTAGGAAACCGTTTTCTGCACATCTGATGCAATACGATGGGCCTTCCTCCAGTACAAACTGCGCGTGTGCTATACCGCAGAACACTCACACATGCGCGGTTCGTAACGGAGAGTCTATCGTATACCTTATCGGATGCGCAAAAACAGTTCCCTAAAACTCTTTCGCGAACCCGTGAAGTGTCAGGAAAACATTTTATTCGGGCGAGTTTGCACTTTACGGCTGCAATAACTCACAAAACACGATTAAAAAAAAAAAACAACAACGAGGGCAGCAACAATTGTGCAACGATGGGATCCAGGCGGAATAAAACAGCTACATGAACTGGGTGACGATGTGACTTTGTTCGCTCGCCCAGGGATTATATAGGTTCAATCCCCGCCCCTGCCCGTTGCTATGACAAACATCGTATCAGAGTGCGGTCGAGTATAACTATCACGTGATGCACGTCAAAGAATTCAGACATGGTCTGCCTATATACTGACTAAATTACTCGTCTGCAAGCGCGTAACAATATATCGGCATACGACAAAAAGGTGAACTAAACTCATGTTGTCTAAACGTCTAACGCCTAATTTGATTCGATTTTGATTTGGTTCGGTGTTTCCTTACGGTGGCAGCAATTCGGCGGGACGGTCTTCGAAAACTCTTCGTCATTCGCTGTTCTGCTTCCGTAAAGGGCAACGATAGGCCTCCGCACGCCCTGCTATAAAGTGCATAACGCACGGGAAAACGTAACGCAAAGTTCGGCAGATAGTAGGGACCTTTTTAGGGAATCGTTTTTGCACATCCGGTAGCACATGCTCACTTCGTACCGGAGGGCCATCCGTATCGGATGTGCAAAAACGATTCCCTAGAAAGTCCCTACTATCTGCCGAGCTTTGCGTTACGTGTTAATTTCTCTCTCTCTCTCTCTCTCATTTATCTCATACGATGCCAAAGTTTTTCATGTGCTAAAAAGAAAACAAAACGAGACCTTTCTGTACAGACTATTGAGGTTAAATTGCGTATTTTTGTGATTGGGGCGTTTATACATGCCTTGCACGTGACGTCATATGGCACTGTACCAGCCGCCATTGCTCCGTACCAGGTTCCTGTACGGAGCCTTTTGCGGCATACATTTGGCACCATCGAATCTGCTCTTCTCGGCAAGTCTTAACCAGAAAAACAAATTCAATTGTGTCAAATGTAGGCTGCAGAATTTACGGGTACAGGAGAACGGTACGGAGCAATGGCGGCTGATGTGACGTCAATGCAAGCCATGTATTGGGAACTGTCACGAGGTTCGGTTGTTCGTGTTGAATTAAGATGGTACGAAAATCGAAGGCGAGACCAAATCAAATTTCAGCAATTTGTAATTATAAAAAAAGCTAATCATATAACATAAATTAAGATAAAGGAAAACAAAATATTTACAGCAGAAGTGGCAGTGGCAGTTCGGTTGCTTCAGGCGGAGGTGTTCCTGTTTACACGTCAGCCTTCGGGTTTCTGTTTGCCGGAGAGAGAATGAAGGTTGGAGGCTCCCGGTGCAACGTCGGGTGTCCTGGGACTTCAGTTCGATTGGAGCTTGAATTGGCGGGCGGCTGTGTCGGCGACTCTAGCTTTCCCCGAAGGGAAGTCTTTCTTGTCCGCTGACTGCCCCTGACTTGGTCCTGCGGGTTCCTGGTTGTTAGCGACTCGCCACCCAGTCCTTGTTCGGGCCGTTTACCCGAACGCCATGGCCTGGCTGTCGGTCGCTGGCTGTCCCTCCTCGAATCTCTCGTGCCGTTCCTTTTCCGCTTCCTGCGTCGTTTTTTTTTTTTTTTTTTTTTTTTTTTGCATAAACATCATCACAGGAGCCGGCATTACGGCAAATTGTATTACTAACAATACAAATAAGATATTTCAATAAATAGTTTTTCGAACTCTGCTATAATTTGTTGTTTTTGATCTAATTTCAAAAGCGCGAACAGCTATGGCAATCCAAAGTTGTCAAATTATCATCACTGGTGCCAATTGCGGCCTTCTCAATTAACAAATATTAAATAAAAATAATCAGAAATAAAATAAAACAGTTTAGCTCGTCTAAGAAATCCTCTAACAATTACATTAATTACGGGGTAAGCATATATGGTGATATCAAAGTCGCAAATTTTGACAATCAGCAAAACTTTGCTGCCAATTCTTCCGGGCCAAATGCCCTAAAATACAAAAAAAAAAAGATTAATTACGAAGTTATTTATGAACGATTATTTTCTTTAATTTTCACGCACTTCCGTTTTGCCACTCAGCCTTTCCAGTTCAAAGGAGCGCCCACCAGCTTGCACGTGTGTTCACTGCGGCACGTTTCGTTGGCGTTGGAAAACCGGTGAACCAGTATAGTGTTTTAGTATATATTGCGTATACGAGCGAACACAAGCACTTTGTGTTTGCGCTATCGTTGCGTGTTTCACACTGCGCGTGCGCGGAGCTTTAAATTGCGGTCTTCGATTGGCGCATGGTAACGATGCGCATGTGCAACGTGGAGCACGCAACTGTAACGCAAACGCACAGCCCTTGCGTTTGCTTCTAGAGGCAATACTAAAACTCTCTAGTAAGGTACACTCCCATGCCAGCTGCATCACTACATTGGGACAGTCAAGAGGGTTGATTGCATTCAGAAAGGATTTTCCGCGAGCCATGATCGCGAGCAGTTCCGCCGTGCCCGCTGAGCAGGAGAATCGGGGGACCCTCACCATCCCTCACTAGAGCGCTTTCCGTTTCCGCCGCGAGAGGGCGAGCAACGAGCTTGAAACGCGAATAGTATAAACAAAATCTGGCTCGTGTCAACACAAACACGGCTAAGAAAAAAAAAAAAAGGAAACATTCGGACAACGCTTTTTAGCTTATCTATATAACATATATATAGCTAATGCGATACAGACAACCACCCACGAACAATAAGACGCGTTTCTCAATTTCTCTCCGCGGAAGTCCCGCGTCCCAAATTCCTTTAAAACACCTGACAAAAAAAAGAAAAAAATCTTAGTGTTTTCTTTTTCTTTTTTTTTTTTTACGTTTTGTGGTAACGATACTCAATAATGCGCAGGAACGATACAGCGTGTAAATATCCGGTATTGTTATGGAAACACACTCACAAAAACAAAAATGCACTAATTTTTTTAGTTCGATTAGTAATACGACGCGAAGGCGTGGCTTTTTTCTGCGTGCACTGAGGTAATTTACTTAATGTAGTAAAAACTAACACATCGGAAAAATATTTATACGATAAATAAAAAAAAAGAAAGTTGTAACTTTGCAGGCGTAAAATTTTAAGAGCAGTGTGACAGCTTTGTTGATGAGGGCCGAACGAAAGTCAAACATGCGCAAACGTTCTTCTAACCACCTGCAGTGTATACCCTTTACTCTAAAAAGAAAACAACGATTTGTGGGAAAAACCGCGCGTTCGTTTTCCCTCTTCCTTGGTGCAGCCCCTTTTGGTTTCCCCTCGTCTGTCGGATTTCGCAATTTATTTTTAGGCTAACGAGTCCCGCGAGTAAGCGTCAATGGAAAACATATCAAACAAACGCTCCACCATACATGGCAACGAAGCATAACGGACACCTTCCCAGTGCCACGTTACTGCGACGTCAGCTTACCTCAAGGTGCCACCTGACAACATGGTGTCGCACCGCGTCACAGTGTCATGGGACGTCACAGAAGACGTACGATACTATGTATTTAGAGCGCCTTTGCGTTGACATCCCAGTGACCCCCTCCCAGGCTCGGACACGAGATCCCTAAGGCTGGCCCTATAAATGCTACGCATGTAGAACTCGATCTCACGGCGCACTAAAATGCGACGAACGGGTGGCATTGAGCAGCTGGCGCTGGCTGGTTGGTCCCCTCCCTTGGTTTGTGCAGGGTCGGCTGCACCCGGACGAGAGTGAAACAAACAAAGTACTGGCAACGAGGCTCCACCGTCTCATGCGTGCTGTAAAGAAACGCGGAATTATAGGCTCTGTATTTTTAGTGGCACAAAGGATATTACGGGAGCGATGCAAAGCAGTGGAAGGTGCTGGTTCAGATCGCTAGCTTGTCTGCTGAAAGTTGCTGCGGAAGCCCTGCTTCTGTTCGATATCTATAGGTGGGGTCCATATCACAAGAGCGAATGACATTTTAGCGAACGGTGACATTTGAGCGAATGGTCGTTTTAGCGAATAACGGGGGCGCGCGTTAACCCATCCGTCGCGCTGCGCTTTACGCCGCTTCGCGGCGACAGTCTGCGGCAACTCATTACAAAAATATGAACTCATTTGGCCCACCCGAAAACGCCGCTTCGCGGCGTCCGACTATTCGCTAAAGTGTCATTCGGTGAAACGTGGGCGTTCGCTAAAACGTCATTCGATCAAGTGAGTGCCTCCCCTATAGGTGGCTTTCAGTTCGTCGAACAATGTGTCATTGAAAGAGCGTTTCGTCACCACTGCGATGTTTCGCATAATTTCATCGAAACGAGTGCGCCCGTTCGTTTCATCGACACCGACGATTCGTTCACAGCTTCTTTTTCGAGACGCTTCGTTATTGATGCGCAGTGCGCCCTCGTTTTGTTAGGCCGCAGGTTTGGTAGGTAGGGCTCACTTATGTGGCCAAAAAATTTTTTTTTGTTTGGAGGGAAAGGACGAAACGTGTGCCGATGAAGAGCTGCCAACAAAACATGCTTTAACAGAACATATGTTGAGGGCCCTTTCGATGTTGTTAGTGCGAATTCTTAATATTTACCCGCTGCAGGTGCACGAGAGAACGGTCACGTGTCCCACAGGAAACCAGGGATAACCAAAACCACGTGCCTACATTACTGAGCCTGCCACCCAAGCCTACATATACTTTTCCACAAGGGCGAAAACAACGTTTTGCCGTCACCGAGCGAGTAGGAGACATTCAGTATATAAGCGTAGACGTCACACATTCTCGTTTTGTTTCCCCTCTATTTTTTTTAATTATTATTTGCAAGTTTAAATTTTTTATTTCTTTTTTTTCGTCGCCCATACCGTATATGTCTACCGGGTGGCTGGGGAAGAGAATAAGCGAGAAAGGCGTATACTTTGCGCACACAAGTTTGCAAGCATCCGCTAGTCAGCGCATTGGAAAGATCAAAATCGTATAGACGCCATCGATGACCCAAAAGCACAAACGGAACGTATCGCCCTCCTTGTTTCTCTTCTTTACGCGTAGAAAATAAAACAGAACGTGTTTCTCGACATCGCCTCGACTAAAGGCTCGTTCACACGAGCCTTTCAGCTCGAAAGCGACAAGGATCGCAAGGAGACCCCGTCACTGCGTAGCCTCAAAGAGGACCATCAAGGTCGTTTTTACGCGTCGTTCGAGGGACGCCCGCAGTACTTTCGGTCGTGTTCGCGGAGTAAAACAGACACGTCGGGGCTTGTCCGCGGCCCAGTTGCACCGCCAGCTGCGGCCCTCACTCTGCACTCTCCGCCGACGGCTTGGCACGACCTGCTCGGGGTGGCCGTGGCAGGCAGGTTCCTGTTGGCGGCAGCGACGACAGAACGTCCGAAGGGACGGCGCCCTCACGCGCTCCCGACTCGACAAACCACCCGGCGCCGGATCATGCCCCGACGTGTCCTTTTCGAAACGCGCAATCTGGGCAGCGTTCCCAGCTGCTTTCACGACGTTTTCCGGAGGATGACGGTGAGAACGGTGCCATGCCCGCCCTGGTACATGCTAAGGAGTTTTAGTAGATCGTTCTGACACCTCCCCTACCGATAACCGCGATGACAAAACGACGCATGCGCAGGGGCGTCGGCAGAGTGTCGGGTACCGTTATCGAAGACATCGGCGATCTTTTAAAACTGCCGAATAACTGGCGTCACCTATAGCTCTATTTGAACGCGCTTCAGACATTAGGGGTTTTAGGGAACCCTTCTCGCACATCCTATTCGCGTCTCCAGCTAGACGCTCGCAGCTAGACGCGGGAAGCGCTCTAGTGAGGGTCCCCCGATTCTGCTATCATGGCTCGTGTTTTGTGATTTCCGAATGCAAACAACACTCTTCACTGTCCCAACGTAGTGCTGTAGCCTGTATGGAACTGTACCTTTCTGGAGAGCTTTAGTATTGCGCATAGAAGCAAACGCAAATACGCCTTGCGTTTGAGTTGCGTGACCCACGTTGTGCGTGCGCCTCATCGCCATGCGCCATCCAAGACCGCAATTTTGAGCTCCGCGCACGCGCAGTGTGGAACA
This sequence comes from Ixodes scapularis, assembly GCF_016920785.2. Lineage (NCBI taxonomy): Eukaryota > Metazoa > Arthropoda > Arachnida > Ixodida > Ixodidae > Ixodes > Ixodes scapularis. Next base: position 115,529,556 of record NW_024609846.1, on the reverse strand, counting down.
CGCAAAGCTAACGCTAAGACACAGCGCTTGCGTTCGCTCGTATACGCAATACTACAACTCACTACTGTTTCACCAGCTTCCAACGCCAACGAAACGTGCTGCAGTGAGCAGACGTGCCAAGCGGGTCCATATCATTTTCGTCGAAACTCGTTTTGTGGAACTACGTTTCGTGGACAACTTTTCGTCGACACACGTTTCATGGACACACGTTTCGTCGACACTGTGACATTTCGTCGACAATCGTTTCGTCGACAGCACCACCATAAAACGTTTCGTCCACAAACTTTTTTTTTTTTTTTTTTTTTTTTTGCTGTTCCGAAAGGAATGCCGGAAACTTAAGGTACAAGCGCTTGTAAGAGATGAGAAAGACGATGCCTAGGGCAGTTGCTCTCCAAGGTGAGCAACTGCGCTATCCTCTCGCTCTCATCCGTGTCAGATGGAAAAGCAAGAGCGCGCAGGACTTCGCGCGCGGCCTATTCGGATATTTGCAAGTTCCGATGCCCGTTTATGGAACCGAAAGTTACTGGTAGGAAAAAGGTGGTGGAAAAAAATATGCGTACGCGAAACAAAAATTCGATCCAATGGTGGGTTGCGGAAAAGGGCCTAAACACTGATTTTTTCCTTTATATTGGTTATTTTTAAACACAAATACAGCTTGCAGCCTTTTATTGCAACATTACAACCCTAATATTTCACTTGAAATTAAGCGTGTTCATTACCCTCAATTACTCAAAAGGAAAAGTGATGCGGTGTTTTACTGGCTACTGCGACTTATACGCGAAAAAACTGTTTAGTCACACTCGTTTCATCGTCATTTCTTCTTAAGGGCCGTTTAAAAAGGACATTACATAATAAGAGGGCTGTAAACAATGTCGAATAAAAATAAATAACAAAAACACGAAAACCAGTAACACTCGCACTACCGCGAGCACGCTGCCCGCAAGTAAACCTAAAAAAAGCTACAATGCAATGCAAAAAAAAAAAAAAAACACGAGAATTGGTAACATATAAATAAAAGATTACACAAAGTAAACCATAGTTGATATCAAATGTGCAACTTAATGCATTATATAGCTTCTCTCGAGCAGCCGCCACATGCAAGGCCTTGGAGGCGGTAGTACCTGACGATATCTGTCGGCTGCAGCCGACTGGTCCTCACACGCGACATTGAATTGTTCTTTTATCGATGCCAGCAGACAGATACCTGGGGCAAGTTCGTGACCCGGCTCTTTGCATAAAGGAGCGGCTTCCAAATCTAATGTTCTTTGGTCACATATTGGTCTATGTGCATGCAAAATTTCAGTACAGACATAACATATGCAGAATTAGTGTTATGTAATATCCAAAAGCTAAATATGCTAAAGTCTAAAAATCGTATGCGGGGTCTGGTAAGTACAGTACGCTGAATACCCGGTGTTTGGAGGAAAAAACAACAGCGTTTTATCACCGTAAAAGTAAACCACGCGTAACCGAATGCTCAGTCTCCTTCAAAGTTTATTGCTTGCGGCTAGGACCAGGTGCCGATTAGCTTAAAAACCGATTTTATGCGATTTTCAACGGTAGAAAGGCGGTGTGCAGCACCGCAAACAGGTCTCGTTTTTTCTTTCAAATCTTTTCAAGAGCTTCAGTGTTTTTACGTGTGGACTATCTATGCTATGTTCAGGTGGCTCTTGAGGATTCTACCAAAAGACGCGATGCGCGGAAAGATACACTTGCTCTGGAAACGATCCTGCCACTTTTTCAAAACAGTCGGAGTGCCGGCGGCTGGCCCGAGAAGGGTTGCATTCGATGACGTACAGACAACTCGATCACGTATGCTGCCGAAAGCGTAGCCCTCAAGAGCAGCGCATCATGTTGAATGTTTTAAGAATCTAATTTGAGAAAGGACAGTGGTCAAGAACAAAACTTCCCGGCTTTGACAACGCTTCCCGAAAGGTTCGGGCAAAGACACGAGCGAAATTATACAAATCGTAAGTTCCGAAATCAGTGCGATCAGTGCCCCCCCCCCCCCCCCTCCAAAAAAAAAAAAAAAAAGCGGAACAAAAATTGCGATAGTTAAAAGTATGGCGAACCAGTGAGCTGTCATCTTGCTTTAAGGCAAGATGGCTGCGCACTGGTTCGCTATACTTGGTCCAGTCGGCCATCTTTCATCCATCCATCCATCCAACACAAGGCCGCGCGCCGCGCAGGCGCAGGGGTCGCGAGGAGGTGCAGCTGGCGGAGCCAGGAGCTGGCAGAGCGAGCTGTCGACGAAACGTCGCAACATCTGTCGATGAAACGAGCGGGTGCTCATTTCCACGAAACGATCTGTCGATGAAACATCGCAGTGTCGACGAAACGATTTGTCCATGAAACGTCGTTCGACGAACTGATTGGCACCGCGTGCAAGCAGGTAGGCCTTCCTTCGAACTGGAAAGGCTGAGATTGGCAAAATTACGGAGAATAAAAATAAAAGTAACTAAATGTTATTAAAAAATACTAAAAAATAAAGTTTTCTTTATTTTGGGCATTCGGTCTGGAAGGATAATGGCGGCAACTTTGGAAGTTTTGCCGATGGTCAGAAGTCGTGACTTTGATAGATATATCCACAATTAATGTCATTTTACATTAATTTCTCCCATTAGCTAGAATATCTCATTGATTTTAGACTATTTTTATTTTATTACTTGGTAATTAAAAATGCTGCAATTGGCACCAGTGATGATAATTAGCACACTTTTGATTGTCATACTTGTTCGCGTGTTTAAAATTAAATCAGAAGCAACAAAGTATATTAGAGCTTGAAAAAATACGTATTAAAATATCTGAATTTTATTATTATTATTAATAATACATATCGCGGCAATGTATGCCCCCAATTAACGCCAAGATCCCGAAAATACGTCATTTAGCCCTAATAGTCTTTCCAGAAAGGTAAAATATTGTTTTCTTTTTATCACATGAAAAACTCTCACATCGTTATCAAGATAGACAAACATTCAAACACTGAATGTAGTATAAGGTCCTATGCGTCACGCGTTGCTGTAAAACACACACACACTTCAGCTGTCTGACTCGGATTCTGTCTTTGGGTTGTTGCAGTGAGAACAGCGTTTATTAAATTGTACATTTTGTGGACATATTGTAAAAATTGGAATTATTCTCTCATTCTCGTGCTGGGAATAATGTTAAACCAATTAATCACCTAAATGAGCCAAAACCGATTAAAAGGCCCGCGGTTCATTATTTCCCATAGCAATTATCTCAGCAGGAAAAGGCAGCGAGAACGCACAAATATCAGCACTGATTTTTTCAACAACTGCAACAACTACAAATATCAGCCTGGAACATGTATGTCACAAAATTAAGTTTCAGCGAACAACTTCTCTAACTAAATAAATACGATGTGAGACATATCTTGAGTTATGAAAGAATCCGAAATTAAAACCTAGATTGAGTAATTAATTCCAAAATACAGATTAGGTTAGCTTCAGTTTCGCTCCAGAATTAAAACGCCCATTTTTGCGAAATATTACGCTAAACACCGCTTTTGTTTTTGAGGATAAAGGGGTGTCCTGCGCTCATAACACCTTAGCTTCCTCGTATTACCAGAAATAATTTGTGTCCCTTCTCAGTGAAGCCAGCACACTAGTCAGGCTCAACAACGGCACATATCTCTCACCCTCACTATAACCGCCATTTTGAAGAATGAGTGGCGCCACCTACAGTTAGTTGGAGTCACGAATACGGTATGATGGGGCCTCCAATATGAACTGCGCACAGGCGCAGTTCGTATGGGAGGGCCCATCGTTGCCGTATCGGCACTGCAAAAACGGTTCCCTAAAACTCTCTCGTGTCTGCTCACTGTTTTTTGTTTGTTTGTTTGTTTGATGTACTAGCGGTGGCATCGTTGTTCACCTTTCTCTCAATACTCTCGCCGTGTGTCTTGCACCGAACTTAGAACCAGAACCTGAGCCAGGAGCTCACGGCCGGGTGTCACTCAGTTGGTCGAGCGAAGTTTAAGCGAGCGCAGACCCGCCTCCCGACTTTTCATCGAAATACACTTTAGCGAATTCGGCCGCATCTACAGGGTGGGCCAGGTGGGTTAAACGTTTTTGTGATGAGCCGTCGCAGACTGTCGTAACAAAGCGGCATGAAGGAGGGGAAGGGGGGGGGGGAGGGGAGTTACGTTTCTCAGTGATGCACGTCACTCGCTAAAACGACGATTTTCTCAACTTTCCATTGATCGCATAAACGTTATTCGCTAAGACGTCACTTGCACATGTGATATGAACCCCGGTACTTCAGGGCACGCGGCAGTGTAAAATTGCGCGCGTGATCTCAAGGAAGGGGAGACTCGGTTGTTGACTTCGCAAGCCACTTGAACCCCGATTCAAAGGGCAACGACACAAGCAGCGAGAGAAGCGACGGCACAGAAAGGCCAAAGAGTTCGATCTCAAGTCAAACACCGAAGAAAGCACTAAGACCGTTTTTACTAGAACGTATGCAGCAGGCGTTTGTTTCGAGTATTTTTGATACTATAAAGTCTGTAAGCAGCGAGAGAGTGCAGGCGAGCTGGTAATCAATCGATATCTTGTAAACCCTGAGATGGGGAACGATAAAAAAAACTTCGTCCGTTTTTTTCTCGTTCCCCATCTCAGGGTTTACAAGATGTGGACTTAAAGTCTCTTTGGAAACGGAAACGTTTTTGCACTCTAAAAAATGATTGCGGGCTCACTTTCCAGCATAACACAGATGTACAGCCAATTACGGCGTACAATATAGGGATCCCAGCGAATAACAAAACTAAAAATCGATTTGAGACCGAAAAAAAAAAAGTTCCGAGAACACCTAAGCATTTTTTATGAGTTGTGATTGCGAAAGCGTCAATCTGAAATTTAACACCACTGAGTGCTGGCGTGGACGGCCACGTTTCGCTACTGTAGAGGTTGCGGCCGCCGACGATATAGGGTGCTTCAGGCGCCGCGATGTTCCTCGGCGCCGAAAGGAGCAGGGGGGGGGGGGGGGGGGGGGGGGCGGAGCGCGGCGTTGCCCCTAGCAGACGAAGCGAGGATTTCCCGCTCCCCCCCCCCCCCCCCCCCCCCCTTCGTCTGCGGACGCGTGACGCGACGGCTGCACGCGCGCCACCCTCTCCGTTTTATTGGCGCACGTACCGCAGCGCCAGAGGAGAGGGCTTCTCCGTCGGGTGGCGTTCCTTGGAACTATGACGTGGCGCCCCCTTTTTAATTGCGGTTATTTTTAGTTGTCCACTTTTCGCGGTCACAGAAAACGCCGGCTGCTCTTCACGGGCGCCGCAGCCATTTTAACTGCCGTTATTTAGTTAGCCGTTTTTCGCGGTCACAGACAACGCCGGCTGCTCTCCATGGGCGCCGCAGCCATTTTAACTGCCGTTATTTAGTTAGCCGTTTTTCGCGGTCACAAACAACGCCAGCTGCTCTCCATGGCCGCCGCAGCCATTTTAACTGCCGTTATTTAGTTAGCCGTTTTTCGCGGTCACAGACAACGCCGGCTGCGCTCCATGGGACAGTTAACGCTTTCGCATTAAAAATACGCGCAGACACAATGAGCACGAGCATTAATGAACATGAGCATTAATTGTCCCTGCGCACATCGCGTTTCTCAGACGTAATAGTATTCTTTGCTTGATCATTTGCTGGGAGGTTCCTACTGTTGTTCGCCATGACTGACTGTGTCCGTGTTCTAAAAAAAAAACTCAGATCTTTTTTTTTTTAGTATAGTTTTAATGTTAGGGTCCCACTAAAGCAACAAACATAAACAACCGATAGCGACAAGCCTCAAACCGAATTCTTTCGCGATTTGACAGGCTTTGTAGAAGGAATAAAGGACGCTATGCTCAAACACGAGCATCATACACGCGAGCGTGTCTTTGGCAGGCTAGCAATCACTCGCGCTTACCTACGAGCCGAACGACTAAACGCCAGCCAAAGGTTCCATCGCGAGCATGCTGCATGGGGTGGAGGCTTGTCCGTGTCCATTATTTTTGCTTGTCGCTCTAGTTGGTCTCGGGCATAACAGGCTTAAGAAACGCAGGGCTTCGCGAGCCCCGTGCATCTGATTATCACTCCACAGCCTATGAGATTTCAGCACTACACGATAAGACCACCGAAGGGCCAATCACGAAGCGTGAACTATAACAAGCCACGCCCTCCGTCTCTTAAGGTGTCAGCGACTTGTATACGACGACCGCCACCGGGCCTGTAGCTCCGGGGGCGGAACCAGAGGCACCAACCAGACGCTGTATAGAGAGTCGGGACTCACGGAATGGCGGTCGACACGCGCTGCCGCAACTTCCGGCTTCTTACGAAACATTAGCAATATTGCGCAACTTCAAAAAAACAAAGTACTCCGCATGCGCTTTAATGAGCACACCGTCCTTATACTTACTAACGGAGTCGGCCGTATATTGATATTTCCCGCCTTATAAAGGTCTCGATCGACTCCGAGATTTCTTCGACATCAATGATGCCGACTTCTTTGAGGTTCCGACGGTTTGTAGGCCAGCGCGATATCACCTTGGAAACCATTTCATTTGCATATAAAACAAAAATTAAAACAAGGAAAAATTCGCGATGATTAAAAGGCGAACCTGGAGAAACGACTGATAAGCGGAAACCAAATTGAAATATATTAACGAAAAAGAGGCATCTAGTCGTTGTTTGTAAAAAAAAAAAAAAAAAAAAAAAAAAAGTTAAAACTGTTTTTTAGGAACAGGGAAATAGAAAGGTTTGCTTCTTAGCAATGCCTCAAGTTCCTTTTTTCTTTTTTCTTTTTTTGTAGCGGTAGTTGGCGGAATTTGAAGGCGTCCGAAGACATAGCGCCGCCTCGGTATCACTCTCTGAGTCTCTCCCCATCGCGACTGTCACATGCACAAACGCAAAAAAAAAAAAAAAAAAAAAAATGGCGCGTTTAAAAGAAAAAAATTAATCACAGTTTCGGGCTGTGTTTGTTTAGTCCCCCGCCCCACACACATAGACACAGGCACACACACATGTCCAGACACGCAAGATTCGCTCTCCGTCAGAGGAACGGGAATGACAAGCGCGCCGTACTGAACACAGTATTTCTTGTTCTTTTCTGTTCGATAACGCGACAGGGAGTGAAGCTGCAAAGTGTGATCGTGGAAAATAAACGCTGCGGAATAGCTTGTGTGACCTCATTTTTGACCTATAGCTTACTTTTTCTCTATTTATTTTTCTTCGGGAAACAAGTTTTCATTTAGCGCACGTGGCTTCACCGGCTATTCATCTATGTGACGGCTCGAGCCGTTAACAGCCAGTAGCGCGCGTCACCCACGCACCGCAGGGGGGCTTCTGCCGAGCGTTCGATGCACCCGGCTCTCTTTCGTAAGCGCTCACTTCCGACAGCGAAGCTTCCACAGCTCGCTTTAGGTACTCCGAGACACCTCGCCGCCTGTTCTTAGGGCGCGAGATGAGGCGTCGAACAATACAGTTATATCAAATTTCAGTAACGGTTGCGGGTGGGGGCTGGGGAGAGTCTGAGAAGAGCAATAAATAAGTTTTCTAATGTATAGAAGGTGCTGGTTTTCTCCGCACCTAGGTCCGCCGAGATCGCCGTGGCTGCTATAGCTTTTTCGCCGACAGTGACCATCCCAGCCTTCTCTATCTGAGAAATGTGCCGTTCCGGCTAGACATAGAAAGCTGCGGTGGACACGCTATACGTAAGAGGCAACCTTCGCTTCACGGCGCAAAGTTGGCACGTAAAACCCCCTAATTTTATTGATTCGGGGGCGGGGGAACTGAGGTGACTGGGATGTCCATCTACCAGACAAAAATCCTGGGTGCGCCAATGCACGTGTCTAGTTAAAGGGAAGCTGAAGCGTCAGATACTACGCAAAAAGCAACCTTCTGTTTACGGCGCGCCAGAAAGGGAAGAAGGAACGTCAGAAACGTGCCATGGCGTTTGTTTGCTCAAATCGACGTTTCATCTCTCCTTCACTTACAATCTCTTTCTCTCCCTCCCTCTCTTTCTCTAACTTTTAGCTTTACTTTCCGCATTCGCGACTGCCCAACCATAGGCGTAGGAAAGCCCCGCGTAGTTATAAGGTATGATATGACGCGGGAATTTCATGTTTGGGGAAACTACTCCAAACATTCTTGCTATATGTTAAAAAATAGTCTCTTGAAATTCCAGTCGAAAATATTTTTTTGTTGTTTTTTCGAGACTATGTAAATTTTAGAAATAAACAAATCCCAAATGGGTGTTCGTAGATGAAAAAAAAAAATTTGGAGCGAAATGTGGGTTGTGAAAGGTACGCGCTCAGCAGCAAGTCCACCACAATGGCCGCTTATGTGACGTCAGTGCAAGTCATGCGTGCATGCATGGCTTGCACCGACATCGCATCTGCTTCCATTGTGGTGGCCAACCTGCCGAGCGCGTACCTTCTACAGCACCACACTTCGCACCTCCCATTTCGGGCTTCCTCGGCCAAAACAAGCAGGAACGACCACGAGCACAGCGCGATGACGTCGCATTGCGAGCCACGTAATAAAAATGCTGGTACTCGTGGTCAATAGACCTATTCCAGCGCCCCCGCCCGTGCTCGAATGGGAAAGACCTTGGCACAAGACGCGTTTCGGAGGTTCGGGCGCACCTGGGGAGGCGCGGGGCGAGGGGTCAACCGGCCGAGGCCAAGGGTGGCGTCACTGCCTCACCCGAGCCGGCGTGCGCCACCGCTGCCAGCCGCTCTTCGAGCGTGGGAAACGGTCCGACGAGAGCCGGGGCTTCTGCTGCGGAGCCAACTGCAGCCTGCTGCCAAGATCCGACCCTCTCCCCCTTCCCCGCTCCTTGCACACCGTGGGATACTATGTAACACCGGCTGGCTCTGCCGCCGAGGATGGCGGTGAGTCGAAAGATCGCCAACTCGACTCTCCAGATGGCAGTGCGATTCGCCTCGCAAATAAAAATGGAGCGAAAAAGAAGACGCATCGGAGTACCTGTAGACTTGTTGGCCACTGCGTCACGCCATTTGTCTTCGTTTTAACGTCGAACGGGTTAAGGGATAATTTACATGCGATGAGAGCGTAATCACCGTAACCTAGAAACGAGGCTTATTGGCTTATTTTCGGATTTTAATCGTGTTAATCGCAAAAGCGCATTAAATTTAGTTACGAAAGAGTGTCACAAGAAAAAAGCCGCCAAGTTCAGCGAACTTCCGAGAGTCTGAGCGGGGCCTGAGCTATATAGTGGCAAAACAAACACAAACGCACAGACTAAGACACAAGGTCACGACGTATTCATTCGCGCTTGATCGGATCCGTTGCCAGTAACACGCAGCGAAACACGAAAAACATCCTGACCCGGAGCTCTTGGCCCATCCTGACTGGCTCCATTTCGTCGTATCGTTGGTATACCAGTGCCAATCAGTTCACCGAACGACGTTTCATCGGCAGATCGCTTCATAGACACGCGATGTTTCATCAACAGATTGTTTCATCAGCAGCTCAGATTAGCTTTTTTTATATTTTTGTTAGTAAGAACTGTCACCACGATGCGGCGTGTACGGGTAAAACAGGTGGGCTCACATTTTTTTTTTTTTTTGTAACCCGCTGCAAACTGTCGCAGCGTAAACGGGGCTGCAGAATGCGTTAACACGCACCCTAGTGATACACGCGCGACGAATAGTCGCTACAGCGTGCAATTTGCGTAACGAGTGTCATGAAATGTTCGTGTCGACGAAACTTGTGTCCACGAAGCGTGTGTCCATGAAACGTAATTCCACGAAACGAGTTTCGGCGAAACGACAGGGACTCCGTTGGTACGCGCCACCACCCAACGCTGCTGAAAACACGCTTCACATTCCGTCGTTACCCGTTAAGATACATTTATTTTTCATTTATTTTGCGATGTGAAAATATTTCAAACGTTAAAAAAAAAAACAAAAAAAAACGTTGGGGCTCCAATCTATGCCGTGAAGGTCGCTGGACAGCGAAGCTCTGGTATCACCACAAATTGCAATGAGTATCTCGTTTGTTCGTTTAAAAACATATATCGTGTATTTTTCTAAAGCAACGTTCATCGCGATTTCTCTTCCCGTTTTACCCTAGCAGCTGCATTCAACCAGTATTACGAAGCCTAAAAAACATCTCAAATATTATATTTATTTTTAGAAATATGCCTATCAGTATCGCTATATCAGTATTTCTGTTCCCCGAAGAATAGAAATTGTATCTGTTTATCACGTGTATTTCTGACGCGTATCTCCAAACCTCTTTTATTTTATTGAAACATACGTCAATATCATAATTTTTGTTGCCTCAGCCATGTATCATTGTACTTCAAAATGATTTTAGGATACTTTTGTCCACCCCGTGAGTCTGTGTGTGTGCGTGCGTGCCTGCGGCTCCAAGGGTGATAAATGGAGAAGGTGCACACATCTACCAGCCTCTAATTAACTGGTATCTGCTGCAAAACAATAAATTGTAAATCTGTATAATACGCCCCTGTACTATCCAGTAGATCGACGTGTCATTCAGTCACGTTGAATTATTCATTTCTTGTAAATAATGCAGTTGTCAACGAAACAACAGAACACTCCAATTCATCGCATGTTCGTTTGTTTGTTTTCAACCATTCTCAGTTGATTTTATTATTATTATTATTGGAGCAACACAAAACACCGTATTCGTGATGGCAAACCTCCTCGTTTCAAGTGGACGCCAACTGCCCCAGAACAGTTCTATCCTATTCAATTGCGTCTCACATTTCTGAAGATATATAAAACGGCTGCTTTGCAGGAAAAAAACGCAAAAAACCCGTAAACTACCGGGAACGGTTCTTATGACAGCGCTTATGGTCATAAATATCCGACCAATCAAAACGCATATGACGGACCACACGACAGAGGGGTCAAAACGTTCAACCTGCCAAAACATTCAAGTATGGGTCGGAACATCCGCCGAGCCGAAAGGACGAACGAATCATCATAACAGCATGTCCGTCTATAAATGTTTTCCATCTATTTCCGTTTTTGTTGTTTTCTGTGTATGTTCAAATCGCCCTTTATTTTTCGTTTCAGACTACGATCAATCACAGCGGACGCTTCGCTATAGCGAAGCGTCCGTTTGCTAGGATATGGCTCATATATGAGCCATATCCTAGCAAATCCAGAGATGCTAACGTAGTACGCGTCTGCGCATTGCGTCGCTGCGCTCCTCCCAAAGGTCACGTGACATTCACCTGGCGTTTGATTGGCTGCGACAGCTCATAGCGTCCTCTGCGGTACATCCTAAGGAGAAGCTGACTATCGTGGAACTTCTACCTCCACAATACTAACAAAAAACAAACAGTAAAATATAGTGCAGCGTATAACAATGTACGGCTGTAGCGAGCGGATTGAAGCGTCTCGTCTTTCCCGTCCTGACATACTTTCACAAGTCCAAGGGCACGACGACCCTTACGCGTTGCGAAAAAAGGGGGATCCTTTCAGGTATACACCAAGCAACAGACTCCCCCCCACCGTTACGACGTGGTGGGCCCCAAAGTATTCCCTGAACCCCGCCACAACCACCTTTTCTTTTTTCTTTTTCATCCTCCTTCCTTCTGCCCGTCATCCTCTGTATCTTTCTTTCCCTCAGCTTGTCACGGGACGCCAGTGTCGTCGCCACCGACGACAACAGACACCACGCGGTGCCCCTTCTTCGGAAGAAAGCTCCCCTCCCCCCAGCAGGCGGACGGGGGAGGGGGCCAGCGCCGTCGTCGAGCGAAGAAAGTTCATGCCGTTCTCACGGTTTTCCCCGGCGAGCTCCGAGAAAGCCACGTGGAGGGGCTGGCGACGAAACCAAGCCGTGGGTTCCAGGTTCTCTCCGCCTCGAGTCGAGCGAGCGGAGCAGCATTGACGCTGGGACGGCAATCCACTCAACTGGGGGTCAGCTGCTCTATGGGGAGCGGGAGGGAGGGATTTAGGCCCGTCTTTGTCCCCTCCATGGGCCTGAATGCCGCGCTTGCGTCCTGAGCCCGTCTGTGTTTTGGTGGGGCACTTCTCTCTCCTTCACCCGTGTGAAAACACTAGCGTGTGTCTGTGTGAAGTGCAGCTCGTTGAAGACTCGCTTTTTAACCCCCCCCCCCCCCCCTTTTCTTCTGGTTTATTGTGTTACGTTATATGTTGCCAAGGTCGTTTGATGCCGTGTGATATGGCGTGTTAGAGGGGGGAAAGAAGATGGCGGACGCCAGGAGCGGATTGAGGAGAAGGGGGGAAAGGTTTAAGTTTTTGGTGATATGGAAATAATAAGATTTTCAATGAGAGAACTGTTAGTTCTAAAACTGTGGCATCTGGTACGGGCCGCTAGCACTACATTTGGGTGGAGAGTAAGCGTATGGCGATACGTAATTCATTATTACAAAAAAAAAAAAAAGAAAACTATTTTTTTTTTGCGCTTTTTGGTAGGTTTGGGGAACTCTTCCCAAGCCCTACCATAAATCCGCCCTTGCTGAACACCTTTCGAAAGCGCATCTTGATGTGCCTCGGCCGGATATGCAGTTACACCTGCACTAATGTTTCGTGAACATATAAACGCCTCCAAAAACATCGTCCACAATGTGAGTTGTTTGTTCGTAATAAAGAGACAAACTTTCCCGCTATTGCCTAGTTCGTCGCTGAAAGCTTTGTTCATATAACGGCAGATTCGTACTAATGAAATATATGCTAACAAGACATGACTGTATTTCTTCTGACATGCACTGCAAGAGAGTGCGTTCACACACTTCCGTGCCGAGCCCGCGGAGCAACGGGCGACGGCCGAATCATCTTTCTTTTCTTCTCGCGAAAAAATTTTAAAGAAAGAGGAGAACGAGACGAATACCGAGGAATGAGACATTTCGCGCCGGTACTGGGGGCCTCGGAGAAGTATACAATGCATGCAATCTGTGGTTTTGCCAAGCCTGTTCCGCGATTACCCAACCTTATACCATGGCTGCTCGAGAGCATACAGTGACATTCCCGAGGCACCCGTATATCGCACCGCCTCACACACGTGTAAGCTACCTTTACCTGTCAGCCTCTAAACGTCGCGTTGCGTTCGGAAAGAACACGACCTGACCACGGTATATACACGAAGCGCCTTCGTACTCGCCAATTTAAATGTCTACGAACCCTTCTGACGCGTGAGCTAAAAAAAAAAGCATCCATGCGCCAGTAGAAACAAGAACAACCTACGTACGTATACTCGTTTTAAAAAGAGTGTGGGGACTCAGGTGGTTAAGAATTCTCGGGGGAATTTGACTTGGCTGCTGCGTGGGGGCCAGAAACAAGAGAACCGGAGGCGGAGCTTACTTCGACTTCCAACTTCCGTTCTACGCAGGCACACGTGGTAAAAGTAGGCAGAGAGAAACTGGTACTGGCCTTCTGTCATCGCATTAGTGCTATAGACAGCGGAAACATAAGATTGCTATACTATATCTATTGTGATGTATTGTTAGACCTCGCCATCGAATGTATGCAATGTACAGGTGATGAAACTGGCGAAAAAGTTTTCAAAAGGCTTAGTTCCTTCGACGTTAGAGTTAGCGATGTTGACTGATTGTTTTTCCCGTACATGTGTGTGTGTGTGTGTGCAGGCTTGGGCGTGCGTGCTGTGTACGGTTATAGATTTACTTACTGCGGTTGTAAAACTAAGATTTGCTTTAATTTTTTGTTGTATCGGCGCATACTTCGTACTCTGCATTTCAAGATGGTTGTCCTAATGATAACAAAGTGGATATTGCAGCGTTGCCGACATCCCCTTTTATTTTATCTCATGATATACCGAAGATGATAAAAATCTGCAAGAGAAGCTGGACCGGCAAAGTCTCAGTGAAAAACGCTGTTCATTTGCATCTTCTACCTTGACTCGAAGTCATGTGCAGGGATGGGGCAAAGGAAATCAATCAATCAATCAGTTTATTTTTTCTTTCAAGAGGTACACACTCCTCGAAATGGTACCTTGGTGCAAAAGGCGATCGTGTCGCCTGACTGATCGCCTTTTGCACCAAGGTACCATTTCGAGGAGTGTGTACCCCTTGAAAGAAAAAATAAACTGATTGATTGATTGATTTCCTTTGCCCCATCCCTGCACATGACTTCGAGTCAAGGTAGAAGGGCAAAGGAAATGGGGAAGTTAGAATCAGTGTTGCCAACACAAAAATAAAAGAAAACCCGCTCAAGGAACCCCAAAAAATCGCTAAAACCCACTAAATTTAGGGCGCAGTTCAAGAATGACCGATTTAACAATAAGGCTTCAATGTGCCCCCCCCCCCCCCCCCCCTTGCCCTTGATATCGTATTGGCGTCGCAAGCGTTGTCTCACTTAAAACAATTTTGTTTAAAGTAAGCAAAAATTATGACTTAGTCACTCTAATTTACCACAAAAATTAAGCTATATTTATGATTGATAAATTTAAGCTGGAGAAGGATTTAGACTACCAGGAAACACGCTAACATGACTTCAAAACTGCTCAAAATCTCGCCAACCCCAAAGTAGCCATTTCTCCCACTAGACAACTCAGAAAACCTCTATATTTAGCGGAATAAATCGTTAAATTGTCAAAACCGGTCAGGAGAGGTGTCTTTAATTGAAAAGCCCACCATTTCTTTGGCGTCAAAGAATGGAACACCGAAAAACAGGTGCATCGAAAACAGCCCACAGATTCTTTAAGAAATAAATGAAGATTATATAATTCATGATATCGTAAGCCGTGTAGTGTTTACCACGTTTAACCAGGAACAGTATGTTACCAGAAGCGGGTCACTCTCCAGGGTTACTATAGTACGTTGCACGTTAAGACTAACAGGACAAGCCCTTCCCACGAAGCTCTCTGCTTACCGTGATTGGCGGGTTCTTCTCCATTCGCCCCCTTTTCAGAGTTTGCATTGTTAAAGTATAAAAACTTGAGCGCTATATGGGGAGGAGCTTGTCTTGCTTTTCGTAACATGCAACAAACAATATTTACGACTCCAGCGACCTATAGGCGTCGCCACTAGTGGGCAAATATGGCGGTCTTAAACAGGTCGGGACGTGCATATGTGCCAGCTCAACGCACAACGCTCTGGTTTCAGCAGGCAAGCATCGGACTGAAAATGGTTTGCCACGATTTTTATTCACGGTACTTTTGAAACCTGCGGCGATGTGTTGGAGCATAGCCTCCTCATTGCTGACAAAGCCTGGCAGATCGCAATGAGGCGCGGCCACCAAAAAGTAAAAACGGATGCATGTAACGGGCGTCCCGCCGCAGCGAGACGCCGAAACACACTTCTCCCGAGCGATGCGGAATGTCCGCTCGTGCTCCTCACGTTCCTCGCGCGTCCTCGCCGCTGCAAAAGCTGTGCGCTGAATACCAGCTTCCCCGAGAAATGTTCTCTGCTACGAGATCTTCGCGCTCCAAATCTTCGAACGGGCACTCTATGGCTGCGTCGTCGAACTGCCGGGCTTTGTGAGTATAGAGGAGGCAATGGTTGGAGTAAACGGGCTTCCAGAGTCCAGACGCTCGACCCTCTTTGAGGGAAGTGATGGAAGGACGGTGCTGATGATGAACGTTGATAAACGCACAATGTCCGGTTCACGCGGTAGCGTACAGGTTGCGTACATTGCGACCGTGGGCAACACGCTGATACGGCACTAACGACAGAGTCAACGGGACGATTGTTTCATCGCGCCAACCGCCGACAACGTGTAGTTACGCAAGCCACGAGGGGCCGAGCAGAAATCTCGAAAGGACCTGTTCCGGTCAGCTCAGTGTTTTCCCGCTAGATGCCCTCCGTTTTGCTGGAGTCACGAATATATCATTGCAGCCCTCTTCTCTGTGGGCAGATATTGGCCTTTTGATATTGTACAATTCAAAGTTGCTGAAAAAAAAAAAAACGATATAGGCAATAGTTTTGCTTCATCTAAACATGGAATAACCGCAAAGGCTGCACAAGCGCGAGCTCCTGGCATTTTAGCGCGCTTCAGCTGCGCGAGCGCTCGTGAAGCTAGAGACCCCAGAAAAGTTACCTGCTCGCGCTTTTAGCCTTCGCTGTTCATTCATGCTAAGGTGAGACGAAGCATCAAAATGCGTTGCTCAATATTTCCGGCAATTTAATGTCGTGTATGACGCCCTCCAAGTAAGTCTTAGGCCGGGGTCTCATTGCTACTACATAAGAAAAAAAGAAATCCTGCAGACGCTGCCTGAGGGGTGTTCCTTGTATGACGTTGATCATCCGAAAACTGTCTGCAAACATTATTCCAAGCATACACTGTATGAACGAAGGAAACGTGGTTCGAACATGATTGAGACGTGCCCGCAGATGTCATCATTGCTGCAGCGGAAACCGGTATCTTTTGTATAATGTATAAACAGTGCGACCGCGTCTTTTAGAGGGTTTCGAGACCGAAACGAGCAGAAGGTTCCGTGCATAACACACGGCGCCATCCACGGCGAGGCGTTGCAGTGAAGCCCTTCTATCGTTCGTACCCGCGCGTGACGTCATGCCCATAATTTGCCTCAATAGGGAGTATTCACTGGCGGCCATATCCGTGTGCGCTGCTGCTGAGCGCGTGCTGACGGCGAGCTTCTCCAGTCCTTTTGCAGCGTGCATTTAGCACCATCAAGGTTGCCGGCCTTAGCAGGCTTTTAATTTGAGCTCGTTCTGGGCATGCGCTCTAAACATCGCCCTCAAATATGGCGTCCAGTGAATACCTCCTATAGATGTGATCCTGCGTTTATGCACCATCAGTTCCGTACGACGAGTTGGATTAATGGACTGCATGTTTCGTTTCACCCCACGTCCAGATGACGCAGCCGACGCTACGAGAGCTGATGCGACTATTCACACGGAGTCAAAAGCATACCATCAATTGGTGTTCGTCGTGTTTCTGTACGTGTTCATATATCGTCGCCGAACCAGTCATATACAGGAAACAAAATAAAAGAAACAGTGACTTGCGCTGTTGACTTCCTCAAGAGGGATACCGTGTGATGCGCGATTACTTGCAATTTCACGATTGCGATGTCGCGCAGCAAAATCCCGCCGTGTGAACCGCGCTTGGGTCGAAATTTCGTCATTCCTCCTATTTCTGCGGGCGAAAGTAGAACACGTCTTACCAGGGACGTCGTACTGAGTTCTTGGCCAATCTTAAAGCAGCACTGCTCATACTTGGCAAAAGCTCGGTCAGCAGACGTGACTACAAAGTGAACAGAGGAGAACATGTCTGCTGGCCGCTTCTGTATGGCCAGTATTCTAGGACCGTCACAGGAGAAATACCGAGACACTCCTCCTATTCGTCGGAATGCATAGAGGCTTGTGATCGATGCAAATCATTAATATCGAACGTATCGCACTTTACGAGGAGAACGTCATCACGACGTCTGTTTCGCAGAGCACACGCCACCGATGAGGACACGGCGTCACGTCTCGAGCGCCTTGCAGCATGTGCAAGCCCTCCTTCCAGACACACGCCGCAGGTGCGCGACAGCAGACGGATTTCAAGACCACCCGACTTGGGGGTTTTAGCGGTACGAAACAAGCGAGACAGCCGCCGACGCACATCTTCGCGAACAAACGTTCCGCGTCGCGAAATGGCATTTCCGCGTATTCCTGCGCGTATTTTGCACGCATGAACCCGGAAATGAGTCCCGAGACTCCGGGAAGCCACAACGAGGCACGTATCTTTTAGCAAGCTCGGTTCAGACATGTACACGATACCTTCCGAAAATGTAACTAAGTACCGATGCTCGTTGCGATTCTAAATAGGAACGCGTTCCGTTACCTCAAAAGTAACGAGTTACTTTTCTCGTTACTTTGACTGCCAAATACACAACTGCTTTTGTTTCCTGGTTTACTATTTTCCGTTCAGTAGACGCTGCACTTAAAGGGGCCCTGCAATCCTATAAAAGTGTCTACTTTTTTTTTTTTTTGCTGTTTCCACGTTTCTTGTGGTTCGGGCAAACAAGCGGGCATGGAGAGGCCATCGGCGCGCAGGCGCAGTGGCGGATTCTTGGTAGCGGAGGACTAGCGGAGGGAACAAACACGGTCTACTAGAACTCCCTATTAATGCATCGTATTTTAACCGGATGACGTGGAAGCCTCCTTCTCCTCTTACGGGGGCGCCCGTGGTGTTGAACGCGCGCTTCATCTGACGAAATCGTGACGTTTTTGGTCCTGACGTCAGCCGAGGGGAGAGAGCTGCCCCGTTCCCGGGCAGCTCTCTCTTCTCGGCTTCTCCTCCTTTGCCCGTCTTCCCCTCCCTCCCCACATTCCGCAGTCACCGCGTCAAGGGGAATCCTCCGGCGCGAGAAAAGGGAGAGGGGGGAAGAGGGAACAGAGGACCAAGGACGTCATAAAGGAGGTTAGTTTTTGCTTGTTTTTGCGATTTTAATATGCCTATCACTATCAATTTCGAGAAAAGTAAAAGTTAACTAAGCTTCTACGTTCCGTGCGCTCAGGTTCAGTGCAAATTAAAAAAAAAATAAAAAAAGAAACAGTAAAAAAAGTTGTTGCAGGGCTTTTTAAAGGGGCGGTGCAGCGATATTTAATTGGAATGTTTTTAACTTTTCACGAGCTTACTGGCACTAAAGGGACTCAAGGATACTTGCACGTAACGCCACTGACCAACAAACTCCTTTGTTGCGCTGTAATTTTCGAGGACAAAACCGAGTGTTTTCGTTCAATTTCTCCTTCGCAAAACCTGATGACGTAACTGGGCGATAGCAGTACCGCCCAGTGACGATAATTGAATGCGGCTCATAGATTGGACCCGAGCATGGCGTGGACACTCGATTTGGGCTCGTGATAATCGATAGCTCGAGAAGCATTCGGGTAGTGTCCTGTATCCAATCGCTGCAATGACGACAACAGCCGAACCATAACAATGTCTGGAACTCAGCGCGTGCCCTGTGCTCTGCCAACCCCAGCGCATGGCTATGATCAACATTGGCGGCATATAATCGGCTCCAGATCACGTGGCCGCTTGTTCTGCAGAACAAGCAGCCACGTGATCTGCCTCAACTCGCAGTTCACCCCCTCAACTCGCAGCCATGGCTGCGAGTTGAGGGGGTGAACTCTGCTCGTTTTTCTTTATTTTTTTCTGTGACTTCGATTGCGTGTGGTGAAAAACGAACGGGTGTTTCACAGGTCATTAACGTCAGGGATCCGTTCTAAGCGGTTTTTGCCCGAAATAAAAAAATGGTTGCATCGCCCCTTTAAGCAGTAGTTGCCTCTCAAAGTTTCCATCGGTTATGTTTCCCCACTTTCTTGAGAATACATCTCCGGCGACGCTGAATAGGCGTTCTACTGATGCGCTCAAAAGAACGGCAGTGTTGTTTTTCAGGAAGAGCTGGTAAGGTTCCATTCTCTCCTTTGTTTTCTTTGCTTCTAAAGTTTCAAGTTGACAATAGGCTATGTGCCTTCCCGTGCTGGCAACCTGCGGGTTTACATTTGGTCTGTACACGATTTTAGAAAGGTTCAACCAACGTACACCCGTGAGCGATATGAAAGTGAACAGCCGTTTCTTGTTTTTGACGCTCCCGCAAGTTTTGGAACAAGCTCTGTTCCAGAAGAGGGATAGAACGCAAAGTTTAGACCCCAAGCCACGTACCATTTGAGACGTTGAGAGTTAATATAGCTTTCGGGAGCCGTAAAACAGGCAAGAAACCAGGTAAGGTGTTCACCTCCATATTGCCGGCGGGTGTACCTTATTGTGTTCTGCATTCCCAGCTGTAGAGTTCGACTGACGTGTGCAGCGATAAACTAGTTGCCCATCTGCCTTTGTCATAATAGACATATGCTTAGGTTGGAATTAAAACGAGGCTGCTTAAACGGTGTGGTACTCGTTTTACTCTTCAAAAGTAACGAGATACCGTTAGTCGTTATTTGGCCTTAAAAGGAACCAAGTACGTTACTCGTTCCTTTTCGAAAAAAAGTAACTAAATACGTTACCTCTTACCGAAAAGTGACTACTTAGAAGCAGTAACGTGTTACGTACACGTCTGGCTCGATTCAAATTT
Source organism: Ixodes scapularis (assembly GCF_016920785.2). Classification (NCBI taxonomy): domain Eukaryota; kingdom Metazoa; phylum Arthropoda; class Arachnida; order Ixodida; family Ixodidae; genus Ixodes; species Ixodes scapularis. Next base: position 115,509,562 of record NW_024609846.1, on the reverse strand, counting down.
CAACTGCAGAAGCGTGTATACAGCAATGCGAGAAAACTGTTTGGCAGCGCAGAAAACTGCAGGGTGGTGTATGCTTCCGGCAGAGGTTTCAACTAAACTGCGCCCGTATACTGCATCCATTGAGGCGGTGCATGCTAAGGGCAGACTGGTCTAGAAGGCGTATGTAGATCGAGAGTCCTAATCTTGCTCCAAAGTGTCGTGGTACCGGTGACATGCTGTCGGCCCAGTGCTATATAATATAGTATACTCTAAGAACAGCTTGTAAGCTCTTTTTCCTACGGAATTCGGAGAACGTCAATGTCGGCGAACAATAGAAGGGTCGCAGCGGATGACGAAACTCAGAATACGATTACGTCTGAAGAAGGCGACGTAAGAATGCAATGTGAGCGGGACCGAAGACTAGACGGTGTGAGCAAGGAAAACGTTACGGTCGTTGTTTCCAGCGCACATCGCATACATTTTGCTCTTTCCAGTTGTATCCTGAGTTTTATCATTTGCTGGAATTATATTGCTCACTGTGATTGACATTCTTCGTGTTCTGTGGAACAGTGGACTGAAACTATTTATTTATAGTGTAGGCCATTGACCCTTGAATTGAATACTCAAGTTTCTAGCCAAAGTCCTATTCTCCATTGACGATACTGAATGAAGTATTTAGCTAGTCCCATACAAGTATGAAGAACTTCAGTTTTAAAACTATATAACAAATCGTGTGATTATTTTTGCGGTCTCAGGGGTACTGCGTACTAAGTACTGCCATGCGACGAATTTGAAGGACCAATCGTTGATCCTCCCTCAATGCTTCAATGGTGGCTCACTTTTAGTAGTCCCTGTAACTTCCTGACACACCGGCTGCAACCCAGCTCGCCTTCCAGAGTCCAGACTCGTGCACCAAGAGCTTAACCGAGAAGTATGGACGCATGCACTGCTGAAGGTGAGACTCCCCGTGCCTATGTCCCGCTTTGGGGCCCAGGGAGTATGGTCACCTCAGTCGAAGGCTATATGTATTACTCTCAACCACCTCGGGGTTCAATGCTCTCGTGCACCAAGAGCTTCACCGGGAAGTCTGGACGCAGGCACTGCTGAAGTTGAGACTCCCCGTGCCAATGTCCCGCTTTGGGGCCCAGGGAGTATGGTCAGCTCAGTCGAAGGCTATATGTATTACTCTCAACCACCTCGGGGTTCAATGCACTCGTGCACCAAGAGCTTCACCGGGAAGTCTGGACGCAGGCACTGCTGAAGTTGAGACTCCCCGTGCCAATGTCCCGCTTTGGGGCCCAGGGAGTATGGTCAGCTCAGTCGAAGGCTATATGTATTACTCTCAACCACCTCGGGGTTCAATGCACTCGTGCACCAAGAGCTTCACCGGGAAGTCTGGACGCAGGCACTGCTGAAGTTGAGACTCCCCGTGCCAAAGTCCCGCTTTGGGGCCCAGGGAGTATGGTCAGCTCAGTCGAAGGCTATATGTATTACTCTCAACCACCTCGGGGTTCAATGCACTCGTGCACCAAGAGCTTCACCGGGAAGTCTGGACGCAGGCACTGCTGAAGTTGAGACTCCCCGTGCCAATGTCCCGCTTTGGGGCCCAGGGAGTATGGTCAGCTCAGTCGAAGGCTATATGTATTACTCTCAACCACCTCGGGGTTCAATGCACTCGTGCACCAAGAGCTTCACCGGGAAGTCTGGACGCAGGCACTGCTGAAGTTGAGACTCCCCGTGCCAATGTCCCGCTTTGGGGCCCAGGGAGTATGGTCAGCTCAGTCGAAGGCTATATGTATTACTCTCAACCACCTCGGGGTTCAATGCACTCGTGCACCAAGAGCTTCACCGGGAAGTCTGGACGCAGGCACTGCTGAAGTTGAGACTCCCCGTGCCAATGTCCCGCTTTGGGGCCCAGGGAGTATGGTCAGCTCAGTCGAAGTCTTAGGCTATGTGTATTACTCTCGACCACCTCGGGGTTCAATGCGCCTGTTGGAAGGGCACGATTCCGATTAACCCTGTTTCTAGCGGTTAGGCTGGCGTACGCATCTGGACTCGCACATCGACAAACGTTTATGCCGGTTCTGGTCTTCCTCATTCCTGACAGCGCTTCAAGCCCCCGTTTTGAGCCCTAGTTTCGCGCGCGGGACGAGCACGTGCAGTGCACCAAGATTCCCGTGCAGGCCTGTGCCCCTCCCCACCTCGCCCGGAATCGGCGTCAGCAGCCCCGCCAGGCCACGGGCGCACCGGCGGCAGGCAGCGCAGGAACGCGCCGAGGAGGAGAGCGGGCACGCGCGGCCGCTTTGCGGCGCACCCTCGGGCGGCGGCGGGCCTCGCCGAGCGGACGACTCGTGTCCCCCACGCGTTGGCGCTCCCCTCCCCGCATCCGGAGCGCCGCTGACACAAGCCCGAGGGGCACCGGGAGGGCGAGGGGGCCCTGTTTGCAGTGGCCAAGCCGGGCACGTGCAGCGGCGGCGGCGGGCAGATGTGCCGCCTGCGTCCCCCCCGGCGCGAGCCGGGAAAGGGCCCGCGCCCCGCCATTGGCTGCCCGAGCGTGGGAACGGCGGTCTCGAGCGTGTCTCACACGGACGGCGCACGCCTGTTTGACCTCGGCCGCTCGATAAAGGTCTCCTCCGGTGGCATTTTCCCACACTCGCTGCGGGCACGTGCTCCGCCGGCTGGCTTCTCCCCCTCGCCGCATTCCCTCTCGCAGGACGCCGCTGCTGTCTGCGCCGACGCCGCCGTGCCTGTGCACGCGCGCCCTTCCCCTCCCTCCTCGCCCCTGAGGTTTTATAAGCGCCGGGGAACCGACGTGCTAACGCAGTGGCGCATACCGACGCAGACTGAGACGCACTGGCGCTCGTCCGCTCTTCGCACCGCACCTCGGAGTTTGCGCCCGCTGCTTCTCCACTTTCGTTCGTCGGCGAGTGGTCCTGGCTACTTCCGACTTCCTGGATTACGACTCCGCTTCCGCTGCTTCCGAGTTCCTTCGCTCTCGTGTTGTTCCCGAAACGGAGACTTCTGCCACCATGCCTGCAGACAGGGCGCCCAGCAAGGCCAGTGAACTGCGACGGGTACGTTCCGTTTCCCGATTTTGGCCGTTTCCCTCCCTCTTTCGAGAGGTCAACAAATTTATACTTTGCCGTCTAGCCTTGAAACTATCCGAGTCTTTTTTGAGTGTCCGGAATGCAGCGATGTCTGACCGACCCTTCCCTTTTTTTAATCTTTGCAGAGCACGAAGCCCATCATGGAGAAACGGCGGAGAGCTCGCATCAACCACAGTCTCACCGAGCTGAAGAATCTCATCTTGGATGCCCTTAAAAAAGATGTAAGTGTCACTTAATACCCGCTCGTTTCGACCTCACACTTCTCCGATTAGCACGGTTCATTTCCTATATCACGCGCTGAACGAAACGATGTTGTGCAGACGTTCGAGCAATCTTTTTTAAAAAGTGAAACCTGACGCCTTTTTTATTTTTAACATTTGAAACAAGTTTGTACACCTACGTTGACACTATGAGGTCAACAAGCCGAACCAGGAAACTCAATAACCCTTTAAGATAAGTACCTCACAACCCGATCCAACTCCCGGCTGTAGGGGGTGCCATTCGGTGTCATCGAGCTACCGAACTTGACCCTTCCGAGAACAATTTGGGGATCTCTACGGCAGTTCGGGAGGGGCAGTCCTCCCCCCTCTTCCGTTGCTTCTGGCGGTCCGTTTCGAGGGGGAGGAGGGACCCGAAGTCCATTCAGGAAGAGTGGCTCCACGGTCGTCGTCGACCGCGCTGTGAGGAGCAGCTCGTAAGCGAGTTGTTCGCTTCTGGGGCCGAGCTGAGAGGCGCCTGGAGGCGACTTCGCTTACTACCCCCGTTTCTCACGGTCTCTCGGCGCGCCAGATGGCGAGCGATGCGCCTCCCTCCCTCTCGACGCGCTCCGCTTTTGTCGGTTTTGTTAGGCATTGTCGGGCCCGTCTCTTTTTTCCCACTAAGCTCCGTAGAACCCCGAAGGAGAGGAAAGGAATTCGGATGGCGTGCTTGTCAGTGAATGCACGCCGTCGCTGGGGAGGGGACGCAAGTGCGTTTCTCTTTTCTACGTTTGTGTCGCGATAGAGGCTCGCTGTATGCGCGACCGTTCTCCCATTCCGTCGGTCGGGTCACGCGAAGAAAAAAAGCTCACCTGCTCGAACGTCCGTTGCGCTGCTTATATATATATATATATTTTTTTTTTTAACAATTTCTCTTTGTTTGACAAGGATCGCGTGTTACGAAAGTGTAGTCACGTTGTCCGCTAACCTTTCGTGCCACCAAAATCTCACCGCCTTTCTTCTCTTTTTTGTTTCTTCTCCACAGAACGCGCGGCACTCCAAACTCGAAAAAGCCGACATCCTGGAGATGACCGTCAAGCACCTGCAACAACTCCAGCGGCAGCAGTCCGCCCGTGCCATCGTGACCGACTGCAGCGTGGCCGACAAATTCCGCGCCGGCTTCCGAGAGTGCGCCGCCGAAGTGGGGCGCTACCTGGGTCGCATGGATGGACTCGAACCCGCCGTCCGACAGCGGCTCATGGGACACCTGGCCTCCCGAGTCACCGACCTATCCACCCCTCCGCCGAGCCCCAGCGAAGAGTCTCACTTCTTCGGCAACAGCCGGGGAGGCAACGGCAGCCTCCAGCTCCTGCCCACGCGGCTGCCGACGGGAGAGATCGCCTTCCTGCTGCCCCAGCAGTCCCAACTGTCCGTGTACGCGGCGCCGGTGTCCCCGCCAGCGACTCCGGGACTCACGACGTCGTCATCGCCGGGGATCATGAGTCCGGCGTCGAGCGATCGCTCCATGTCGTCGCCGAGCCCCGTGTCATCCCCTGTCCAGTACGGAGTCATGCCCCTTCAACATCATCACCACCACAACCAGGTCCCCGTCAAAGTCGAAGATGAGGGCGTCTGGAGGCCTTGGTGATGAGTCCGCCTTGACCAGGACCTTCAACAGCTTCCTTAAACTTGATCTCCGCCGGACAGTTCCTCTGAAGATGTATACAACACACCAGTGCCTTATGTTTTTTTTTTTCTTTAGTACGACAGACTTTCGCGGGTCTCTGACCCTACTCAAAGATGGATGCAGCTTTGTTTTGTTGGCTGCATCGTTTGCAATGTTAGTAGTAGTGCTACGTTTACTGTTTTTCTTGCGGAAGCTGTTCGTTGTTGTGCATATTGTATATAGTATACATATTGTTCTTCTCCTTGCCTCCTATCGTCAAAACATCACTTTTAAGCTGTTACCATCACGAGCTGTTTTTTTTTTTTTTTTAAGTTTGTTGTTGTCTGTGATATTCTTCGACGGCTGCTTGCGATTTCGGCTCTTTCGCAAGCGCCCGCATCGCCACCACCATTATGACTACTACCTTTTGCTATTCTATTTATATAAAATATTTATATTACGTCGCTCGCTTTTTCTCGGTTGAAAGAGTGTTTTGTCGATGATGAAAGAAAATGAGAAACAAAAAAGATATTGACGAAAGGCCCGGTGGGTAGTTCTATACACCACCTGGGCAGAATAATAAAAGAAAAAGAAAAGCATCTTGAATTACCTACTTCTGTGTCTGGTGTGGTTCTTTAGTTCCAAACCCTTCGCTTATTCTGGCATTTTTGTCTTTCGTGAAGGAAGTTACTATTCCGCCGAATTAGAGCGATGATACGGACGTGCTAAAGTGGATGGTATTGTTGCCTCTTTCCTGGGCATAAGTGCAATCACTTCATCGACTTTACGAAATGTAAAATTAAGTGCCCCGAACAGTGCTGTAGGGCAGGAAGGGGGATCGGTGACCGAGTAGGCTATACTTCGTTTCAGCTTAAGCCCAGACGCAGCCGATGCTACGGGCGCGAGCATGTGGCCCTGAGCAGTGCGTGCACTGCAGAACCCAGGAATCCCCTAGCCTGTTTCGATATGGATGAACATCGTGTCGGCGTGCGGTTGTATATCGCTGATGCGTGATGCACGTCAAAGAACCCCAGGCTAACAGTGGTTTTGCACTGAGTGAATTTCCCGTCTACTGTGGGTAACAGGTGTCACCGTACTCTGGCAGAAACTCCGGCTGTCTAAACAACTAACGCCTAATTTGGGGGGTGGCAGCTTTCCTTTGTCTAACGGCCCCTTGGTGTCCGTGACAGTTCCAAGGTAATCGATCTGTGATAAATATTTAAATAGAGAGATCGACCACGTGTGAATGCAATGTTTGGCTTTTAGGATCCTTAGAGCCCATAGATTGAGTTATAACAATAAATAAACGATCACAGAAAGAGATGCATGCAACTCAGGATGCCACACAGGCACGTCGGCAAGGGGGGGGGGGCAAGGGGGCCGCCCCCCCCCCCTTGAAATCTTCCATTTTGCTGGGGCCTCCTCTCCCCCTCCCCCTCATACAGCCTTTTGTCATGGGCGCCCTCCCAACTTCCCGAAACAAAATCCTGGCTACGTGCCTGATGTCACAATCTATCATATATGCTGACTATGGTTTTATTCTGCAAATTATACTCCAAAGTACCTGTTGTTACATCAACATTCCACCAAATCCTCCCCCCCTTTTTTTTTCGTTGCATGTTTTGCATTATTTGACGCGCACAATTCCCCCCTGGAGGCGTGTTGTCCCCAGTAACACTAGGTTGGGCTGCGGCGAAGCGACCTACGCAAAATCGCGATGTCTACTCTGCGGATGTAGCTTCTCTGCAATGCACCAGTGCGCAGTGAGAAGCGCACTCAACGAAGCTAATTAACCCGCCCAAAGAGAACACAATGAGAGATATCACGAAACTTCCGAGTGCTGAGTCACGTTCGATAGAAAGATCAAATCAAATCGCACTTTATTAATTTATAAGCGACAACTGAAAGTTCTGCAAATTTGGGCAAGCTTATCGCAACAATCCGGCATCGTATAGCGACGTCTGAACTACTAGTTTCTGTATTGAAAAAAAGTTAAGTGAACTTTTTGGCGCGAATTGGTGCGAATACCGCACTTTATAATAAAATGGAGAAGGGTGTAGCACTGCACAGTTTTGCGCAATCTCGCTGGGTCCAACAACATTCGACGGAGGCTTACAAGTTGCCACGGACATGGTAATGACGACTATACTTCGTTTCAGCTTCGGTCCGAGCGCGGCCGATGTTATGAGCCAAAGGGCCAATCAAACAGCGCAAAAAGCGCAGCGTCATGGCGTGCCCTCTGTACTTGATAGGACTAGCCGGCGGAGGAGCGCGCACAGAGAGACGGCGAATACCGGCTGGTCCTATCAACTGCAGAGAGCACGCCATGACGTTGTGCCTCTTTCGCTCTTTCATTGGCCCTTCGGCTCATAACATCGGCCGCGCTCCGACCGAAGCTGAAACGAAGTATAGAATACTCCGTCTGTGCACTAGAACTTTGACGTCATTAGAGTGAGATGGAGCGCAGACACAGATTGAACGCGATTGCTACGTCAACGTTCGGCGGGGCCTTGTGTCCAATCAACGCGTCGAAGGCCGCTCAGCAACGGGCTCGGGTCCAATTACTGAGCGTGCGCCGTCCGACTCTGATGACGTTCCACGAGAGAAGGGGAGGTCGTTCGCAGGGCTTGATTACCTTAGCAGGTGCTGACCAAGAGATGCTGCACCGATCTCATGGTGGCGACACGAAGAGCGTAGCCGACATGAAATCTCTTTTAGCTAGTGGGTACGGTGGGTATGGATGGTGAAATCTTTTTTAGCCAGTGGGTACATGGCCATGGTTGCTCTGGAAGACCAGAGCACAATGACTGCACACGAGCAAATCACAGTTTGCCTGACAGCAGCCTTCGAGAAAAGGCATGAGAGGTGACCAAGAACTGCATGACTTGGAAAATTCTTGTGTGCCACGGAAATGTATAGATAGCTTGCACTGATGTCACTTGGTCAGATGTAATGGGGGAAAGGGCGGGGTGAGAGAATAGCTTCCTCTACGTTAAACATGCGCTTCTGGCCACCGGAAAGAGGGGCGGACTGACGTCACGTGCAAGCTATATATCGCCCCCCCCCCCCCCCTGCCAACATGACACTCAGCTTCCTCCAAGGCGGTCCAGTGAAGTCGTTCACGAATCCGCCCCACAGTCCAGACCTCTCACCATGTGAAAATAGGGTGAAAGTGCGAGCGAGCTGGTGAAAAGTTGACATAGCTTAACCTGAGATAGAAAAGGAAAAGGAAGTCACATAAAAGGAAGGGACAACACATAACCATCCGACTTCTGCGTATTCCAGATGGTGAAAGACAAACTGAGTGGTAAACCATTTCCAACCAATTCCCGGAAGCACCAGTGCATACGGGATAGGGTTAGAAAGATGGGTCGTTGCGTGCAATACCTAAAAAAAAAATAACAGTTGAAAAAAAAAAATTCTTCCGGGGTGAGTGTCTTAAAACTTATCTAGTCAAGGATGAAACGTACAACTTAAAGTAATATTTACAAGAAAGACAATTAAACGAGAGATCCGATTCCTTCGGAATAACGTTATCGACCGCGGTGGACGTCATGGAAGAACTGTAACATGAAATTTAACAGCTAATTACATACAGAAACCACCGAGTACCTTTTTAGATATTCACCTTAGCTAGCATATTCAAACATATAAAACAGCGAAAAAAATACAAGGACAAGAAGTATACAAGGTCTTCTCTTCCTTGTCTTTTTTGCGCTATTTTATATGTTTAACTAAGATGAACCAACTAGCCCAATAACGTGCCCTACTAAAATAGCATATTCAAATCGATATTTTTGCCCGTCCTCAGAATATGCGGTACCAGTTCTTATAATTAGGGAAACTGAATTACACTCCGCTTGGGAAAGTGCAGACAACTCCTTCTTGGTTATGTCTACCTTGTAATCAACTTCCACTGCCTTGACTAGACCGGCATCACGTTCGACAACTGGAAGGGAAGTGCCAGACACGTCGCGCCATCTGGTACTGATAGCAATGACTACCTTGCGACATTCGGGCCATGCACGTTGTAAATGTTTCCGATGCGTTTGTTGGCTGCACAACCAGCACAACCCTCCACCCCCCCCCCCCCCTTCCCCATAAAAAAAAAAAAAGGAAAAAAAAAGATTTAAAAAAAGAAAAAAAAAGGAATATAATATTGTTTCAATGAATGTTCTTCTGTCTCGGAGTTTATTTCTTTATATATCTATTGTGCACATTCCCTTATTTAATAATGCTGTCAGTGCGTGGGGACAAATTCTGGGGGGGGGGGGGGGGGACAATTAAATAAATATGCAACTAGACAGTTGCCAAACAAACAAAAAAAAAAGATAACATCATGCCACCAATAATCAAAGCATGCATCAAAAGAGGAAACATATCACAGAATAAAAAATAAAAAGTAACATAGACACAAAAAGAAAATGTCACTGCCAAATCGCGATCTGTAGTAGCTATCAAACAATATTATCTATGCATTTTAAAAATTCACTGGGAGATGTGCACGAGACAGCCGCTCTCGGGTAAAGCATGGCCTCCGAGATCCCGAAGCGCGCGCGCGAAGGCGCGTTCGCGCGCTTCGGGATCTCGGAGGCCATGGGTAAAGTATTCCGCTCTTTGATTGCTCTTGGGAAGAAACTGAATTTGAAGCAGTTGTAGAGAAAGACAGACGAAAAGCGACTACGTCTGACGCATTCCAAAATCGAACTTCTCTCTTCGTTTTTATCTGCACGCGATCTTCTTCTTCTTTTCTCAGTGGCTATCGCCACATAGCCCCCCTTTGGAGACGGAGTCGTCCCTGTGAACTGTCCTGGAGTGTTTGATGCGGGTCGCGTGTGCTACTGTTGAGCTCGAGGTGGCTTGCACGCTGGGAAGATCGGTCGGCTGAGCGATCGTATCGCTCTCAACAAATGCTGGCTTGAGGCGGTCAACGGACACGACCGTGTCGCGGCCATTAACTCGCAGCGTGAATGTTTTTTCGCCACGTTCCACGACGAGGTGGGGACCAGTGTAAGGTTGCTGGAGCGAACGGCGGACGCTGTCGACGCGCAAAAACACGTAGCCACTGTTGTGCAGGTCGCGATGGAAGAAAGGAGGCTTGCTCTGGCGTGTCCGCGTCGGTGTAGCGCGCACGTCACCGAACAGACGGGCTAAGTCTTCCACGTAAGGCAATCCTGCAGGCATCGTAGGGCCGCCGTGGGTCGGAGTGGTAGGGCTGACCAATTCAGCTGGGAGGCGCAGCGATGTTCGATAAACTAGATGTGATGCGGCACATCCGAGGTCTTCCTTTATGGCTGTGCGCAACCCTAGGAGGACGATGGGTAGAGACGTGGCCCATTTATCTGGTGTGGAGTGGGCCATGAGGGAGGCCTTGAGATGGCGATGGAACCGCTCAACCAAACCATTTGCCTGAGAGTGGTAGGCTGTGGTCTTCAAGTGAGCGATGCCAAGAAGAGTTGTCAAGCTTCGGAAAAGGGCCGATTCGAATTGGCGTCCGCGATCGGTCACGATTTCGGCGGGAACCCCAAAGCGGGAGATCCAGGTGGACAGAAGCGCAGAGGCGACAGTCTCGGCAGTGATGTCTTTGATGGGACAAGCCTCCGGCCAGCGCGTGAACCTGTCGATGACGGTTAGGAGGTACCGGTAGCCCTGCGATGACGGTAGGGGTCCGATGAGGTCCACGTGAATGGTGGCAAAGCGCGTGTCGGGAAGTGCAAACTTTGCCAGAGCCGCGATGGTGTGCCGGGACACCTTACTCTGCTGACAAGCAATGCATGCTCGTGCCCACGCGCGGACATCAGTGTTCATACCAGGCCAGACAAATCGTTCCGCGATTAGATTTTGAGAAGCGCGGATGCCTGGGTGTGAGAGAGCATGAAGGTTGTTGAAGATCTGACGCCGAAGTGGTAAGGGCAGATAAGGCCGTTTCCGTCCGGTCACCGGGTCGACGTCGCAAACGATGTTTGTGCCCAAGTCGGAGAAGTAAACGTCCTCAAGATGGAGAGAGGAGGTTGGGGAAGAGCGAAGGTTGCGGAGCTCTTCGTCACTCTCCTGTAGAGCAGGGAGTTGTCTAAGGTCACACCCGCGGTACTGAACTGCGGAGACGCGGCTGAGGGTGTCGGCGGGGATGTTGTGGACGCCCTTGATATGCTGAATGTCGGTAGAAAATTCAGTTAGGAATGCCAAGTGTCGCGTCTCTCTCGGAGAGTATGTGGCCTTAGATGATCTGAAGGCATTGGTTAGTGGCTTGTGATCTGTAAAGATCACGAACGATCGTCCTTCCAGGAAGAATCTGAAGTGCTTGATGGTAAGGTAAGCCGCGAGGAGTTCACGGCCGAAGGCACTATATCGTTGCTCGGTTGGTGTAAGTTTTTTGAAGAAAAAACCAAGCGGGAGCCACTCGTTGTTGACGCGTTGTTGCAGCACCCCTCCTACTGCGTATCCAGAGGCATCAACCATCACGCTCGTGGGGGCGTCGTGCTCTGGATGAACTAAGAGGGTAGCAGAAGCGAGACGCTCTTTGATGGTAGTGAAAGCGTTGTCTGCAGCGTCGGACCAGGCAATCGTGGCTGTTGTACCCTTCGTGGTTTGAAGGAGCGCTTCTAGGGGAAGTAATATTGCCGCGCAACCTGGGATGAACCGCCTGTAGTAATTCACCAGGCCCAGAAAACGGCGGAGCTGGCGAAGCGATTCTGGACGTGGGAAATCGGTGATCGCTTTCACCTTGTCGGGAAGAGGTCGGATGCCATTGGAGTCTACCACGTGGCCCAGGAATTCCAAGGACGGGACGCCGAACGCACATTTTTCTGCGTTGATGATCAGGCCATGTTCAGCGAAACGCTCGAATACTAGGCGCAGGTGGCGTAGATGTTCCTCCGGCGACGAGCTGGCGACAAGAACGTCATCGACGTAGGCGAAAACGAAAGGTAGTCCGCGGAGAATGGCGTCGATGAAGCGTTGGAAGCTTTGCGCGGCATTTCGCAAACCGAAAGGCATCCGGGTGAACTCGAAAAGTCCAAACGGTGTGACGATTGCGGTTTTCTTTACGTCTTCGGGAGCGACGGGGATCTGATGGTACGCTTTCTGTAGGTCGAGTTTCGAGAATATGGTACATCCGTTCAGGCTGGTGGTGAAGTCCTGAATGTTGGGGATGGGGTAACGGTCGGGGACTGTAGTCACGTTCAAGCTGCGATAGTCGCCGCAGGGCCGCCAGTCGTCTGTTTTCTTCGGGACTAGGTGGAGTGCAGAGGACCAACTACTCGAGGATGAGCGAGCAAGGCCGATCTCCACCATGTGTTGGAACTCTTGCTGAGCGACGCGAAGCTTTTCGGGAGCTAGCCGACGAGACCTCGCGTGTGTAGGCTGACCGCTGGTGATGATGCGGTGGACGACATCATGCCTGACCGGTTTGTTCCAGTCGGGAGCTGCCGTTAACGATGGGAATTCGCTCAGCAAGTCCCCGTAGGGCGACTGTATTGGTTGGCGAAGTGTGAAAGCAAACGGCTGGAGTGTGGAGGTTTGGCCGGTGACGAAAAGGCCTGTGGTTGAGTCATGAATTTTCTTTTGGGCCATGTCTACTAGGAGAGAGAAGTGGGACAAGAAATCCGCTCCTAGAATAGCGTGACTGACCTTGGCTACAAGAAATATCCAACGAAACGTCCTTCGCAAGCCAAGGTTGATCGAGATTGACCTCTTCCTGTAGACGGGGAGGTTGGAGCTGTTGACCGCTTGCAGGTGGCAGATAGGAGTAAGTGTACAGTCAAAAGAATTTGCGGGTAGCACACTCACTTCAGCTCCTGTGTCGACCAGGAACTTCAGTCCACTGGTAGCGTCCGTAATGTAGAACAGGCGACCTTGCTTATTTGGGGGAGCGCTCGTCGCCACTAGCGATCCCGCGTCCTGTTTTCCGACCAGCTGCAAGGCCTGGTGCAGCGTTCCGCAGCAGCTCCAAAGCGCTGGTGATACCAGCAGTGCTGTTGCTCTTGCCGCTGTTGGTTATGCCTTGGCTGGTGGTTCGCCTGTGGCGAGGGAGAACGACGGTGGGAGCTTCTGGTCTGTGAGGATCGCCTAGGGCTGCGAGGTCGTGGAAGGCGCAATGTGCTTGTGACAAGCTCCTGTAGTTGTTGCACGTCTTCTCGCAGTGCTGCGATTTCATCCCGAGTAACCGCGGCCGCTATGGGTGCGCGAGTCGCTGGAGTGTCGGGCTCGGGGCGCTGTACTGATGAGACGGTAGATGTTGACGGGTGTTGGCTTGCAACCTCCATGATCTTATCGGCGTGGAGAGCCAAGGCAGGCAAGGACAAGTCGGATGCAGTCGCCAGGATCATTTGCACCGACGGTGGGAGTCGCTGCAAGAACAGCTCTTTCAAGAACTGGCTGTCGAACGTCGCGGCACGGTCGCCGAGAAGCGCCTGCATCTGGCGCAGAAGTTGCGATGGGCGACGGTCGCCCAGTTCTTCTGCTGAGACTAACTGCTGCAGGCGTTTGCGTTCCGAAAGCATTGTGCGTTCTAAAATGGCAGTCTTGAGCGCATCGTACGGGTTCGTCGCAGGTGGCCGTGCGAGGATGTCGTAGACCTCCAGCGCCACTTCGCACGGCAGCGAAGCCTGGACATGGCTGAACCGTACCTCTTGGGATATTATGTTGGCCAGTCGGAAGCTTCCCTCGACTTGAAGAAACCAGACTTCTGGGTGCTGTGCCCAGAATGGAGGCAGGCGAACAGCGTAGGCGCCAACGGTCGCAGCGGAGGTTGCAGGAAGCCCAGCATCAGCTCGGGGAACGTCTGGACGTTCCATGCTGGGACGTCCGGGTCACCAATGTAGAGAAAGACAGACGAAAAGCGACTACGTCTGACGCATTCCAAAATCGAACTTCTCTCTTCGTTTTTATCTGCACGCGATCTTCTTCTTTTCTCAGTGGCTATCGCCACACAGTCATTGCGAACATATGGATTTGGAATAAACACGCTGTGATGATGCCTTGATGATTTGTTTTTGCAGATTTCATAGTAGTCGGACTTATTAATTTTGACGTGATTATGAATAATATTGAAAATACATTTTAACCTATACAGATTTGTTCTCGATTCAAGTGATGGAATACTGGCAAGTTCCCATAGTTTAGTAGGCGAGTCAATGAGGCGATATTTATTAAGAAATGAAACAGGAGGCTCGCCGCTGCATTTTCTCTAGTTTAGAACAATGTGTTAAGGTATGAGGGTTCCATACGATTCGGGGGGGAGGGGGGGGGGGGCATACTCAATAATAGATCTAATCAAAGCTTTATAAGCAAGTATTTTTATTTCAGTCGTTAAGCTAGCTAAATTTCGCCTCAGGCACCACAATGTTTTGCTAGCCTTTTTGAAAACATGACCAGTATGGGCATTCTATCGTACATCAGGACTAAATTTTAAACCTAAGTATTTACCATGGCAAGCACGCTAACATCTATGCTATAGTCATAATGCAAAATATGTTGTTTTCTAGTTACTGACATACAGAGTAATTTTTTCGGGTTCAGCACCATTTTCCATTGGTCACACTACTTTTTATTCTTTGTAGATTGCAATTCGGCTTGACCTGGTCATCCGGTGTTTCCATTTTATTGTATATAATACAATCGTTACAATCGTCAGCAAACAGCTTCAGTGGTACTGAAATTACGTTGTGCAAATAATTTATAAAAAAATAGAAGGGGGCCAACACACTTTTCTGGGGTACACCTGAAGCCAATTGTGAAAGTCTAGATTCATTCACACAGTCCAACTTTGACATACAAGCAAGATATTCGATTTAGGACGTTTCGGTGTACGGACTTATCGGTGTATATCCTTAGAAATTCTGGTTATCTTTTGCATGTCTATGAACGTACGATTTAATTACTTATACTGATTATAATATACATCTTCACACAATATGTCTGTCTGTGGCCTCTTGGTATGAACGACTTTCTTAACTGCCTGTATACAAATAACAAGTATTTCATTTCCTATGTTTATAAATCGAATGGCTAAGATCTTATGTTCGGCTTACTTGTCCTCGCTCGCCACTCTATTGCCAGTATAGGTGGTGATTTTTTCATGCCATCTTTTTTCCTTACCTAACCGAAAGCTAGACCAATCCTCATTATACCCTTAAATTGCATCAACGTTTGTCGCTAAGAAAACAGGTATGACATCAGTATTTTAAACAGCGATTGGGTAGTTACAAAGAAACAAGTCAAGTATGTTTTGGTCCCGTGTAGTTACAGTCAAGCCGAAAATAAATAGCTCCAAGCGAACAAGTGTTTGTTTTCTGAGGAGCGATAGCCTGGCGGTTTTCCTTCGTGCTGGTGCCGACGTCAGAACCCGTCAATGTGAAGCAGACAAGGGGTAGCCCATCAACTCAAAGAAACGGCTGTCATCATCCGCGTCTTCTCAGCATGCATGCTGAGAAGACGTTCTTCCCCTTCAATCAGACCATGGTCTGATTGAAGGGGGAGAACGTCCGCTCGTTTGGAGCCATTTAGTTTCTGTGTGACTGTAGAAAGACATGTTGCTTAAATCTAAGATGTCCAGCATGCATTTGAGATCATGATTTAGCCGACTCATGGTTCTACATGCAAACAGTTCCTCCCCCCCATATCATATCCGGTACAATCACCTCCGAGCAAGACGCCGTCATTCGAAACACTGGATACCATATCATGAAGTACCTCAATGATAGCAGGATCAAAGTCAGGGGGTCTGTAGAAGAACATTCGCGCAATAAGTTTGTTATCAGGCAGCCCAACACTACACTACACTGATTCGATAGTATTGCCTAAGACATCTAGCCCCTCATAATGACTGCATTAACAACTATATTCAAATATTTTTCTGCTCGTTAAAATTACTTTGAATATATTATTGCTGGATCAGGGGCGCAATTAAATTCTTTTGTTGAAGTTTATATTCATTATATTTTTCGTAATGGACAAAAGCAGACAGCTAAATTAAGAAATTTGCGTTTCTATCAGTACGTCTTCTACCTTTCATGCATCAAAATATTAAAATTTGCGAAGGTCTGCAATGTATGCTTGAGGCTCAACTATTCATTTCCAAACACAAATCATGTTTACACCGAGTCGTCCGCACAAAGAAATGACCGTGCACCGAAACGTTTGTGCACCTTAACGTTCGTGCACCAAAACGTCATAGACCGAAACGCCCTTTACCGAAATGTCCGGATCCCCAAAGGGCAACAAATGACGTCACAAAAGCCTAAGCGTTATGCTGTCGGATGTTGCCGACGTTCCGGCAAAAGGGCACGAGCAAGCGTGTGTGCCGCTCTCGTCACGGCGTCCCAACTTCGGTGCTGCCGGAGCTTCCGTGGGCTCTCCCAACCTGGAGAGCAGCCTGCAGCAGAAAATCCACCACCGCTGCGGTGACAGAATCGTGGCTACTTTTATGATGTCATCAAACAAAAATCAAGGGAACACTTCTTGTTTTTGTTTTTTTTTGGGGCCGGGCGGTGAACACATTAGTTGAAGACGGACGGACGGAAACCCAGGGAAGAAGGCCCTCCCTGCAGCTTCTTGACATAGTTTTGAAACTCGACTTTTGCGCGCTGCCATCTACTGAACTGCATAATGTGTTCTGAGCATGCGCTGTAGCTCCCTGGCGGAATGTCAGACACCGCGCATCCGTCCACAGCCCAATGACTAGGCACTTTCGCCCGAGTAATGAACGCTGGGGAGGTGTGTATAGTTGCTCATCACCGACATTGATTGATTTTCAATGCACAAGCGCACTGTTTTGAAACCAGCCCGCGTTTGCCCACACCAGGTGTGGGCACTGCGCCTGCGTATACAAAACCAGATCAGAGAGAAGTAAAGCGTCTGCGCAAGCGCAGTGCCGACAGCAGCACCATTGCAGTGGCGCGACGACAGAGATGAGTTGGTCTCAGACTTGTACACGTTACTGAAAAAAAGTAGCCGATTACCATTACAATTATTTCACTGTAAAAAAAAATAACCGATTACAGTTACAAATACAGCCGCAAAAAAGTAATCGAGAAATTACTCTAAAGTAATCGATTACTTCCCACGTTACTTTTCATTCAAATTTTTTTATTACAGTAGCATAATCCTTGGGGTCTCGCACTCGGTTGTTCCAAGAAAAAAAAAAGAGGAAAAAAAAAAAGAGAAAGCCTTGACCGCCTCTGCTTAAAGCTGTGTGAGTGATGCCAACACACCAAATTCCTCTCGTGAAAAAAATGAGATAAGAAGAGCGCCGTTTAAATACATTACTCACAAGAGACTGGATAGGGTCATTTCTCGTTCCCGGACGTAGTCTCCGGTGTACCAAGCAAAAAAAAAATGTATTCAGGAAGCGATGCATAGTGAAGTGGCCTACTAATCCTCGTGGTCCCATGCTTAGTGGTTCCCAAAAAGAAAAAGAAAAAGAATTGACCGTTGTCCAGATCTGAGTGACTCCAGCACATCTAACCCCTCCCCCCCTCCCCCCCCCCCCCCCCCCCCCCCGAAAAAGAGAAAAATTATATTTGTTAATTTTGTAATCGATTACAGCAAAAAGGTAATTCAATTACAAGGACCGTTACTCCTTAAAGGAAGTAGCCGAAGTGTCACAAAATTACAGTAAAATGTAATCGATTACAAGCAATTCAATACTTGTAAGGCGTTACGTACAAGTCTGGTTGGTCTATAGTTTGTTGCCACGATATAACCGTAGGAGAGGCTCCGCCCCTGAATTCCCGAATGTCACGACGTCGTACCTCAGTTGTGGAACCCCCCCCCCCCCCCCCCCCCCCCTCACTCATTGCAGTTCGCTTCTCGTTCGTTTGAAGCGCAAGCTAGATTTTCGTTTCAAAACTGAGTGTTCCATATGAGTACGTCGGGGAAAGGAACGAGCATTCGTGAGGGCCTTTCTTTTGTTTTCTTTTCGCGATTAATTTTTTTTTTCTTTTTTAACTCCACTTCGCACAATGCCCAATGCTTCTCTGCGCATTGGGCATTGCGCAGGGCGATATGTGTGTGTCTGGGTGGAGCCTCTGCTACACGGTTGTTTCTTATGTTGCAACGGGCTCTAAGTAGTGTTTCACAAAAAGCTGAAGGCACGCTTTGGGAACCCCGAGAGAACCCAGGAAACATAAATCGCGTGAGGTTGGGAGGAAAAAGTGACCAAAGGGAAGGGAACAGGATGGGAGACGAAGTTTCGATCGAAAGCTTTTTCTGAACTGACGTTAAACACGCTGTCTTCGTGTTTCCTGTCACTTGAGGAAGGCCACCTAGTCTGTTGAACGTTTTTGGTTTCCGATTTGATTTCTCTCTGTCTTTCTTGTGTCTCAAACGTTTCACACGTATACGCCCAGTGACGTCGCTACGATGGCTCTGCGAGGCTTTTTTCCTCTTACCAGCATCAGTAGTACGTAAGACATGCTGTGCGAAACCAACGAAGGGCATCTAACAAAGGCCGGCATCTTTTCCACGCCAATATTGAGATTGTTTCGCAACGATCGTTCACAAACGTTTGCGCAAACATACCAAATTAAAAAAAAAATAAATAAAAAATGTCGGTTGCGTGTTTGGTTTGCAACCGAACGGTCGTGGGTTCGAATCCCACCTAAAAGTTTTCCAATATTTCTCTAACACAAATTAATTATTTCATAAAGTGAAATTATTTGAGACATGCGGTGACCTTTCTATTCGCATTACGTGTCATATTTTATTCACTTTCATTCCATGCGTGACGTCACGTTTCACGTGAGCGTTCTGGGTTGTTTGAAATTTCAGTGCAAGGTCGTGTAGCTGCGACGTCATGACTCTATCGACCAATCAGAACTTTCCCGCCACGCTTTCGACGCCGGCTTTTTCGCGACACAAGCTCCTTAAAGCTATCCCGTTAAGAAAAAAAAAATGAATGAAGACCGGGAGAACGCTTGCCACTGCAGTTTAAACTTCTCGCGGCTCCTCACGCCGGAGACACAATAGTCACTGAAGGGTTAAAGGGGTGGTGCATACCGTATTTACTCGAGTAATAGCCGCACTATTTATGAACAAGGCCCTTGCGTCTACTTTCCCACAAAGCACATATAGAGCCAATCATCGCGTTGCGCATAAGTAACATAGCGAATAACTATATCAGGAACACGATTCTCCATACAAATGCAACCTTCACAGATGGTGCCTTCGCGCGTAGACGTTATCTCTGTCCTGTAAACAGCTGGAATCATGCTGTCGACCGCAGTGATTGCTAATCTGCGTGCACCGCGAAAAAGCGAACCCTAGGTTCTTTTCATAAACGGTGCGGTTATTACTCGAGTAAATACGGTATTAAATTGGAATGTTTTTCACTTTACACGAGCTTACTGGCACAGGTGGGACTCAAGGATACTCGCACGCAACGCCACTGACCAAAAAACTCCCTCGTTGCAACGTAATTTCAAGGACAAAAACAATCATTTTTATTCAATTTCTTCCTTGCAAAATGTGATGATGTAACGTGGGGATTGCAGTACACCCCAATGACGATATTTGAATGCGGTACATAGATTGGACCCGAGCGTTGCGTGGACACTCGATTGGGGCTCGTGATAATTACAAGCTCGAGAAGCATCCGGGTAGTGGCCCGTGTCCAATCGGTGCAACGACGACAATAGACAGTTTTAGTATAGCGTTGCTGGCTCTTACGTACGCAATACGCAATAGTATAGCGTACGCTAAAAATGACCTGCTCGGACCGAGTTTAGCTGTGCGTTACGTTTTCGAGGGAACACCGCGCATGAACTTGGTTAGATTTGCTAGAGGCTGCAGAATTCCGCGTGCTTATAGCGCAACCATGCTCCTGGAAAGAAATATTGAAAATTAAAACGTGTTCAATCATTTTATTTCAAATTAAACCAAGCCACAGCTTCCTCGTCAAGCGCGCTTTTCTGCGGGGTACAGAGGCTAGGAGTAAAGGCCGGTTCAGACACTTGCGTTTGAGTGCTTTTGACTGCGTTGCTTCGAAAACCGAAAGCGAGTCACCGGCACATCTGTGCTTCGTATGAAGCGTGAAATCCAATTCAAAGAATCATCTGAGCACACGATATAAGTAGCAGGGATGTCCTCGTTTCTCGCTGCCGCAACGCAGTCACACGCAACTGTCTGAACCAGGCTTAAGAGTGCGTAGCCAAATTTGATCACGGAGCCTCCGTCAATCGTCCCGTTGAAACGGCACCTTTTATCAATGCTATCGCGGAATGAAATTCATGACCTACTGATGCCCAGTGCATAGCGAGAACCTCGGCGATTTCTTTTAGTCGCTCGTCCGTGGGCGATGAACTGTGCGAATAGGCTTAGCGTTGAGCAGATGGCAGCGTCGACGCACATTCCGAGCGGCGAACATTTTCACTGTGCACTCCTTCAGCTGCACGACGATCTGATTTGACCACGGTAGGTCCCAGAAAGAATTGCCGAGCTGAACACCACGCAATTTCACGTAACACAGAACTTCGAAAACACCACGTCGCCCTTGCTGCGCCAGTCGAGGTAACCGCCATCTTGAAACTGGGGCTCTCGTTGGGTCCGAGATCTCTCGAGAGCGTCCCGCAAAGCCCGCTAGCCCGCCTCGCAAAATCCCCAGCGTTGCGTGCGTACGCAATACGCTAGCCTTCCTATTGCGTTCTGCGCAAGCGCACTCACGACCCGCAATTCCCTTGCGTACGCAAAGCTATAGCGTACGGTCCACTAAAACTGTCTAATAGCCGAGCCATACCAATGTCTGGAACTCAGCGCGTGTCCTGCGCTTTACCAACCCCAGCGCGTGCCTATGAACAACATTGGCGGCATATAGACGCTTTGCAGCAACTGTGCATGGGCGCCGCCATAACTGACCTTCAGTTTTTGTTTCCCCTTCTTTCTTTTATTTCACTTCACCATTACCATAGCAGGCCAGGTTATTAGACAGTTTTAGTGGATCGTACGCTAAAGCCTTGCGTACGCAATAAAATTGCGGGTCGGGAGTGTGCGTGCGCAGAACGCAATAGAAGAGCTAGCGTATTGCGTACGCACGCAACGCTGGGGATTTTGCGTGGCGGGCTAGCGGGCTCTGCGGGACGTTCTCGAGAGATCTCGGACCCAACGAGAGCACCAGTTTCAAGATGGCGGTTACCTCGACTGGCGCAGCAAAGGCGACGTGGTGTTTTCGAAGTTCTGTGTTACGTGAAATTGCGTGGTGTTCGACCTACGGCGGTCGAATCAGATCGCCGTGCAGCTGAAGGAGTGCACAGTGAAAATGTTCGCCGCTCGGAATGTGCGTCAACGCTGCGATCTGCTCAACGCTAAGCCTATTCGCACAGTTCATCGCCGATGGACGAGCGACTCTAAAAGAAATCGCCGAAGTTCTCGCTATGTACTGGACATCAGTAGGTCATGAATTTCATTCCGCGATAGCATTGATAAAAGGTGCCGTTTCAAAGGGAAGATTGACGGAGGCTCCGTGATCGAATTTGGCTACGCACTCTTAAGCCTGGTTCAGAAAGTTGCGCTTGACTGCGTTTGACTGCGTTGCGGCAGCAAGAAACCAGGACATCCCTGCTACTTATCTCGCGTGCTAAGATGATTCTTTGAATTCGATTGCACGCTTCACACGAAGCACAGATCTGCCGGTGACTCTCTTTCGGTTCTCGACGCAACGCAGTCAAACGCACTCAAACTCAAATGTCTGAACCGGCCTTTACTCGTATCCTCTGTACCCCTCAGAAAAGCGCGCTTGACGAGGCAGCCGCGGCTTGGTTTAATTTGAAATAAAATGATTGGACACGTTTTCATTTTCAATATTTCTTTCCAGGAGCATGGTTGCGCTATAAGCACGCGGAATTCTGCAGCTCTAGCAAATCTAACCAAGATCATGCGCGGTGTTCACTCGAAAACGTAACGCACAACTAAATTTGGTCCGAGCAGCTCATTTTTAGCGTACGCTATACTATTGCGTATTGCGTACGCAAGAGGCAGCAACGCTATACTAAAACTGTCTATTGCCACATTAGATTCAACTGTGTCCTTTTCTAAAGCATCGGCTTTTGTAGAGGATCGTCAACTACCGTTTCAGTTGCTCGCGGCATCTCGGTAAGACAAGAGAAGGTCAGCAATGGCGGCTGTAATTTGGCGCGTGTGTAAAGCGTTTATAATTGGCTCCAGATTACGTGGCCGCTTCTTCTGGCTGCGAGTTGAGGGGGTGAAAGCTGCCCGTTTTTCTTTAATTTTTTTCGGGGACTTCTATTGCGTGGGGTGAAAAACAAACGCGAGTTTTATAGGTCATTAACGTCAGGGATCCGTTCTTAACAGTATTTGCTCAAAGTACAAAAATTGTTGCATCGACCCTTTAAGGGGTATTCACACGAGGGAGAAATCCCGGGGATTTCTCGCCGGCACGCGCATTCCACGACGAAAACGTCAAGCTTTGCGATGTGCAAAAGCCTCGCGTTTTCATCTCGTGATGCGCGCGTGCCAGGGAGAAATCCCCGGGATTTCTCCCTCGTGTGAATACCCCTTTAAGAACCGCAGGGCGTGGCTTTTGTTCAAGCTTCTGCAACGTGATTGCTTTTTCGGCTTCCTTATCGGCTAATGCTGCAATCCTATGGGCTATGGGACGATGATGAGATGCCAGTGGACTCCTTACGCCCCGCGTTCATTAAGAGGAGCAGTGCAACGATATTCGCTTGGAATGCTTTTCACTTTACACGAGCTTTCTGCCACTACTGGGACCCAACACCCAGGTATTCTCGCGCGCAACGCCACTGATCATGATACTCCAGAAAGCACAAAATAATAAAACACTTGAAGGACGAACACAGACACACACAGTTCTTTCACCATGAAACTCCTTTGTTGTTTGTAATTTCAAGGACAAAAGCGAGCATTTTCATTCAATTTCTCCTACGCGAAACGCTGAGTGTGTGTGTGTGTGTGCGTGCGCGCGCGCGTGCGTGCGTGCGTGTGTATGTGTGTTTGTGTGTGTGTGGGGGGGGGGGAGGTTGCGGAACTCTTTCAGTGACGATATTTGAATACGGCTCATAGATTGAACCGGAGCACTGCGTTAGCACTCGATTTGGGCTCGTGATAATCGATAACTCGACAAGCATTTGGATAGTAGCCCTGGTCGAATCGCTGCACTGACGACAATAACTGAACCATAACCACGTCTGGAACTCGGCGCGTGTCTTGTGCTTTGTCAACCCAAGCGCGTGGCTATAATTAACATTGGCAACATTCACCCACTCCAAATCTCGTGGCCGCTTGTTCTGGCTGCAAATTTAGAAAAAAGAAAAAAAAAAAAAAAAGAACGCTGCTTTTTTCTTTTTTTTCTGCAATTTTTATTGTTTGTGGTGAAAAACGAATGACGAATGCGTGTTCGGGTCATTAACGCCAGGGATTCGCCCTAAGCGATATTGGAGGAAAGTACAAAAATCGTTGCATCGCCCCTTTCAACCCTTTGTGGCGGCTAGCCCTCTGGCAAACAATGAGCTGTGCGTACTGTGCAATGACCGCGACCTAAAGCCACTCTTCTGGAAGGCCATACTGGATCCCCTGGTGAGCTCGACGGTGTGCATCGTTCGCTGCTGTCGTTCTTATTGTTTTGATCGCCACCGCACCTATCGCTCGAGTAGCCCCGCTTCCGATAGTCTTCCGGTTGCGTGCATGAGTCTGGCGCTTGTATACCAGCCCGAGGTCGTCAGCTGAGGTCAACTGGCCCGCTTGCTCGAAATAAGATCAGTCACAAACTATCACACATATGCACTGCAGGGGGGGCAACCGCACAACGTCTCAATAAGGCTGGTTCACCCATTTGCGTTTGAGATACACTCTAAGAAAAAAAGATGGTTTCAGAGGACTAACGGCAGCATTTGGTCCTCCGAACTTGCTCCCCGAAGAGACCGTCTGGGTCGAGCTAGGTATTGTGCGCAAATACTGAGGACTAACTGCATTTGACCGGGACTGACCGAGAGGCATGCGGGAGCATTAGTCCTCCTGATACAGGGTGCATCACGGTGTAAGATACACTCTTTCGGTGAGGACACGGCGGGGCTGAACGCGCGGCGCGAGGAATCAGATAATCAGAAAGTTGAGACTTTTTAGTGTTGTGTCGTTTACCCGCAGTCTCGGGGTTTTTTCAACCATGTTTGTACACCAGCACGTTTGCGCCCTTACTTTTTGTTCGTTAATCAGATAGTGTTCGTTCGACGGGCATCCGAAAGGCTGCATCATTACGCGGCCACGGTGCCCGCGGCTGACAGTGTCGCCGGCGGCCAAACGGCGAAACTGTGTGAGAGCGAAAAAAAAAAAAAATCTCGTTGCCATGACACCCCGGTACACCGTGGTCTTTCTGCACGAGCGACAACCTCGCTGGAGCTCTGCGCGTGTGGAGCATAAGGCAGCACGAGCCGCCTCATGCCGTGCCCACGCGTCGACGAGTCATCTGCCGGCGCCGCTTGAAACCATAGTGAGAGAGAGAAAGAGAGAGAGTGAAAAGCGAACTTTATCTGCACTGCGCGAGGAGCGCGCTGTCCTCACCTGAAGACTATTATCTTACACCGTGGGGTGCATATAGAGATTTGGTCGTGGTCTAAACGCGTGGACGAGATGGCGGCGTCTGCTGCACCGCCGATGGCCAGCGTTAGCGACGCACTTACTGTTTTGGAACGCAGTAAAAGGTATCCACAGACAATCTTGGCATCAAATATTGCAGGAGGGGGCATTTTAAGGGTTGGAGCTGACTTTATAACGATCGCAGCCTCTGTTTGAGCACGTCGTGGAAGCCAGCGCTGACGCGAGCCCGGCCATTGTTGATGCACTGCCATGCGGCTTTTCACCGTTGTGCTGGCGTCCTTTCCCTTTGCATTGTTTGGAACGTGCTTCAGAAGCGTTTATATTTTCTTTTCGGTTCAACTAGGATGAAAACAGCCACGTAGCTTGTGGTAAAGACGTTTCCAAAGACAAAACAAGGCTCATTACATTTTCTTTCTTTTTTTGTATTCTTCAAAATATTTTTTTTCTTTTCGTAAGAGACGATGCGCTTGGCACGGAGACGCGCATGCGCAAAGTGGGGCAGTCTATGCGGGTAAGCGAGAACATGCCTAATGAAAGCCCACGGGGAAGTGTTTTTCCAGACCTGTCAAATAATTACTATGTGTACCGTTATTTCTTAGTAATGGAATGTTTAGCAACAATATTGGAGAACTATATTGGTGCGAAAGCAGCACCATACTTGTAACATCGTTCTCGGTCGAGATGGTCACTGACCAAACGACTTCTTTCAAATGTTCTGTATAAAAGGCGCATGGGTAACCTTTGGGGGTGGTGATTGGATTAGCGTGTCGTCGCGTGTTTGTTGTGCCTGTGTCATCAGTGTTCTAATTCCTTGTCTATGTTAAATGTATAATACGTATGCAAATGTGAAATGAGTGCTGTTCGAATGTGAATTAATGAGCGAAGAGAAGATCTATCCCAGTGATATTCTATTTTTACAAATTTTGAATTTGACGTTGACTAACGCCACCTAGGTTTGTAAGGGCGCCATTTAGTAATAAATAAGGTAAGGGCGCAGCATGGTAGTCCCAGCGGCCTAAATGCAAGGGTAGAAAGGTTAGTTTTGTGGGTTCAACTTTGAGGGACTAACGGGAGGGGCGCAAAAGCTGCTCCAGTCCCCGTTAGTGCCCCAGGGGACAAGTGGTAGTGTCAGTGCATTTAGTCCCCTAAAAAACTAAATCGCGCTCGCTTTTTTTTTTTTTTTTTACAGTGCATAGGGTATATTTGGAACACATTTGGTCCGCGTATATAACTTAAGTAAAAGGAACAACAGGAAAAATAAAAACTGAAGGCGAGATAAAAGAGCACACAAACACAGCGCTGTGTTTGAGTGCTCATTCATCTCGTTTTCCGCGTTCTCGTGCTGTTTTATTTTTCTTTGAAGCTAGGCTAAGCCTACTACCCACCTCCACGCCTTGTCGGTTGAAATAATTTTGACGGCATTATAAGAAACAATTTCTCGTAGGTAATGCGTAGATTTGCTCTCGCGCATAATGCTAAACCTTACCAGTTTAGTTATACGCAGATTGAAAGGGTTCCATTTCTACCTAACAGAGGGCTCCAGTGTGCCCCAGCGTGTTCTCGTCGTCAGCGGTTACAGGCGGTTGCAAGAAAATCGATCTCCCCTAGACGCAGAAGTGTAAACCAGCCTCTACAAGCCCTCTGATTATTTTGCCGTTTAATTGTAGTTTCTTTTTTGTTACTAAAATATTTTAATTATTTGGTTTTTGGACTCTGGTCATTCAGACCAGTGCGCAAGGGGGTGAGAACTGCTCCGAGTTTTAGGGAGGGTGAGTGGAAACAAGAGCTCATAGGTTCGGTGAGTTCGTGATCAGAGTTCATGAGTTCGTAAGTTCGTGAGTTCGAGAGTTCAATGAGTTTCTGAGTCCTCTCAGTTCGTGAGTTTATGAGTGACGAATTGGAGGTGAGCGAGTATTTAATTTTTATTTTTGGCGTGTGTTTGAGGGTGAGTAAAGGGATATTTCGATTTTGAGCTGGTTGTGAACTTTAATGAGTTAAACCTACAATTGCAACCCCAAATGTAGATACCATATTGCGCTGTTGGCCTAAATGAGAAGTTTAGTAGTGTAGTAAGACTTGCACGATACATGAATAACTATCCTAAGCTCCCAATAAAACAAAATAAAAAAATTCCCGTAGTATGTTACCAGAAGTTTAATTATGTTGCTGATTGAGTTTCGGTTCAACTTGTGAATCAGATCCTTT
This sequence comes from Ixodes scapularis, assembly GCF_016920785.2. Taxonomy (NCBI): domain Eukaryota; kingdom Metazoa; phylum Arthropoda; class Arachnida; order Ixodida; family Ixodidae; genus Ixodes; species Ixodes scapularis. Next base: position 115,482,842 of record NW_024609846.1, on the reverse strand, counting down.
TATTCACTACCTGAAAAATACAGTTAATCGCAACTACAAGCTACTCAGCAACCTTAAATGTAACCGACTGTACTTACTAATTACTGCCATATAAAAGACTGATGGCAGGTTGTCATAGGAGGCTATGCATAGAGCCACAATCTCAGCATAAACAAGCGACCGCCGATTTCGTTGTTTTCTTCTCGGAATCAGCTGCCAAAAAAAGCAACACATCTCAAGTTGTAAAGTTTGGTTTGTTGGTGTTTGTTGTTTGTTTGTTTGTTAGTTTGTTTGCGTGTGTGTGTGCGTGCGCTCGCGTGCGTGCGTGCGTGCGAGTGCGTTTGTGTGTGTGTGCGTGCGTGTGCGTGTGCGTGCGTGTGCGTGCTTGCGTGTGTGTGTGTGTGTGTGTGCGTGTGTGTGTGTGTGTGTGTGTGTGTGTGTGTGTGTGTGTGTGTGTGTGTGTGTGTGTGTGTGTGTGTGTGTGTGTGTGTGATGTGATGTTATGCACCCGCTAGCAGTGTCTCGCAGTGTACTTCCCTCTCCTTTGGGACGTTTCAAAAATTAAGTTGGTGGGACTAGGTCCTTCCACTGCTTTTAACGTAAAGAACTAGCCACCTCGAGTGACGTTGAAAAAATAGTGCGGAGCGCAAGTTCGTCTGCTTCTTGCACAGGAGTGGCGATGAAATCAGAACGCCGAGTCCTTATAATGGCTGATCGAAAGAATAGTGGGTAGACGTCAAGCCTTTCAGAATTGGGGTCTACCCACTCTCCTTTCAATCAAAGCCAATCGGAGCTCGGCATCCGTTTGACGTCACACCAACTTCTGCGCAAGAAGCAGACGACTTGCTCCTCGCATCCATTTCTGCTTCACACAATGTCCATAGCCGTTTTAGTACATCTGGAGTAAGAGCGAAAACGCTTCCTTTCAATTTTCGTAACTTCGGCAAACCCGCCCGCGACCGTCCTGTTGCGGGCAGGTTTGCAGCCCACGACCGGACGGTGTTGAACCCACCGGGCTCAATACCGAGCAACTCGCTCGTTCAGTACCAATATTTAAAACAAAATGTACTAACCCTTTAATTTCGTTCTAGACGATTAACCTCTATGTCCAGCGCGAACGGGTTCGAAATAAAGAAAGCAGCACAAACGTCTTACAACGACCGCATGCCGGAAAAAAAAAAAATGGCCGTCCGAACTGGGCCTTCGATCGATCTGCAAACGTGAGTTCCAAGTCACGCACTCCGATGCACGAGCACGGGGCCAGTTCGACAACAAAGTGCCGCCCGAGTGGTGCATTCCATTGACCCACTCACGGCGCTCTCGAAGAAAGTGTAGCACCCTAACGGCCTTTGTATATAAGGTTGGCGGGTGCAGTCCGTTTTGAATGCGTCGCGCGTCTCCGCACCGAGCCCGAGTACATTGTGCCCCGTGGCGAAGCACGCGTTGTTGTAAATCGAGGACGGTCAGAGGAGTCCCGATCTACGGGAGCTGTGAAAGTGTGTTCTCGAATGGAACGGCGTCGTGCGAGTCGAGTTCACGCATGCACCCCGAAACACAGAAATAAGGGAAGCATGCTAACGGTTGGGGCGTCTTTCTTTCTGTTTTTGTTCTTCTGTATGGTACACACGGCGAGCAAGTGTTCCAAAATACGACTTTGGCGCGCCGTAACGCAAGGAGGGGCACGCCAGTCAAGGGTTAACAGCTTAAGAATCTCATGGCGTAGCCTATTATGTTGAAGTCAGAGAAGATAAACGATGTCCGGAAGTGAGCACCAGTGTTCCAGGCGTATATGGGCACGCGTGCCAACCAAAGCACGATTCCCGCGAATCGTGGATGGGTGACACTGGCCGTTGCACAGCCGAGGAACTGCTTTCACAATCCGAGCTGTTAGGCGAGCATTTTCCAATGCCTTGATCCCGCAATCTCTAGCCTCTAAGCTCTAGCGTAAAGCGGAGACAAGTGACCCGAAAGTGCGCACACTCTTTCAATTCCTCTTTCTGAACCCAAAAAAAAAAAAAAAAAAAAAATCACAATAGGCGTGGACCCTCTGTTACTACACTTGAACCAATCTATAGACATAGTCGCGGCGAGGGGCTTTGCAACGATAGTGGGTAAAAATTCTTCTCATTTAAAACTAGCTTACTGGTACAGTGGAGCCCAATAAGTATACTGGCACGGAACGCCATTGACCAAGAAGTTTCTTTCTTTTATCGCCACATAATTTCGAGGATAAAATCAGTGTTGGGTAAGTTACTTTTAAAAAGTAATTCGTTGCAGTTACAATTACTTTCACATAAAAAGTAGCGAAGTTACCGTTACAGTTACCGCAACAGAAGAGTAACTCGCTACAGTAACAGTTACTTCTAAAAAGTAACGACGTTACTTTTCAGTTACGTTTCTACAACACAAAAAATTAGGAAAAACTAGAAAACGCTTCTTTTCAAGTTTTTTTGCATAAAATTAAAAAGTACAGTAGTTTACGCTTTTGTTAGCAACCACCTTTACCACAGAAAAATACTCTCTGTACGACACGGGAGGCAAGAGCTCGCAACATGGAACGAATATACCAAGACGTCGAGGGCGTGGTTTATGTAGATGCCGCGGAATATCGAAATAGACTACTTTCATAAAGCCCTGCATGCAACACGGCGCGCGTTGCACTCTGGGAACTAGTTGGCCAGGGAGGAGGGTGGCATGGTTTCTGTTTCGATCGACACGTCGACAAGAGATTACACACAGAGCGTGTACTATTAACGGCCGTTATCTTTTGTTTTCTGGTCCCGAGAGCGTCATTTGTGGTCTCTAAACCTACCTAAATGGCCAGACCTCGAAGCTTTAGCACAAGCCAAGGACTTATAGCTTGTCTTAACACATGCTTGTTGTATTTTTGTACTTGAGCCTTTCTGTTAGCGTTTCGAGGTATGTGGACGAGCCAGTGCTGGGAATGTAGACGCTGCGAAGCTCGGGGATCATGCTTATGTACGAATCAACAAGCTGTAGCAACCAATAAGTATGCATACATCGAGCTCGCACCTTTATATTAGTGTTGTCGGCCAGGAAGTTTGTTTTTTTCGTGCGTCCATAGACGAAAAATTACTTTTTGCAACTACTGTTTTCTTAATACGCGTGAGTATGCGATTTAAAACTCGGAGGCACCATTGAAAGCTCAATTATAACACACTTCTTATCTCTTATCTGTAGTGACCCGCAGCACTGCACGAAGCGAGGTCTCCACCCACTCGCATTTTACTAATATTCAACATCGCGCATGCGCATAACGTTATCCTGCCAATCGTATAGGCACATTCGCACATACAAACCGTTTTAAGAAAGCAAAAGTCGAGCATTTGTGTGAAAAATGTCGCACCGTTCGCCAGAAGTACGCCGGTCGGGCATGAACCCCTATGCGGTGCGCCAAACGAACGAATTCAAAGCGCGTTTGACGGTTGCTAATGGCCATAATATTTGTTATGTGTTTGCTTTCTTCCTCACTGAGTATGCCGAGATAATTTAAGACACACCGTTCAGGCACAGATCTTGGGCGTCAGTAAAAGGTCGTCCAAAAAGGCTTAGCAAGGAGTAGGGGACGCTTGTTAAAGCCTCCGTCGTAGCTAGCCGATCTCAGCGTTTGCGAAAAGTTGATCTTCTATCAGCATAAAATTTGAGTGGGAGATATATGATGACACGAGGAAGACATCACAGTAACTTTGGTGCAGTATTGAGGTCGAAGTTATTGCGTTTCCTTCAAAGTTCATGCGTCAACGCTGAGCTCAACTTTGATATATGTACTTCTGTGAGGATGCGGCTTGCTTTTCGCCCAATGAAGTAACAAGAAGCGGACGTTTGGCAAACAAACTACGTTTAAGGCTCCAGGTGACCCAATTTCAGTTGTAGTTCACTAGTACTAGACGGGATTATTGAAATTGAACTCAAAGGTGAGGCAACTAAGCCACGTCTTACTACGTTTGCATACGCACTCATAATATCCGGTGTTTCGGGAAGCAAAGAAAGTGTCCCAGTCTTCGTTTTGTATCGCTCGAAAATGAGTGTATTGTACGTTCGTCAAAAGTCAGATAATCGAAAACGCGAGCAGCGCGTTTGGTCGCGGAGCGATAGCATGAGATGGAGCTGCCCAGGCGAAACCGAAACTGAGTGGACAACTAGTTCCCAGAGTGCATTGCGTGGTATTTCGCCGCGGTGGGGCGCCTCGGTTTTGGAAGAAGTCCATTGCAAGGGCATGTCCGTCGTAGCGGTGGGCGCGGATGGTGAGCCCCTCGTAAGCGGGACCGTGGCGACGGACAACCCCGAGACAGCGGAGGAGGCGGCCATCGCACTAGCGGTGGCCTCCACCAAAGCTAAAATTATTATGAGCGACTCGAAGATCGCCATCCGAAATTTCGCAAAGGGGCGCAGCTCGTCAGAGGCGCTCAAAATTTTAAGAACGTACGGTGACCATCACCAACAGCGGCAACGCGGGACGATCCAAATTATTTGGTCACCCGCGCACTCCTCGCTCCCAGGCAACGAGGCGGCTCACACGGTAGCTCGAGGTCTTACTCGCCGAGCCAGTGAGCCCGCCCAACCGGGAACGCGAGGAGACCGCATGTCCACCTATCCAGAAATTACGAATCACTATCGACTGGGACGGGCCCGGTACCCACCGGCTCAAGCTGAACTCACTAAGAAGCAGGCGGTGGCCTGGAGCCTCCTCCAAACCAACATGTACCCGAACCCGGTGGCCTGTAGCCGGTTCTACCCGGGACAATTTGAAAATACGTGTAAATTCTGTAAGAAGAAGGCGGATCTGCCACATATCTTATGGGCATGCTTTCGGGCGGCACCGACCATTGATGGCCGCAAAATCCAAGACCCTGAGCATTGGGAGGCCCTACTGCTCAGGTCAGACCCACAAGATCAGGTCTGGGCGACCCGGCTAGCCGAAGAAGCCGCCGAGGTCCAGGGGATCTCGGCCGTCTTCTAGGACGGCGGTGGATGAGACGGCTGCACCCGTCATCCCACCGACACTGCTGGGACAATAAAGTTCTATTCTCTCTCCTCTTCTTCTCTGTACGCTGGCCATGATAGTTCTACTTTGTTCTCATCAACATCCCTATCCTTAGTAGCACTAGCCCATTGCTGGCTCGTTGATGGTTGCACTGGGTTCATAGGGTCCCTGCACGTATTTTAGTTCGTACCCTGCAAGCCAGAAACAAACCCCGCGCAAACAGCAGTAAATTTTGCCTCGATTGTTGACACCACGCCGGAATAGTGACGTAAGTCATTATGCGCCACTACTCCGGCAACCCGCGTGCCATCCGCGTGTATTGTTGTTTCACGGTTGATGCACCCAATTAAAAATCTTTTGCGCAGAAAAAAAAGACGAAAAAAAAAACAACACGTAACATAGCTAGTGCTTCAAGATAAGATGTAAGTGTTGGGTCACAAAGCACAATCCCATTTGTAAAGATAACTATTTTTTGTTTTCATCAATTCTAAACGTGGCTATATTCAAGTCGTGACTCGCGAGAAGGAAGGTATACGCAAGTTTGTGCAAGGCCAAATTGACACTCGAAATGTTGGAACAGACATTTTGGAAAGTGCAAGGGATAGCTAGATTGTACTCGATCAATGATATAGTATTCACAAAAAACTGGAAAGTAACGACAAAAGTAACGTCGTTACTTCCATCGTTACCTAAGAAAAAGTAATAGAACTACAGTTACAAGTTACATTTTTTAAAAAAATAACTCGTTACAGTTACAAGTTACCAAAAAAGTAACGAAGTTACAGTAACGCGTTACCACCCAAGACTATAAAATGGGATGTTACCTTTCAGTCTCTCCTTCGCCAAGCTTAATGACGAGGTTGTAGGGATCGCATTGTTGACAGTGTCAACAATGCCATGACAATGCGATCCTTAAGATTTCGTCATCAAGCTTTGCGATCCCTGCGGCTCATATAGGGGGCACGAGAACTGCGTGAACGTTCAATTTGGGTTCGTGACAAACACTGCCTCGACATGCACTCGGGAAGTAACTCGTGCCCAATCGCTGCAATGACGGGAATAGCCAAACCGAAAAACACTGGACCTGGGAAAGCAGCGCCATTGCATTCCCACCTCCTAGCCGGACACACACAAACACCACCATACAAACGACTAAACCTCACAATGTGAATGGCTCATGGCTGTTGGTTGCCATGGTAATCGCCATCTTGGACCCTTCCAAAGATTCAAAGCTTTGAAAGTGTCGTGAAAACCAGTCGCACCAAGATTGCTATGGAGCATCATCGCACTGGAGGCGTTCCCCGGCCAATATGAGCATCTTTGGCACTGTGCATGCAATAAACTTATCACTCATGCTTATTTTCCTAAATCTCTGACAATTATGTTGCTCTTCTTGCGTGTTTCAAGACAGTAAATTATTTTTCAATACCTCCAAGCACTGACGTTGCGTGTGATGGCGGTACAAAGATTCATGACATCACAGGCGGGCGGTGGTGCTGGGGGACATTGAAAAATAATTTTACTGTATTGAAACAAGCAAGAAGAGCAACATAATTGTCAGAGATCTGGGGAAATAAGCATGAGTGATAAGTTTATTGCATGCACAGTGCCAAAGACGCCCACATTGGCCGAGGAACGCTTTCAGTACAATGATGCTCCACAGCGATCTTGGTGCGACAGTTTTTATTGACCCTTCGGAAGCTTCGCACTTTTGAAAGGGTCCGAAAGTGGCAATTACCATGGCAACCGAAAGCGATGAGCCAATCACCTTGAGAGGTTGTGTCGTATGTATGTTGGTATTTGTGTGTGTCCGGCTAGCAGGTGGGAAGGCAATGCCGCTACTTTCCGAGATCCGGTGTCTTTAGCCGAACCTTCACAATATGTGCAATTCGGCGCGTGCCCTGTGCTTTGCCGAACCCAACGCGTGGATATAATAAACACTGGCGGCATATCATCGGCTCCAGATCACGTGGCGGCTTGTTCTGGCTGTGGGTTGAGGGAGTAAACGCTTTCTGAAGGTTTCCAGCTGAACGTAGAAGTAAAAACCAAGGAGTGGAGAAAAAGAGACACACACTGCTGGACTATCAACCATTTACTGAAATTCTTCCTTTTCCTTTTCATCGACATTCATGAATTAAACTATTTAATGGAATTTTTTCTTTTCTCTTTTTTATCTACCCTCATGACTTATACGATTGAGATCCCAGAGGTAACTTCTTCTTCTTCGGTATGACATTTGGTTACGCAAGTACACTCCTAATACCGGTATGCGAGACCCTCTGCAAGAAAGTGCGGCAAAAACAGGAAACCAATGCACAACCAACGAAAAAGAAGCCCCCCAAACCTTTTGTGGTGATGCCATACATCCACGGGATAACGCATCGCCTAAAAAAGATCGCCGGCCGACAAGGCGTACAGGTCGTATGCTCAGCCCCCAACAAGGCATATGCTATGTGCCGTAAGGTAAATTGTAGGAATGACCAAAATCAGAGGTCCACCTGCGGCATCGCGCACTGAACAACGTACGCCCCGTGCGAAAAAGGAGTTGTGTACCGTATTCCGTTGTCGTGTGGCAAAAGCTACATTGGACAAACTGGGCGGTGTATTAACGACCGCACCAGGGAGCATGCAGCTTCCATTGGCACACTAATGTCAGCTGGCCATCTTCCGGCGCATTGCCGCATATGCCAATGTGCTCCTGATTTCGAAAACATTACCATCGTCGGAAAGCACAAAAACCAGCTTGCAAGGGAAATCCTGGAATCTCTAGCTATTGAGGCGCACGGGGATGACTGCGTGAGTGCCGCTTCATCACGCTATTTTCGAAAGAAAAACTGTATCTTCTGGGGGCGCCCCAAGTGGGGAACCAAGTCATGAACATGTGAACGCTAGCCACCAAATGTCATACCGAAAAAGAAGTTAAAAAGAAAAAAAAAATTCCAGTAAATAGCTTAATTCATGAATGTCGATGAAAAGGAAAAGGAAGAATATCAGTAAATGGTTGATAGTCCAGCAGTGTGTGTCTCTTTTTCTCCACTCCTTGGTTTTTACTTCTACGTTCAGCTGGAAACCTTCAGAAATCATGCCATACCAACCGGCTCAGCTCCAGGCAGTCACGAGTAAACGCTGCTCGTTTTTCTCCATTTATTTTTGCGACTATTGGAGAAGAAAAAAAAAAAAGAAATAAGGCGTGCTTCATAGGTTATGAACGACAAGCAATAATTATAAGTGGTATTCACTGAAAGTACAAAAAATGTTGTATCACACCTTTAATAATGCAGTCCAGCTCCGATCGTTGGATTCGTGATATTTATGTACATCTACCGTAAGTAAATTCTCTGAAACAATGAATTCGGAAAATTCGCCCACTGTAGCAGATAAATCACACTCGTGGGTTTAAAGAGCACAACGCCCCTTTTTGCGGCATATCAGTAAAGCGGGCACGCGTTTGTTTGCCGTTTTCTTGTTGTTTGCCATCGCCGGCGTCTGTGCCACCAGGCGGGCTTTGTCTGTTCCGTTTACCCCACAGGTGACAGTGCGGTGAAGGCTACGTTCTCACTGGACGAACTATATGTAGATCTTTCGCCACGTGATCTCGCTCCTGCCCATGCATGCCCATAAGCAGAAAGTGGGGTCAAGTGATGAAAGGAAGGCGCGGTGGATTGTTCCGGCGAGCGCGTTTCTCCCCCCGCACTGTCAGCTGGGGACTGGAGGGAGTACGGCGGGGCCCTCGGTTTCAGCGGCGGAACGCGGGGGCCATTGTGGCTCCGCCCGCGTCATTGTGGCGCGCATCCTGTGGCTTGTCGTCGGGCGTGCCGCCGCCACCGAACCATCGACGAATGCACAGGAGATACGCTGCGTGCGTGGCCGCCGCTGCTGCGGCGACGACGACGACGACTTCCACCGCGCGGACGTAGCCTGGCAGAACGGTGGGTTGACGCCCGCACCCAGCCCTTTGTTCCGCGGACCAACTCCGCCGAAGGCTGGCAGGACGCGTGGCTGGGACGTGCCTGTGCGCACGACCCCTGCCACGTTTTAACGTTTCAGTAACGCTTCGGTGAAACCCTGCGGAGGACCGCGGCTTCCCGAGAGTGTTTCAGCTTGACGAGCGCTACAGCAGGTGAAGCCTTATTAAGGAATTTTAGAATAGGTGGCCCTAACGTTTCCGGTGCCCTGAGCAGCCTGGGGCGCCGCATTGATCAAGCGCTGCGCATGCGCGAGCAGTGCGAAGCCCCAAGCAACTTGGGGGACATAAAACGTTGGGACAACCTATTCTAAAGCTCCCAATAATAATAATAAGTGTGTTCGGTTCATATTTACATACACCACTGGAGGTTAATCAGCCTTAGTGGGCGTCTGTGACTCGGCTGTGGATGAGAAATGTAGCCAGTGCTAACCTGGGACCTTTGACCTGCACCACGCAGTAGTGATACACGACCGCAGACCGGTATACGACGCTCATCCAAATCGAAACGGGCAGGGGTGGGGACTGAACCCAGGATCCCTGGGTTCTGCTGTAGTGTTTGTATTCCGATAGCAATCAGCTATGTCATCGCCACGTGTCTAAGCTAGGGCGCCGCCCCCCTTCCCTCTCGTCCTCTTTGCTGATATAAGCACAGCACGGCTTTTGACACAGGAGAGTGTTTTAGGACCAGCGGTATGCGCGGTCTTACGGCTGGCTGTCAATAAAACCAAGTTGTTGTTACTACTCGGCTGGTGTCCCACTTCCAAGACACAACAACTTCTTGGCGACAAGGATGGGATGACGCAGACTGATGAGCACTTCGACGGGGACCGTTAAGACGGAGAATCAACCAGGCGTCCAAGAAGGACCACACTCGGAAGCATCCAGGATGGCCACGATTGGGCAAGTAGAACCTTTCGATGAATCTCAGTCAGATTGGGAAACATACGAAGAAAGGATTAATGCATTCCTACGAGTAAATAAGATCTCGGACGCCAACAAAGTAGATGCCTTCCTGAGTATTGTGGGTCCGAAGACATACAAGTTATTGAAAAGTTTGACCGCCCCGAGCACGCCGGCTAGTCAGCCGTTGTCGGATCTGCAGAGAGCATTACGAGAGCATCTTTCGCCCAGACCATCAGTTATCGCGGAAAGAGCAAAGTTTCACCGAAAAACACAACAAGAAACGGAGAGTATTGCGGAGTTCGTGGCGGGCCTTAAGCAATCGGCAGAAACATGCAACTTCGGAGCGAACCTCGAAGAAACTCTGAGAGACAGATTTGTATGTGGGCTGGCCAGGACTGACATTCAAAAGAGGCTTTTTGTTGAGGACGTGTCTCTGACTTTCAAAAAGGCGGTAGAGATCGCATTATCAGTAGAGGCAGCTACTAAGAACGTAACAGAGTGCCGGCCTAGCAGGGCAGTCAAGGAGGATTTCCAGAAGTTTTCTGCGGAAGGAGGCCGGGCACGGGACGGTTCACCGTGCACGCGATGCGGCTTGCGTCATCGTAACCGTGCTTGCCGATTCCGAACAGCAACCTGTTTTAGATGCCACCAAGTTGGGCATATTCAGAAAGTGTGCCACTCACAACCGACGTCTAGTTTCCAACCTTCGAGAGCGCAAGGTCACGACACACAGCGAAAAGACGCCCGGAGACAAAACTTCGCCGTGTTCGAGACCGAGGAGGACGTCGAGCCACTGCTTCAGGCAACGCTCGAGAAACCCCGTCATGGACCCATATGCTTTACGATGTGTGTTCAGGGAGTGCCGCTTAAAATGGAACTGGACACGGGATCAGCAGTGTCTGTGATGTCGCATCAAGTTTTTCGGTCGTGTTTTCCGCAGATAAAGTTACGGCCGGCTACGGTGTTGCTGCGTACGTACACAGGAGAGTGCGTGCGCCCGAAGGGTGTGGCGACGGTAACCGTGGAGCACCAGCACCAGCCTTACCAGCTGCCTCTGCACGTTCTCTGCCAGGAGGGCCCTGCTCTCATAGGAAGAGACTGGATTCATCGGCTCCGGCTCAACTGGAGTAACCTTAACCACGTGGATGCAGAAGACAACCAGGCCTTGAGACAAGTCTTGGACCGGCATCCCCAAGTGTTCAACGACGAACTCGGCGAGATTAGAGGTGAGCAAGCTCAGCTCTCTCTCAAGCCGGAAGTGCAGCCGAAGTTCTGTAAAGCTAGAAGCATTCCGTTCGCGCTGAAAGAAGCAGTGGAGAAAGAACTGGAAAAGCTGGTTGGTCTTGGAGTAATTGAACCAATTTCGAACAGTCGTTTTGCCTCCCCAATTGTACCAGTGGTAAAGAAAGATGGCAGCGTACGCATATGTGGGGATTATAAAGCATCGTTGAACCCGTGCTTGAACATTGACAACTATCCCTTACCCAAGATTGAAGAAATCTTTGCCACTCTCGCGGGAGGACAAGTGTTCTCCAAGATCGACCTGAGTAGAGCATACCAGCAAGTGGTAATGGACAAGGTTTCCCGCGAGTACCTCGCACTCAATACGCACAAGGGACTGTTCGCAGTAAATCGCCTAGCATTCGGAGTTGCGTCTGCGCCCGCGATTTTTCAAAAGATTATGGACAACATGTTGAAGGGACTGAAGGGGGTAATATGTTATCTAGATGACATTCTGATAATGGGGGACAGGACGGAACAACACCTTCAAAACCTAGATGCGCTACTAACCCGGTTGCACGAAAGGGGAGTGCGGATTAAGGCAGAGAAGTGTGAATTTTTGAAACCGGAATTGCAGTTTCTGGGTCACGTTATCAGTAAACATGGAATATCAGCAACGCCGGAGAAGGTAAAGGCCGTGCTAGAAGCCCCCGTTCCAATCGATAAAAAGCAGCTGAGAACGTTTACGGGCATGGTAACATACTACGGAAAGTTTCTGCCGGAGTTATCGACGGTAATATTCTCGCTGAATCAGCTGCTTTGCAAAAATGCGCCGTGGGTCTGGAGTGAACAGTGTGATCTGGCGTTTAAGAAAGTGAAATGATTGCTGGTAAAAGCGCCGGTGTTGGCACATTATGATCCGGAAGCCCAGCTTGAGGTAATGTGTGATGCTTCATCATACGGGTTGGGCGCTGTTCTAGCGAAAGTGGAAAAAGATGGGTCCAGACGGCCGATCGTGTTTGCATCGCGCACGTTATCACCAAGTGAGCGGAACTACAGTCAGCTAGAGCGAGAAGCGCTAGCCTTAGTTTTCGGAATTACGAAGTTCCATTACTACATTTATGGCAGACAGTTCGGCTTGGTAACTGATCACAAGCCTCTACAGACGATTTTCGGCCCGAAGACCGGGATACCAAGCATTGCCGCAGCCCGTTTGCAGAGGTGGGCCATTAAGCTGTCGGCCTATCGTTACGACCTGATCTACCGTTCGGGCGCAAGCAACGTAGAAGCAGACTGCTTGTCGCGTCTACCACTTCCCCGGAGCGGCGAAAAGGAAGACGACGACGAAGTAACCGCCTGTTACGCACTTCGGTGGGAAACTTTCCCTATAACAAACTCCGACGTCGCGAGGGAAACTTCACGAGACCCGACCCTACGTCAGGTACTTCACGCGGTTACAGGACAATGGCCCGAGCGCGTTACGGATGAAGGGATGAGGCCGTTCGTTTCGAAAAATCTGGAGCTGTCGGTGGACCGAGGATGTTTGTTGTGGGGAATGCGCATTGTGGTTCCCCCATCTTTACAGAAGACAATCCTGGACGAGCTGCACGAAGGACATCCCGGCGTGGTGCGGATGAAGGAAGTGGCCCGCAGCTACGTGTGGTGGCCAGGAATTGACGCCGACCTGGAGAACACCGTGCAAACGTGTGCGGCCTGCCAGCAGCAACGGGCGCTGCCTACCCAAGCTCCCCTTCATCCGTGGGCTTGGCCTACAAGGCCATGGGCCCGGCTCCACCTGGACTTTGCTGGCCCGTTTCTTCAACGCAATTTTTTGGTGGCGGTAGACGCCCATTCAAAGTGGCCCGAGGTGTTCCTGATGCCCTCGACCTCGGCAGAAGCCACCATTGGTAAGCTGCGTGACCTCTTCAGCCGTTTTGGATTGCCAGAGGTAGTCGTGTCAGATAACGGGCCGCAGTTCTGCAGTAAAGAATTTCAGTCATTCCTCAAAATGAACGGGGTAAAACATGTGCGATCCGCTCCTTATCACCCATCAAGCAACGGGTTGGCTGAGAGATTCGTCAGAACAGTGAAAGAAGCCCTTCGCAAGGGCGTCAAAGGCCGATCAATTGAAGAGAGACTGGCCAGTTTTCTTCTAGCTTACCGGAATACGCCACATGCAACTACCCAGCACTCTCCGGCTTCACTTTTGATGGGGCGACCCCTTAGAACCCGTCTGGATTTACTGAAGCCCAGTGCTCGTTCAGTGGTAGAACAAAAACAGTTCCAACAGACACGCGGTCGAAAAGAACTTCGGAGATTCTTCGCCATTGGTGACAGAGTGTTTGTGAAAAACTCTAGAGAAGGTCCAAGGTGGCTGGAGGCGATGGTGACATCACGCACGGGACCAGTCTCTTACGTGTTACAGGTGACTACACCACGTGGGGTCATGGAATGGAAGAGGCATCAAGACCACATACGTCCAAGGGAGGCGGACCGAGAGACAACGTCTGCCAACCACAATCACTGCGACCGTAGTGAGGCTCCCTGGCAACCGTCGGAATCGGCGACCGGTACTGAACCGTGCGCCGGGCAACTCCATGATCAAGCACCGGCCATAGCTGCTGACGACACAAGAGAGTTTTCCACAAGAGGCGACCCAGAACCACCCGGTTCTGAGGACCCAGATCACGACGCAGGGCCTTCGCCAGGTGACAGGAGCAGCGGAACCTCCACGCGATCTCGGTACCCAACAAGGGAAAGACGTCCCCCAGATCGGTACACACCAACGCAGTGACTGTGCCTACGCACCTTGTGGTTTTGTGTCCTGGACTGTTAACTTTTCCAATTATCTCTGTTTAAAAGCAAAACCGTTCTAGTTCTAAGTGTTAACTTGTGTATTTAAAGCATCATCTAGGGAAGGGGGAATGTAGTGTTTGTATTCCGATAGCAATCAGCTATGTCATCGCCACGTGTCTAAGCTAGGGCGCCGCCCCCCTTCCCTCTCGTCCTCTTTGCTGATATAAGCACAGCACGGCTTTTGACACAGGAGAGTGTTTTAGGACCAGCGGTATGCGCGGTCTTACGGCTGGCTGTCAATAAAACCAAGTTGTTGTTACTACTCGGCTGGTGTCCCACTTCCAAGACACAACATCTGCAGCGTGAGGTTTCGTTACACGTGCTCCGAGCAGAGGTGCGCTAACCCACTTGGCTACCGATCCCCTTTCCTAATAATGCAGAATGGCATTCTTACTGAAGCTAACTATGATTTAATCTCGAAAAGTGAAGCGTGCTACGATCGACGAGAGTTGGCCAGCTGCAAAACACGTGCGCTGGGGTCACACAATTAACATGAAAAACAAGAAAAGGAAGAAATAATAAGAGGAAAGTGAGATGACTCCGAGACACTTAGAGAGGACTTAGCCAGCTCCTAAAGTTTAGGAATTAACAATAACAATAATAAAATAAAAGGTACAAGCGGACGACGTGGCAAGGTTGATGCCGCGCGTGGCCATAGAAGGCTGAGACTGGAGTTAGCTTCCGATGTGCACCTCATAACACGCAAGTCTGCACATGGAGGTTTGATTAATATCTAAAATTACAACTGCACTTTTTTCTCTTTTTTTTTTTACTTGAAAAGTTCGCTGCAGGTCTAGCCATCTAAGCGTCCCATCGTCAGGAGCTCAAAGTGCACACAATCTTGCTGCAAAAACCCTTCAACGTTAACTTCATTGGCATTTTCGTATTCTCCTCCCACAGCCCCCCTCCCCCCCCCCCCCCCCCAACCCACACACTCCTCTTTCATTCAACGCACGCACTACACGCACTTGTCAGAACCATAGTAGAGCTAGAGTGGACACAGCATCAGGTGACGTTCGCTTTTGCTGTATTTTTTGTTATTTTCTTTTCGTGCTTGCTTCATTTCATATGTTATATCACCTTTCTAGACGCCGGTATGTAACAGTCTCATAAACGCGCGTTTTGCGTGGATTCGGTGATTCGGCGTTATCAGTTCCTAACTGTCAGTTGCGGTCGTAATCTTGGTAAAACATGGTGACGAGAGTCATGGCAGCTCCCATTTGGCGCCATTTCTTGACCTTATGGAATTCGCTCCCTACAGAGAGCGACCGCCCTGATACAAAGGGGTCTTGTGCAACTGAATACTGAATTTTCGACTCGCAGGTGGCAACCGTGAAAGGGTTTGAAGAGCAGAGGATCTCGAACCATGTCACGAAAAGTTGGCGGAAGTTCCTTAAATTACGCATCTTCCTTGCTTTGTCATGACAATGTGTGACACCTGGCTCAATGATTTCTTATTCATAGAAAGCGGTGATTTTAGAGGCCATGGTCAGGAGCTCAAATGTTTGTTGCCGTTTCCCTATTCATAAAAACAAGTCACTCAATCAATCATAAAAAAAAAAAGATACACATACTTTTTCTGGGGCAGCGGAGAAAAGCTCACCGGTGAAAAGATCACTGTAGAAAAGATCACTGCAAAATCGTCCGACGTGGAGAAGAGCTCACCGGCCTTTTGAACAATGCGGAGAAAAGTTCACCTGCGAATTTGTGCTCAACTGAAATACGTTCACTCAACTAAAGTGTGTTCGGATGATATACGTGCATGTGGTCCCCATTCTGCATTTCACTAACAAATAATCTACCTTTGAATATAGCTCACGCCATCATTGAATATAGCTACGCCATCATTAAATATGGCAACACACGCGAAAACGGTCGACATTAAAGCGGAACAAGGGCTACAGCAAAGCGCCTTGCTTTGAAATGCATACTGCCTGCATGGGACAGGGAAGTAGATTTAGTTCCACCACTGCTCCTAAAATGTTCACCCCGGTCCCAGAATACAGGAACAAATTGTTCATTTCATGAAATAAACGTTGAATGGGTAAAGACCTCTTTGCATAACAATTGAGCTCCCGGTGAGCTCTTATCTGGGTCTGTCTAAAGACTGGCGAGCTTTTCTCCGGACCCGCACAAAAGTAGGTGAGCTTTTCTCCAGTGAACGTTTCTCCAGGATGCACTTTTCTTTCGGTACATCATCTGCGAATAGAGCTTTTGAAAAACGTGCAACGCCGTCCGCGGCGCCAAAAGTAATGCTGAGAACTCAAGGTACAGCCGGTTGTAGCAGACGACAGAGGCGACAAGGGAGGCGACGGCGGGCTGGCGAAGGCAGGTGAGCACTGTGCTACCATTTCGTTTTTTTAGTGTCACACGTGATTGGCAAAGAGGAGCGGACAGTACTTGCACGTGGGTTTTGGTATTTTTGCAAAAGGTCTATTGATCACTCATGGAGTTCTTAGTCTTATCCAAGAAGTGTTCAGTCTTAATAAAAAGGAACGAACAATATTAGCATGCTACTCTTGCTCGAAATCAACCATACAGATACGAGGAACCTTTGAATGCATGGTCTCGAATAATAAGAACCTTAGAAACCTTGAACCTACGGGGTCATTTTACTCTTGCGCAGACAAACAGAAAAGAGCACACGGAGACATCCTAGTAACTTGAAGCGACACCACCTCGTGAACGAGACCGTTTTCGTATTGCATGACTATTTTAAGAATTTGACTCACAAGACAAAAAAAAAAAAAAAAAGAAAAGAAACAAAAGTTCACGCAGTTGCCAGAACACTATATCGCAGCGAATACGAGTCCTGCACCTGCGAATCGGCAAAACGCTAAATTTGTCGCCAACTTATCCTCTAGAAATCTTGTTTTGCAAATGAAAAAAATCTCACCTCCGGGCCGCTCGAATCTCACGCGGCGCAGATCGGCCGAAGTTAAACCAAGAGATAAAGATGTTGCACATAGTAACGAGTGCTTATCAACTCGAGCACATAAATCACCGCGATGGAAACAAGTCGATCGGGTGAAAGAACGAGAGAAACCACTTGCACTGAAGTAGCAAATACACTTGGCAACGCTTTCGTATTCAAAGTGTGTCAGTTGATTAGCGTGGTGCATGGTGTTAGTTACAGTTTCCAACGCGAAAAAACATATATTTTTAATCTATAAACCATAAGAGAGTGGATGGCAGTTAACCCTGTCAAAATGACGTCATACAGTAAACTCGCGTGACCACGGCGAAAATACCAAAGTGCTTTGTCTGTTGATGGGAATTCTCTATACAACTCAAGGTGTTCCTGCCACTGGGTCAGCGGATCACTGAATAAGAAAATCAGTTGACTGGAAGAAAGACGTTTAGAAAACTATGATTACCTTCTCTGATAAATTTCTGAAAACTTTCTTTTTGATGAATGTCAAGGTTTTGGATTTACAGGCGTGGGTGCTTCCCCGTCAGGTCACACAATTCTGGTCCAGGTCATATTTTCTTTATATCTATCTCAACAATATACGCGGAAGCGTTCTTCTTGGGAAATATATTCAGCCATATGTGAAAGCCTTATTTATTTAGTATTTCTCATAGAGCTATAAAATTGAGGAGCTCGAGGCGTGGACATTGCCGAGGGTTCACTATGGCACACCGAAGCACGCACGTAGTGATATAGTTTGTTTAATTAATCTTATGAAAGGTTTACAATTTTATTAAAGGTTTATGAGTCACAGTAAAGAGACGCAAAGACAAAAATAAGCTACAGACGGCACGACTTTCTACACTCAAAGATAGAGCAGCACCGCTGTGGAACCTTTGTCGGCTCTAGACCCTTTGGAGCTGACGCCGTGAGCTCGATTTGATTGAAGGTTTGTTTCCGCTTTTCTCTTTGAGGTCATATGCAATGGTTTGTCATCACAAGTTAGTTTAAGTCACTGTAAACGGTTAAGCAGAGTTTAGAAGAAATAAACGATGGAGTACTCTTTTCTTTTAATATTGACGTGCAATTTTGTCATATCTAGAGAAATCAGTTGCGTTTCAGCATTAATATCAAAGCTACAGTGACTACTAAGCATATCATCTTTATATACTCGTAAGATACGTTAAAATATACGTATTTGTATAGATCTTGCGACGTTTTATATGAAGTAGCTTGTTGGTAAATAATTTGTGAATGATTCTAGAACTTGTTTATTTTACATGTTTCGTAGTTTTTTGTTTTGCTTTGTTTTGTTTTTCATACAACTTTTTAATGTAAATTTAATATTTTGTCTGCATGTTGTAAACCTTTCATAAACTTATGGCGAATTCCGCTGGTAGATTTGGAGCGGTTACAGAGCGCTTTGTATCTTTATGCACGTGCAAACACAGGCTAGCATTCGCTGCTCTAAACACGCGAGCATTTTTGGATCGCTCCAAATCAATGAGAGGAATTTGCCATTAATGAAACAAATTATAAATTTTCGCACGCTTTTGTGTGAAACTGACGGCTGTGCAAAATACCATAGTGAAACCTCGGCGATGTCTACGCCTCGAGATTCTCAATTTTATAGCTCTCGGAAGAAAGAAATAGCCGGGGCGTTTACATATGGATGAATGTTCCTCCCAAGACCATGGTTTCCAGATATATATATATATATATATATATAATCCGACCATTCTCATTTGGACTGACGTCGAAAAAGCCTGCTATTACACATACTACTTATATCTTGCAGTTACAAAGAAGTTACATATATGTAACCTAAGATATTAAAACAAAAACTCAAGCCCCACACGAAGAAAGGGGGGAAAAAAGCAGCAGGAAATAGATATACTGCAGTGGAATAATCTCTTGGACATTTCAGACCTCTCATCCTATAGAAAAAAAATATACATATTCCTCCACAAAAACGCGCCCTTGTAGAGTTTGTGTACTCTTGATAATAATTATTGTTTATAATTGCGCTCTCTGTTTGACTAGGTGATCGTTTAAACATTGGCATGTTTGGCCAATTTAGGTTTCCCATTTTTTTGCCTTTATTCACCGAAAAAACATCAATTCGACGGATATAGGAAAAATATATAAGCGCAAAAAAATCTGATTGATAATTCGTGGCTTATGATAACTGCATTCCTATACTTTGGTTAGAAATGTAAATATCGTTCATAATAAACATTTTTTCTTGAAGATAAACTCTTCTTTCTGCTCGAGTGTCTCATCATCGGAGTGCACAAAGAGTGACACCTCCCCAAGATAATGTCACTCTTTGTGCGCTTCGATGATGAGACACTCGAACAGCGAAATAAAAACAAATCACGTGGTCGTGACGTAGTACTTTGCTGGAACTGGAAGTTCTTCTTAGCCGACTGAGGGCCGGCGGGATTACCCGTCCGTGTTCCTTGCGTCTGATGCAATCGTCGATAAATGTTGAGCTACAACGACAGCCCTCACAGCCATCTTGCCGACATGGTCGGTCTTCCACGAGTAGCCAGTCTGATTAATTTTGCTTTCATCGACGTAAATAAAAACTGCAACCAATCGTGCACGTCGGCTTCGGGTGTGCCCGTGAAGTATGATGGATCGCGCTGAATGGTCTTGACTGGAGCGTTAACGGTGCCTTTTCCACCTGGTTATGAGATAGGGATAAACACCAGGTTACTGAGGCGCTATGTTGAAGCCCTGGATGCGAATGCCTTGGGGGTGGCAGCTGTCTCTTAAAACTGGACCATCTCCTGGAGTCCGCAACCTTCACTAAAGTGAGCGATGACGCCACCAAACCGCCAGGGCTTTCCCATCTGAGACGTTCATGAAACAGCCTGCGGGAGTTCACCTCAGCCAGGGATGGGCAAAATACATGCAAATATGTATCGAAATACAAATACAAAATACTTCGTCGAAAATGTATTTAATTACAAATCTAATTACATTTCCAAAAGAGCATTTAAATACAAGATGCAAGTACAACCAAATGTATTTGGTCTCCTCCAAATACTTTTCCAAATACATTCCTCAAAATTTGCGTCAGCGACTTCAGGGCACCTGCAACGGGTTTCTGGGTATCTCATTTTAATTTTGCATCGCACACTCGGGATTTAGTGTGCGAGGCTCTACTAACGTAATGGAAATATAATCGCAAAAAAATGTAATCAGCTGGGACGTAATAGGTGAAAAAAGTACAGAGCTTCAAGCAGCTTTTTTTGTCGATTACATTTTTGCATGAGATCAACAAAGAACCGAGACGACGAGGACGCACAGCACTAGCTAGAGAATTTTTTATTGTTGCAACTTGCGCCAGTTACGAAAATCTGGACGACTTGCACATTTAGAACGTTCCAGGCAAAAATATAGATGAAAATTAGGCTGGAAAGCATCACAAGTTGTCACAGGCACTTATTTAGCCAGTCTGCCTGCAAACGTCGATTTCGTCATTATTCTTGCCCTGGACTAGCATCGTAATCGCAAAGTCACTAAACGCTTGTGCTCGATTGGGAGACACTGCATTCGGCGCAGAACGTAGTTTTCTTCCTGTTCTGGACAGTGACAATATATTTGAGAGATGTATTTTCGCCCACAAAATTGTATATAATTACAATTGTATTTGAAATACACACGTTTTGGTATTTAAATACACACGTCAAATACATTACCCAATTTGTAATTAAATACAAATGCAAAATACACAAAGTATTTGAAATACTGCCCATCCCTGACCTCAGCTCGCTGGCCGACTCGCTTGAACCTTTCCCGAACCTTCGAGCAACGGTGCTTGCTATGTTGAGAAGACCGCGTCGTCATTCCTTTGTACATAACATCTTATAACCACCATCACCAGACGCTGCACCGCGGGCCTCCATGATATTGGCTGTTACCTTTCTGCAGTACAGAAAGTTGAATGGTGACTTTGACGACATATCTACACCGCCGCAAGCCTCAAACAGCCGGGCTGAGCAGAACATTTGGTCAGCTCTGGAGAAATACTTCAAGCTTGACTCCTGTAACAGAAATCTAGGAAGCCTCTGCGCAACTACCGCTGTTCCAGTACCATGGTGAGCAGCGGCATTCTTTTACAGTTGAGCGAATCGGCTTGACCTAGCCCTGCGCGTTTGACGACGCGTGATTCCAATTCCAGTCCTGTCAGCCAGTTGTTTAGTCAAAGGGCAGTTCCTCATCATCCTGGCCAGTTTCCTACCCCAGTGGCTCGTGTCTATACTTAAAGAGAGCCTCGACCTCACGACTACATTAAACACACTTCGTCAAATTCCCTTACGCACATGGGGTCCACAAAGGCCCGCACGATCGAATGCACGGCGTGTAACAAGTCTGTAAACAACGATGGCAGACGTATGTCGTGTTCGGATTGCAAGTCCAATTATCATATGGGACAATCTTTTTACAGGATTGCTGATAAAACGTTCATAACCATGGGACAAACGAATCGCGAAATATGAAAGTGCCGGTCGTGTCGTGGGAAGGATGGCCAGGCGGAATCATCTGAGGCTGTCGCGGCCGACACGAGTCCCCAGGATGGACCAGGCTCGACTGGGGTCCAGATCCGGACGGAGCTCCGGGCAGGAATCTTAGCAGGCGACGATAACGATAAAAACTCTCCTTTATTTACATATGTACACGCCAGGAGAGCATTGTGCTCCGACTTTACAGCAGCTAGCAGCAGCTATAAGTCTCGGTCTCGGTAAGCTCGGTGAGCTGGGTGAGCTAACTGCTTTTAAAGTATTTCAGTTGCCATGCGGTCGGGTGGCAACCAATCGTGGCGGTGTACCAGTTTCGTCACCTAAGCCTTCTCGGAAGGACCTTTTATCCCAGTTACGTCACACTTCCACGCACAGCGCACCGAAGAGATCCTCTTACTCGATGGCGTCATGATTTAACGCACCAGTCTCTTCGAAGGCGCCGTCCTTCCACGTGTCTTGGGGCAGGCTGGACGAGATCCTGGCGTAATGTTGGTGTCCGAGGCCCGCTGGGTTGACCTTGCCTGGGTATCTCGCTTGGGTTCCAAGAAGGGCAGACATTCGGCCGGTTCGACGCCTCGAAACCACGTTATTTCGGCGGTGAAACACGAGACTACGAGCACCGCCCGTGAGCGAAACATGAGACGACGAACCAAGGCCGAGGACGCCCATCGCAGCCGCCGTTGCCGATTGCAACAAGGTGAAGTCGCCAAGCTCGTCTGACTGGTTAGCACTTCTCTCTTCACAACTAACAGCTATGAATGAGAAGCTGGAAGGGTTACCCTCCATAAAGGACAGCGTCGATTCCCTTATGACACTCTCGGCGGAACTGAACGGACTTTTAGCCTTCAAGCCCATTTTTGAGAGCCTGACTGATTTCTTTTCAGCCGACTATGACCGCTTCCTCAAGCTGGCGATCACCAGTGAACAAAATAAAAAAGCTCTGCAACCGAAACTTTACTTAATGTCAACAGTGGAGGTGCAGGCATCCGAGATTCAGGAGATGAGGATCGCCCTAAACGTCAACGAGCAACACAGTCGTCTTTTAAACCTGGAAGTGCTCGGACCTCTCCTGTCTCGCCCGATGAAAATCTCGTGTCGTTTGCTGGGACCCCATTGACAAGGCTGGAGATCCCTAACTTTAAGATGTCTGATATCCTTGAACTTCACCGCTTGCAAGCCAAATACCTGAAAAATCTACAGATTCCTATCAGATTCGCGTCTGTCAGCATGAAGGAATCCTGGATGGCAGCGCGGGGTGAGCTTCGTCCGCAGGGTCAGGATAGTTATTCTCCCAAATTGTACTTAACTGAAAACCTGAACCACGCGATAACAAAACAGAAGGGCAAGGAGCAGGCCTATAAGTTCGTCTGGGTAACGAGAGCGATCTGCGCAAAGCAGGCGGTGGGTTCTTCACGTGTGAGAATTAACAGTTCGCTAGACCTTGAAAAGATTTTTTAGATGTATGGCAGATTTCTCTCAGGTTACAAATTTTTCTTCTCTTCGTAATTTTTTTCAAAACCGCGATGAAGATTTGTTTTCTTTTACACGTTAACATTCGGAGAATATATAAACATCGGATATAAATTCAGATGCTCGTAAGTGCTGTTGCTTCTTCGGTAGATGTGTTTGTCTTAACAAACATCAACATTCCCTCTTCTGCCATAGATCAGTTATCTTTAACGGGGTATCGTGGTACTTTTTCTACACGAGATGTAGGTCATGGTAGCGGTCTCGCGGTTTTCGTGAGTGAAAAGTGGTCCTTTTCAAATACTTTATCGGCGTTTACTCAGGCTGTGTACCTTCCACGTTCTCTAGATAATGCAATCAATTAAATATGTTTGCTCACAGTGTATAGACCACCGTCAACAAATATAATACCTTTTTTCGAGGAATTTGAAAAAAAACAATTACTCATTTCAGTTCCTATGGTCAGTTATGCATTATATGTGACTTTAATAAGGACATATTAAGTGGGTTCAAATATAAGGTATGCAATTACCTCAACATTTTAACAACTCACAATATTGAGTTTGTTATTAACTCTTTAACGCGTGAAGAACTCCTTTTAGGCAGACTTATTTGTTAATGTATTTATCACATTAACGTGAAAACATCTCCGATTATCGTGAAATCGGCAGTTATTAATAAAAAAAAAACTTGCCGACCACTACTTTGTGGATTGGCGCTGGTTAATAGGGTTCTTATATTACGCGAGGAACCAAGGTACGTTAATGTCACTGCTATCGACACCACAGCCTTTGATAAGCTGGTCTCGGCTTTTGGCTGGAACCAATTTTCGAGGCACGTTAACCACGCCGACGTTTATCCAAAGATTGTGCTGGTTTTCAATCAGTTCTATAAAAGAGGCGGGAGAAAAATATGCGCAGAGAAACGAAACCTCGATTTCATGTATCTGAATTCGAATATATTAAGCGCGATAAGAGACAAAAAACGTACTATGGCTCTTTGTCATCGTTCACCCAATGATGCACACTTACGGATATACTTTAAATCCTGCCATAACAAAGTAAACGCGATGATTTGATCGGTTAAGCGCATTTCCTAAACGAGAAAATTCTCGCAATCTCATTTGGATGCACGTGAAACTTGGTCTTTGATAAGGGAACCTCGTGGACACAGAAGAATTCCATTGGAGATACATGAAAACGAAATTTTAGCGATAATTTGCAACCGATTGTACATGGTTTTAACGTTCTCTTTGTAACATTTTCTGGTAAGGCGAGAGATAGCCTTGGTGCAGTTGATAACCTTGTCGCTTCCTTAGCGTCCCTCCCTCCTTTTCACGACACCAATCGATATCAAATGTTATCTAGTTTCAAGGAGTGAACTACAAGTCAACCGGAATGGACGGAATTCGTCTGTCTGATCTCCGCAGTAATAGAGGCGGTTTTAAAGACGTCCCTTTATTCATGTTAAATGGTTTTATTGAAACCGACGTACTTTCCGATTAACTTAAAACATCCATAGTACGTCCTTTATATAAGGGTGGTACAAGAAACAACATTGCAAACTATCGCCCAATTTCTCTCTTGCCGATAATTGCTCAGATCCTTGAAAAACGCGTGTTTAATATAATGCCATCTTTCTTAGAACATTTTAATATATTATTTCCAACTCAATTTGGTTTTGTGCACGAAAAAGGCACTCAGCCTCTTTTAGAAGATTTTGCAGGTAACCTGTACTCAGCATTCGATCCCAGTCTTGTTAACTCCGCACTACTCTTAAACGTGTTTAAAGCTTTTTACGCAGTAAGCCCCACCATACTGTTGAAGAAACTACAGACTAGGCCTTCGCGGTTCATTTTATTTGTTTCTTTCTCATCGCTCTCGGTATGTACATCTTGCTTTCAGAGAAGTGAACTAAAAGCCGAAGTACCACATGAGTCCATTCTATCCCTTCTTTTGTTTAATATTTTTGTCAATGACATCGCCACCGTTGTACCGGGAATCTAAGCTCTATCAAATCGCTGACGACACTGTAATTATGACCCAACATATCAATCATGCATATTCCATCGGCCAGTTGCAATCTCATCTAATAACAATTATAAACTGATAAAAACTGACATAAATGTTAAAAAGACAAAACTAGTATGCTTCTGTAATCCACTCAAAACAGCCTCCACATCTGAACTCTTCAAGTCATCCATGCACTTGGATTCCGGTAGAGCATAAAGATAGTGTCAAATACCTGGTCATATTTTTTGACAGTGGTCTGAAATGGAATTTTAATTTTATATATATATCCAAAATACCGAGAAGCGCTAGTTGCCTTTTATATAACACGAATAATTTTTTGC
Organism: Ixodes scapularis; assembly: GCF_016920785.2. Taxonomy (NCBI): domain Eukaryota; kingdom Metazoa; phylum Arthropoda; class Arachnida; order Ixodida; family Ixodidae; genus Ixodes; species Ixodes scapularis. Next base: position 115,457,648 of record NW_024609846.1, on the reverse strand, counting down.
CGTACCTGTTTCTAAGAATGTCTGCCCATTTGCTTGTATATAGCGTCCTTCGTGACTCTGTAACAGTTTCCGGCAATTCTTCTGATTTTTGGAAAACCGAAGTAGATTGCATTCTGAAAGCTATCCTTAAAAGCGTTTCTTATAAACTGGAAACACCTGACGACTCTAATCCTTTCGGTTATTTGCAACTACCTAACTTTCAAACCCTCTATGTTCATTCGGTGGTAATGTATTGTGACACTTTTGAAAATCTGATTCTAAGATCTCGCCCTCATCCTCACGTAGTGTTGTACAGAACGTCGTTCCAAGGAACGTCGTTCCTGAAGCACGTTCCCTTTCGGAAGAACGAAGGTACGCCGCCCCATGTTGCTCCGGTAAAACTGGAACGAGAACACCCATTACGTTTTTGCAAAAACGAAAAAAACGAGGTTCCATTTCTTTCTGTCTAGTGAGGTAATATTTAGTTCATTTTTAAGAAAAAAAATCTAAAAAGTTATGGAAACAATAACTTTACGAAGAGCGGGATATCGTTGACGTTTTTGTTGCTTATTTTAGGGTTTATTTAGTGAAGTCCTCGCTTGGTAACACTCGGGTGCAGGCGAGCTGGTGGACATTGATTAATTTTTCAGTGCCCGATACTGCGGCACAAAAGAACAAAACTTCTAGACGAAGGAAAAGACACAGAAAAAGGGACCTTACAAGCTCAACTACCTTGCTTCCAGGAATTCTCAGACACCCAGAAATTTAAGGCCGACTATAGCCATTCCTGAATTTACACGAAGTGACTCACAGTTACAACAAAAGCAGATTACCCGACAACGAACTAACCCTTGTAGCTCAAACATTGGCCACTTAAAGACACAAAAATTAACCTTTATATTTTCTCCCCCTGCCCCACCTTCAAACTGAACAACGAATCTAACCTCCATGAAGGAGACCTTGACCTTCCGAAAGCCCTACCCTATTCCCCACGTGCTCGTCATGCGGACAGCAACCTCGAGAAGCAACTGTTGTTAAGTTCAAACAAGGGACTTAGTTGGAAACGCGTAAGGTTGCTGTAAAGCGATCGTGCAATGTGGAGTAACCCTTTAATAAAGAATAATAAAATGAATCCCGTTCCTCCTTCCCGGCTCGCAGTACATTTGGCTCGTCTTAATTGCCTACCACAAACAGGAATATGGTAAAACGCCGAGATTTTTAAGGGTGAAGATAATCAACAAATGAAACCTTGCTTCCTGTTGTTTTCTTTTCCTGGTGTCCTTTCATCACGGCACTCAAATTTGTATGTTCCTATATGACGCAATATATATATATATATAACTTCGTTTGAACTAACTAACTATGGTAATTAGCACAATACAGCTGCGTGCCAACTTGTTTTTGAGTGGGGGGGGGGGGGGGGGCAAAACAGACCTCCCCCCCCTCTCCACCCCCAGGGCGGGGGGGGGGGGGGGGCGGTGCCCTTGGTATCCCGTGGGCGCCGCCGACTAGTGTTTGCCCTGCCCAGTGTTGGCTGTTTTAGGGGGGAAGGGGGGCGGGGCAAAACACATACCTTGCCCCCCACTCTAAGAGCTGGGGGGCAAGTGGCCCCCTTGCCCCCCCGGTTAGTACGCCCATGACACAATACAAAATTAACGGAGACGTATCGATACGTTTCATTTTTTAAACGGTAACTGGAACGAGTTCCTTTCTCACAGGTGGACTTGCAACGGGAACGCGTTTCAAAAATCAAAAGGAATGAGGACCGATATTTTTGTTCCTCTTTTGGAACAGGAGGAACACTCTTTGACATACATACCCTTTTCACAAACCTCCCTCTCGCACTCGATATGAAAAAAGCACGCGTGCGTTCTATGTACCGCGCGTTTTTTCTTACCATCTGAACTTTTAAGCCAAACATCGTTCGGCAAAGTTGAAAGGATGCTTAGAGGTATTTCGCTTAAGTAAGCAACTATTGGTTTTGGTCTCTATTCTATTTCTTTATATTGTACATGCATTTTGCTTGTGTCGTTCTTGAACGCCTGCCTTCCTGGAATATTCGGTACTGCGCTCTTTGTAGGACGCTTTTTTTTTTCTTGCTTTTTTTGTAAAATACTTTTTTAATTTTTTTAATCCCATATTATTATGCTTTGCGGCCGTTCATTTTTCTTTTACGTTGCTCTTGCTTTCTGTGTTTGCGTATACATAGTATTTTGCCGCGTAAAATATCAACGTTGTAATTAGAGTGACTATAACATCGTGCTTACATTCCCTTATTTTTTTTCTTTCTTATACTTTATGTAATTTTCGTATACTACAAATATATATATATATATAATTTTTTGTGGATGGCCTTACACAAGCTTTCTGTTGGCTTTGTTGCGTTCGCGATACTACTTCTCTTTTGCTAGTCGCAATAAACTATTATTATTTATTAATATTATTAGTCTATGTTAATCTGTATGGAAATAAATTATATGGCGAAAATGTGTTCTGGATGTGACTTATACCAGTACGCTGATGATACCCTCTTAGTGACATATCACATTAACTTGCACAGTGCAATTATTTCTTTCCAATCTTTTGCTACCCAGGTAATGAATTGGTTTAATGCCAATCTCATCAAAATTAACACACAAAAAAGCTTGTGTGTTTCAGTAATTCTTCGAACCATAAATGCCTAGATATTCCATTTTTCTCTCATTTGTCGAATTGTATGGATTGTTGTTGTACACCCACTGAGTAGTTAATGTAATTAAATTCTTAGGTATCCTTTTTGATAGTGATCCATCTTGGAATTCCTATCTTACGTACATACATCGCTAAAATACACTGGGTAGTGTATCCTGCTTTTTGCATCCCACGAAAACGTCTCTGCCTCTCTCAGTTCGAAGAATGGTTGCCAAGGCTTTGGCATATAGTGTTCTTGCGTTATGGAATCACTGCACATGAGAATTGTTCGTAAATGTGGCAAACTAAAATTGACAAAATCCTAAAAGGAAAGTTACATGGAGTTGCGTACACAACCGAGGATGCACCAAACGAGGAGTTATTCAAGTGGTTAAATCTCCCACTTTTTTCGACCCTTTTTGAAAGATGTTTGATAACGAAACAATATTGGGTCAGCTCTTTTAAAACCGATCATGTAGTTCAGCGCTTGCCAAGAAACGAAGAGAATGCGGTACTTCCATGTTCCTGAAATTTTTAACAGACTACCGAGTCGTTTCTTGGGTTGGACTCCAAACGACAGCTGAAGAAAAAGCTTCCGAACATTGCGCTAAAATCTCTTTGCTTTTTGGACTATTACTTAACTACTCCTGCGATGAATGTATGTTCGGTATATCTTTTTGTATCTGACATGTCATGCTTACAGTGGTTACAAGTTTTCTACTATGCTAAGTTGTGTTATGCCTACCAGTAGTACTTTCTGTCAGCAAGACATATGAGCTTTTACTTGCTGTTTGTAACTTCGTAGTTTTCTTTTTACATTCTCCGTTTTGAAGGTAGCTTTTTGCGTACTTGTGTTTTTTTTTTTTCACTTTCTCTGTGTGTTGTGTGCGGTTCGCACGTTTCTCTTGTGTAGTTTAGGTATTTTGTGCGGCTTGTTCATTTTTCAAAATTACTGTTCATTGCCAATGTCATCACTATCTGTCATCATATTGTGCTTACTTAATGTAATTGCGGGGTCCAAGTTCCACAAGCCATTAAAGGCTTTGACCGGACCCGTAAAACCTTTTTCGACTATTAACGCTCGCAATAAATTATTATTATTATTAGATTGCACGGTTGTTCCTGGGCACCCTATATAGATTTATTGTTATTATTATTATTATTATTACCCACAATTTTATTGTAAACAATAGTACAACCATCTCCTATACTTTATTTCTTTATCTCAAACAGCACAATAACATTCTAAACGACCAACGTAATGCTATATATTTATGATTTTCAAACACGAACGGTGTATGTGTGGCTCGAAGAGAACTTTTTGCGGTTTCTAGGGATAGATATCACCCTGCGCTTGATGTAATTCTTTTTGTTTCTGATCCTCCGGTCCTCAGTCCCTCTACTCGTCCTTCCCCACACACATCGTAAAAGTATTCAGCGCGGGACTACCCTGAAATGCATCACCATCTGTCGGGTGTTGACTTGGCTTCTGCAGTCGTCTAATGTCAACGACCAAGTAAACAGTATCTCCTCACAAGTGTTGTTCAGGAGGCCATACACATATATATCCCTGTCAAAACATCTAATAAATCTCGCTTCCCTAACTGGATCTATCGTGAACTCAGGAAGCTTTTAAAGTGGAAATATATTTTGCTCAGGAGCTTTAAGAAAAGGGGCCTCATAAAATGGGAAGCTGAATTTAAAATTTGCAGAAAGCCATGGAAGAAAATTTTTAACTGTGATCGGCAGGCGCACCTTGACTTGGTAAAATTATATCTCATTAAAAATCCCAAGAAAGTCTGGAGGTACGCTAAATCTCGCTTGGGGAAGAGTCCGAAATCGTCTTGAATCAGCGTAGCGTCAGCGCGAAGTGCATGTCAGAGTTGTTTACGGATCACTTTGCGTCAATCTACAATAATAATCAATAACCGCTCCTCAACTATATTGCCTCACTGCGATGAGTTTGGTGACCCATTAGCTTCTGTTGTTGTCGATGAGGAATATGTTAGGCCATGTACTAAGAAAATAAGACCCACATTGTCTGCAGGTCATGACGGGATACCAGCTGCAATTGTTAAGGGTAGTCATGAAATATTTACGCCTATACTGTGACAACTTTTAATAACTCTTTGATGTTAGGAATATTCCCTGGCAACTGGAAAGCGGCAGGGGTTGTTCCGGTCCTGAAACCTGAAAATTATGGTGACATTCTTTATTACAGACAGATTTCTCTTCTATCTTCTATTTCCAAACTCTTTGAAATGGTCATTAATCAATTCCTCTTCTTCAAGTTTCGTAGAATCATTCCTAATAAACATGGCTTCATATCCCGGCCGATCAACATCTACAAATCTCGTATCTTTAACGTTTGCTGCATCTGAAGTAGTTTGTAATAGAGGTCAGCTTGACGCTTTTTTTTATTTCGACCTGAGTAAGGCCTTCGACGTAGTCAACCACAACATCCCCTTATCCAAGCTTTCCTCTCACGGAGTATCTGGTTCGGTATACAATTTGTTAAAAAAAAACTATTTGTCCAATAGGCAAGCGTACGTCCGTTTCAACAATAATACCTCGTCCTTGTACAAGGCAAGCTCTGTAGTGCCTCGGCCATCTGTCTTGGGCCCCCTCCTTTTCAATATTTTTGTAAATGATGTCTCTCAGGTTATATCAAACTTTTCATTTCTGCAGCGCGCTGATGATATAATACTTCACAAAACATATCGACCTTGGAGGATTGCGTCCTGCTTCAGACTGACGCATATTCCTTCGGTCATTGGTGTTTAGACAATGACCTTCGTTTGAATCATTCTAAAACAAAAGTAATGATATATTCTCGCAAGACCCACATTATATTTTTCCCCATATAGTTGTCATGGTGAACTGCTGTCAAGTGTAAGCGAACAGAGGGACCTTGGTGTTGTTTTTGATTCATTTCTGAGATTTTACACTCACGTTACCAGAGTGGTTCAATCGGCCTTGCGCACGTTAGGTGCCGCGTCTCGAAAACGAAGGTATTCAAAAGCCCGTCCGCTTTTTTAACGCTGTACTGTTCCTTAGTTAGATCCCAACTAGAGTATACTCTAAAAAAAAAAAAAAATCGCATGCGTCTACTTTCGCGCACAACACTCGGAGAGCCAATCATTGCAACTTACGGAGGCAGCACAACGAATGACGACGCCGAAAGATATGTTTAGACCGAAAAAAACGCAGTCTGAATTATGACATTAAGCAATGCAAGCGTGACGTTTCGCATTGCTTAATGTCACAACTTAGACTGCGTTTTTTTGTCTAAACATATGTTTCGGCATCGTCATTCGCTGAGTTGCCTCCGTAAGTAGCGGTGATTGGCTCTTCAAGTGTTGTGCGGGAAAGTAGACGCACGGGCTTTATTTAGAATGTTCGACTCGGTTGTTTGGAACGGCATTTCCAAAACTAACAGTTCATCTAATGAGCGAGTCCAAATTAAATTTATTTCCATCTTTAAATATCGTTACCTTAAGAAAGGTGCTCCTTGTTTAAACGTTGGGGGTAACTCGCAGCTCGTCAACTTGTTGAGCCTGCAGCAGCGTCGGGTGAAAGCAGATCTGTTGCTTGATTAACTGTCCCAGTTTTCTATCCGAAGAGAGCCTTAGAGTTCCACGTGTGCCTACACGGCTTCAATCATATTTTATATAGGTCGACATTTTAGCCACTTAAACCCGATCCAAAGATCGGCTGAGTGTTATAACCGCTACTCTGATGCAATCGATGTTTTAACTCATGCGGGAGCAAGTTCAGAAAGGCTACTTGAAACTTCCTCTTGAAAAAATAGGGCTGATCATTTGAAGGATTGATGTTTGTTGGAACGATATTCAAGTAATTACTTTTTGCTCTCACACCTGGGGATGTCTTTGTTTTGTGCTTTTTATTTCCCTTGTTGATTTGAGTGTCTTTCGTATTCGTTAATATTTGTTTTTGGTCTAAGACTGGCGAACTGCGTTCCCCTTCTGGACTCGTGTGTTTGTGTGTTTGTATGTGTGTGCTTTTTGCTTGTTTTTGTAAGTGAGCCAGCACTAAGATTGATTGGTTGTTTCTGGACACTAAATAAACACTGCCTGATTTATATTATTATTATTATTATTATCAATCAGGCTGTCAACTTTGACGATGTTGGCTTTGGAATGCGATGACTCCAAGCTTCCAGTGTTCTTCTTAAGCACACGACATGGAATTTGTCATTCGCAAGCGATGGTAAGTGCCGTCACGAAAATCATCGACCACGAACGCAAATACAGATATTCGTCGACGGATTGATTGTTGACGTGCGCATAAGTCTGAGTGACGCAGTGCTCGTGTCCGATGCGTGAGCTGGGTTCGGCTAACCTGCTTGGATACTGCGGATGTATTACAGTTCAAAGGTTGAGAGCTTCCGAAAAACAGGAGGTAAAAAATAATCCGCTATATTTCCAAAATGTCGTACCTAAAAGAAGGCCTCTGACTCTCTACTTTCGTGTACTAGTTTTATTTTAACCCACTAAACGATATCTGATTCGTACAAATTTAATCCAAAATAATTTATTCCAGCCAGGAATTCAATTCATGATCCCTTTAGAGGTCACCAAAAAAAAGTAGGAAAGATTTTTTTTTTTTTTTTTTTTTGCGTTTGGTGCTTGCAGGAAGAAGCTTTTATGCGCAGGTTAAGGCTCAAACACGTAAAATACCTCTTCCAAGATAAAGCCAAGGTCCCTGACTAAACTCGCGAATCACAAAGGGTGTCGCGAGCGCACGCACAAATCCGAGGGAGCCGGAGAATTAATGGCGAGGACAGCGACCGATGAAGGCGACACCTTCCGAGCCTTTCTTAATTCGCGCAGACGTCACACCACTAAGTGGACATTGCGCGCCATTAGTAGGCACGCGCGCATGCGCACACTGCCTACTAATGGTGGCCGTCTGCGTGAGCGCATTTGAAGCGCGTGCGCGTGGCGCGGAACGCTGGCGCAAATCGACCTAATCCGCGTACTTTTCCTTTTCACGCTTTCTCTTTCTCTAGTTTCTTATTTTTTCATCGTCCACTCCGGAATAATTTTAGCCTCTTGGGAACAATGGAGCGCGCGCGCTCTCAAAGTGCAAGGACGTTCTTTGTGTGCGAGGCCCGGAGCAGGCGCCTGCTCGTGCGTGCGTATATGCACACGTACGGCGTCAGCTGAGGCATTAAAGCACACCTCATACACTGCGAGCTTCGGAGGAAATGGAAATGACCGAATCACGCCACCACCGCGTCCAGGAAGGTCTGAGCCCGCACATGCGGCCGCCATTTTTTGTGCAAGGTTAATTGAGCGAATCGTTTCTCGGGGCTCCATTCTTTCGTTCTTTTCTTGTCGGGCGAAGGAGGCGAGGTCGAGAACGTGCCGTACTTTGCCGCTTTCCCGGGCGGCAGGACGCGGCGCCGTTTGTACACTGCCAGGGTCACGCGCCCCGGCGGTCCTCCATTGTTGATAATCACACTTATGTAGTCGGCCGCCGCGAGGAAACTGTTGTTTTTTTAGCGCGGATCAACCGCGAGCGGATCGCGCCGAAGATGTCTGTCATGGCCTTTCACTCGTTTCGCACAAACGCAGGAACGAACGCGTGATGCAGCGCAACTCGTTTTGTTAACCTGTATGAGGTAGAAACGGTAGGGATCGATCGGCAGCGACGGTACACGTTAAGCCCCGGTTCGCTCATTTGCGATCGAGTGTCTGCAGCGTACGACGAGAGAGCACGCTGGAACACTGGCGCTACCTATCAGGCAGCCCTGGCGCCACTGCATCGCAGGCGTCATTTTCAGATCGAAACGTGTTTTCGAGCTGGTCATTCGCCAATCTTCCTCCGTAGATCGCGATGATTGGCCCTTCGCAGTCATCAGTTCTGCGAAAAAGTAGATGAGCGGGCTTTATTTAGAGTGTACTCGTCTCATCGTATACGACAGCCAAAGCTACGGGCCATGAGGTCCAATAACGAAAAAGTTACACTCTAAAAACAGGGTGTCGTCTCGCACCCTTTTGTCCCACTTAATGCACCCCAAAACTTCAGTTCGGCGTACAGCACACTATAGTCGAACAGACGGCCCAAATTTTAAGAGTTCCTTGATGACGGTGCGATATAACTTATTAAACAGCTAAAGTACGCATCAAAGACCACAGAAAGAAAACACTGAGGTTTTGCAATAGGGCCAAAAAAAACCCGATTTTTTTTATTTTTTTTTTTGTAGTCAGTAACACGTACATTAGTTATTTTAGAAAAAATTATACTTTACGACTATCAAGCCTCTCGTAAAACTTGGTACCGTCGGTTCGACGGCAGTGCGCTGTACGTCGAACTCAAGTTTTGGGGCGTCTTATGTGGGACAAAGGATACACCTTCTTTTCTGAGAATGTAGAAGCCACGTGCTCGCGTCTCGGTACACTGGTTCTAAATCACCTAGAACAATGAAATTCCATGCGGTAGAATGTTGACGTCACCAATGTGAGATCCAGCGCTAGCTGCGTCAGCGTTCAGGCACTGCATGCGTCGAAGGACACTCGGTGCGGGGCTTGTTGGTGCAGTCTGGTGACCTCAGGTGCAGGGGATCAGATTCTTAAAGCACGATATGCTTTTGAACGTAACGACTGAATCCCAAAGTTTTGTCCGTTCGTCCGTCCGTCCGTCTGTCGGTGCATTTCCCGCTAACGTCTGCGGGGAAATTGGTATCACGATACCTAGACACGAATTCAGTTTCCCCTCTACATTCGGCACGAAAAGTGCCGTCACGGTGATGTATACACCTTCGGGAAATGAATGGCGCATGACGTATACGTCAACTCTGTTTCCCCACTAAATTCAGGGGGAAAATATACGTCCTGTGGCCAAAAGATCAATTCAATTCCCCCGCTAAATATAGCGGGAAATTGACTTCACATAGTTACCCTTTAAATGTAGCGGGAAATTTCACGCCTAGTGACCGATATCAATCCAGTTTCCCCGTTATATTTAGCTGGAAGATATACGTCACCTGACGCACCGATTCCCTCACCAATTCCCTCATCAATTCCCTCACCAATTCCCTAAAATGCATTCCATGCATTATGGAACTTTCAAGATAAAAGGTCGCTGCCAATTTTTTATACTAAGGATTTTCTACAAGTGGCCCATGACTCATTCAGTCGGCCCGCAGCTTTGGCTGTGGGCCATCCTAAAATGAGATGACGTAACGTCAGCACAGGCTGCGTGCTTAACTTGCTAAAACGTGCGATGACCTCATGCTCGTTAAAACAAGGGTCTCCAAACACCGGCCCACGGGTCAGATCCGGCCCGCAGAGCAGTTCCCGTTCGGCCCGCAAACGCCGCGGTCTTTCCAGTGCATGACGCCCAGCCCGCAGCCACTGCTATCAAAACAACTAAACGCGCATTAAAAAAGAAAAGAAAAAAAAAAGTGCCGGCGCATACGAAGATATTAGAAAAAATAGAAGAAAATTGCATCAAAACGGGGTTTCTTTTGCCTTACTATTTATTGTACATTGTCATCACCAGCATTAGTATTCCGAGTCCACTGCTTCATGAGTGTGTAACTATGTTCAAAGTCCTTTGCATTCATTCTCATGTATATCATGCATAGTGTCCCGTGTCTTAACTTGCATATCGTCAACTCTGATCTACCATTCTCATTGACAGATTTGTAATCCTTCCCTTTAGTCCTGTGTGAACATACCAAAGTTCCTACGCCCTTTGATTTATGCCAGGTGAGTTTTCTGGTTGGTGGGAACAGCGCTGAAATACGTAGGTCCTGGTCCTACATTTTTAGCGCTATTTCCACCAAACAAGTGTGCTCCTCCATCTAGCCCAGCCAGCTACATGCCTTGTTGAGTTTTCTGGGTCACAAATATTTTTAATGAAGAAAGTAGCAACATATTGAATTTAAAATTAGAGTATTAAGCATGCGCGTATAGTGCATTTTGAGTTCGAAACGAATAGTTGTTTTTACCGAATATGTTCACTCCAAGCCTTTCACTACCGTGCACCATGGTTAAACGAAAATCTAGCTTCACTTTTGAAGGTTTCCTAACCTTCCACTTGTCCACTTATAAGGTATTTTTAGCATACTAGGTAACTATGTTTATGACCTGTGGCATCAAATAGCTGAAACATCAAATTTGTTGCAGCTATCCCAATCAAGGGGATTCATAAATCTGCTCGCTATATGAAAATGTTGTCCCAGTTTCAAATTTTACAAAGAGAAAACGATAATTACGAATGCGGGTTGTCAACACATCGCTGCTTAACATGTTTGCGGCGAGAAGTTGGGGTATCACCGCCTGGTGGAATTTTTCACGACCCAGAATGAGGACACTTCAACGTCCTCTGCTGATGCAAGCGCGTGCATTGCCAAGCTTCTACGCACTATGAAAATTAAAACATAACTGAGTGGGTCGCTCGCACGTGCCCTGTCTATAGTGAGGAGAACAGAATCACCCTTAGCGAACTTCTTACCCCGAATGCGTTTGCATAATCGCCGTCGGTTATCCCCGTTGAGTGCACTTCCCACCAAGCACCTGTACACTGCGGGGAAGCAATGCCGGCGGATTTCGCAAGCTCCGCGGGTACTGCTTTCCCCAATTGCACAGGTGCTCGTTGAAAAGCGCGCTCTGAGAACCTCACACGCTGCGATCGACACTTCGAAAAGTACGAATATCGCAGTTCACCTCGAAGCGAATATTGAATATAATTCTGAACCACTAATATTTGAAAAGAATATTCGCACGATACTATTGAATATATTTATTTATTATTTATTTTAAAATACTGCAGGCCTTTCTCAGGCCTTGGCAGGTTACAGGCAACAATACACAATAGTACCATATACAACGCAAAAAGGTAATACATAAATACATATCGACGGAGAACATAGTACAATGAAAATTCCATCAAGCAATGGCACAAAAATTAAACACTTACAAATTTCATAGATATACATGCTTCATCAGATTACATTCAACGAAGGCTGATACAAAAAAGATGAATTTTTAGGATATCCTACATGTTAAAATCAATGACATTTTGGCTATAAGATTTCCTAAAAGTGCTTAGTCAAGCCATTTACAAATATAAATATAACTGAATTAATATAAATATTAATTCAGTTAATTTTATTTTCTTTAATTATTGCTCTGAGTTAAATGTTTGTATTTGAGTTGTTCATCTAGGCTTATTTAGTATTCAATCATTTATATTTTCTTATTTATTTTCCGGCCCTCAAGACTGACAGATGTGTAATCCGACCCTTTGGCCAAAACGTTTGGAGCCCCGTGCTTTATAGCAATAAGTAACTTCCCCATACATATGTGGTGAGTCGCAATGCATCTTCCGTTCTCGTCAAATTAGATGAGATTGAATATTCCGCTTACCAGCTTCACTCCAACAAGTTCGCCTGACAGCTTTCTGCAGCGGTTACAGGCCAGTTAAACTAACACCCTCTAGAAGTACGGAGCTGCTTTATGTGTGACACTGTATTTCCATGTCGGGCAAGTAAAACATTCAATTAAATGAATCAGTACAAAGACGGCCTGCATTTTCTGGCGATTACTGGGTGTGCGTTTCTCCATGAAGCACGTTAACTCATCGTGGTCTACTGTAGTTACTCGCGGCCAGTCTTGAGGCACTCGTAACGTTGCGGTGCCGTCGTGCTAGAACCTACCCTCTTCCGATTTAGCACGCACGCTGCACGCAAGCTACAACCATGCAATTCCAGTTCACGCGCGGTAAAGCAGTCACGAGAGGGGCGCACGCGTGCCAAAGATGGAGCAACTACAGTACCCCATCTGAGAACGTGCTTCATGCAAGTACGCGTCGTCCCAGACGTTATACACCGGAGGCATTTTGATTGTCACTCTCCACCTTGCTTTAGATGAAACACGCGTGTGTTGTGAAATGTCTGAGGCGCAGTGTCTGTCATGACTCCGCCATTTCGAGCTGTTTTGTGCAGGTATGAGTCTTTCCTCATTTCGTTGGAGATTATAGAAAAAATTCCCTCTGGGACGCAATGCCTGTTGTAAGGTCCGGTTCAACGTAAAACAGCCCGGGACAACGTACGTTATCGATCGCGGCAGACCTCAACGCCTAGATTAGATGTGAACTGATAAATAACGAAATAATAAAACATTAGTCATTGATTTTGAAATAGCAGTCTTTTAGCCGAAAAATTAGAGTCAGGGTTTTGTAGCCTGTCGTTAACGAAAAGATCTCCATCCCTTTCACCGCCGCCTCGGTGGCTCCGAGGCGAGAGCGCTGGCCTACGGATCCCCATGTGGCGGGTTCAAATCCTGGCCGAGGTGCCCGCAATCTGACGGAGGCTTATTGCTGAGGAGGCGCCGTGTAACCGAGCTTTCGGTTGCACGTCAAAAGATCCCCAGGTGGTCCAAATTAATCCTCAGTCCTCCGCTGGGGCGTGCCAGACGCCCGTCGTTGGTTTGGCACGTGAAACCCCCAAATCTGACTTTTGATCCCTTTCACCTTCTACACCTTGATCCGGCGTTCTGCCCTATGGTCCAGGGCTGGCCTGTAATACCTACCTCGCGCTGCTTTATTTACAACCTCGTTTGGACTTAGCCGGAATGGGCACAATAAAGACGTATCTCTCTCTTTCTCTCTCTCTCTCGCTTGGACTCAGAGTTTCATGCACAAGGCTGCAGCTTTAAAAGTCAAACTCGGTATCCTAACTCCGTTTTCAAATCACGTTCACCCCTTCATACCTGGTGTAGCTTTACAATGCACTATTCTTAAAAAAGTAAAAAATAAATAAAGCGGTTCTGTAATTGAAGAAAAAAAAAAAAGCCGTTTACAACTGCCTCCTGTGAACTGAAGTTATGGCGGCGTCACGCATGCGCCCAACGCTTAGTGAGATCGGTCTATTGAAACCCCCGGGTATAACTAACGTCCCTATATTACGCTATGCGAGGTAACGACAAGTCCTCCTCCCCCGCCCTCCTCTCCCTCGCTCCTGTCGTCTGCTAGCGCGCCCCGTCCGCCATTTTCCTCCTAACTCGCCCGAGCACATATGCGCCGTGTTCGGCGGCAGCCTCTCGCGCCTCGCTTTTGCCGTATTCTTGAGCGCTGATGGGATGATCATCGTACCGGCGTGCGGTCGTGTACCACTACTGCGTAGTGCACGTTAAAGATTCCAGGCTAGCGGTCGCACCGCACTGGCTAAATTGCTCATCTACGGCTGAGACAACAGACGCCCACTGAGGCCGACTAACTTCCGGCTGTATAAACATACATACAACAATTTTGCTTGAGCGCTGATGTTTCGTTTATAACCTTATTTAATTTAAATCAAGCGTGCAAGTCGCACAGTGACAAGAATTGTCAATGCTCTTGGCATTAGGTGCTGTTTCAGGTGTTCTGGACGAACTGGTTACCATGCTCCGCGGGCTTCCAAATATCCGAAGCTGATCTTTTACTATTTGTGTATGGGGTTCAATAAACCCATCCTGGGCGCGATTCTCTCCTCGAAACATTACAAATAAAGTGAACGCCTATCCAGCACATTTTTTTAAAAATTATTATTGGTGCGTGCGCCTGTAGAACTTAGACACAGACGAGGGGATGCACAGGGTATCATTTTAACCGCATACTAATCGGAACGCTTTATTTTTTCCTTGATCCCTTCTTACGTAGCAATAATAAACCGATTCTAAGTGAGGTGATATTGTTGGCTAGCATTGTGCTGAAAATAGGTGTAGGCTAAAACGTTGACATTTTAAGTATGGCAGCCCGCCTTATTTTCATTTTCATTTAAGTGCACAAGCCAGTGAAACAGCTAACGACAGGCGTTTTCTTTTTCTTTTTTATAATGGTCCTTAGAGGAGTGGCAGCGTCAGTTTTTATACAGCACGAGTGTGAACTCACCGGCGCTTTTAGCGCTTCTCCCCAGCTCGCGCGCTCGAGCAAAGCCTGAACGCGCGGAGCTTTCGTGCTCGCGCTTCCAGCTTTGCCTTCGCTCGCACGTGGGGTGAAAGGAAGTACAGTTTTATTTATTTTATTTATTTATACATACTGCAGCCCCGCTGGGGCTATGGCAGGAGTGGGAGATAAACACAGACGGTCCGGACATCACTGTGGACCACTGTCAACGGCACACAGAAATTCATCTGGTTGTAGTGATCGGATGTTTCCTGGTAATAAACTCCAGCGTTCAGTTAGGTCGATATAAGTACTCTCATTATTTATTTTGTGCTTGCTGGTGCGCGCTACGGGGTTCTGTCGTGTACAGCATTGTTTGAACATATGTCACAGTTCGTCTTAACGGCCCTAATCATTTTATTTTATTTTTTTTTATTTTTGCCCGCGAAACGTGTTTAGTAATTATTTTGCTAACGCTGCCCTCGTCATCCCCGGACCCCTTCATCACCATATTTTCCCTTCCCTTTCCCCGCATTCACCCTCATCAACCTACAATAGCCCAGGCCCGTGAAACGTGTCCACCGTGAGTGAGGCAAATGTCATGTCTGGCAAACAACACGACCAACCAACCATCAAGTGAATGTGACATGGCCTTTAGAAGGGACCGCATAAAACGCGCTTTTCGTGCTAAAAATTACTACAAAGGGGTCCTGGGTTGTTTATTCATTATTGGAGGTGCAAAACTATGAACTCCCATGAGTCCAAAGGAAAAAAAAAAAGATGCTTTGTACCATGGAAAAAACTTCTTTTGCGTCTTTTTAATTACAACTGCATTTCGGTTGCCCTTGCCAGTTATGTATTTCCCACGTTCACTGAGGCATTACTTGCGTTTATGAAGTCTCATACCAATGAATTCTTCAAGCTTGAGCTATTTATTCATGATACAATCAATAATTATGACAGCGGGTTTGTCGCTACCGAGTTTGAAGCCTAACTGATGTGCTTCTGCACCGCAGCTGTTATCAGTGATTAGCACTATGTCACCAGTATACATCAGTCCTCGTCAAGATTTCGGCCTCCCTTCCGTTATAATGCAATTAAATGCAAAGGTGCAAGCGAGCTGGACAAGAATGACAAAACTAATCCATGGAGAAAAGGAACAAGGTGGGCAAAGGAAAAACAAATCTTTAAACACAGCAGGGTGACTGGGGCGCGACGGAAAAAATCCACCTGGTCCGGGTATCGAACCCGGGACCTCTCCATTTTCAGCTCGCTTGCACCTTTGCATTTAATTGCATTATAATCATAACCTTAGAATGTAAAATTTTCACACTTGTGGGTGTTAGACTGGTTGCAGCTGATAAAACCGGTTTGCTCTACTAACGTCTAACCTTGGGTTAGCTCAGTTGGTAGTGCACCCCACTGGAAACGTAGAGGTCCCTGGTTCGATACCCGGACCAAGCAGATTTTTTCAGTCGCGCACCAGTCACCTAGCTGTGTTTGGAGATTTGTGTTTGTTCTTTGTCCCTATTGATCCCCTTTTCCATAGATTATTTTCGTCGTTTTTCCACCTTCGAGTATGAAAGTTTTAACCCAAAATCATTGTAACTTTTCCCGTATTCCTTGTAGGTAAAACATTAACAAAGTGAAGGTGGATCTTTGTCTAAGACCATGTTTATTTTTGTAAGCTCGGTTGCACTTCCCTTGCATGTTTTAAAGGGATTAGGACTCGCCAAAAATAAAAGGAGATAACAATACTGCTAGGACCCGTTGTATGCTAAATTTGTTTTGAAAATGGCACGATAGTTTCGTGCTTGGCACGTTTTGCGCTAAGCGCGTGCTGACGGTGGTATTCGCTAGGGTGCCTCAATGTCCTTCTGTTTAGGGTGATGCCACCCTTTGTAGTACCCGATGCCGACAGCACGCGCTCGCAGGGAAAATAGAAAGAAATCGCAGGAAACAAAATGTCGCCGTAGCACAGTCAGCGCCACGAGCGCGTGCAGGGACACGCCCTTTCACGAGCTTAAGAACAAAAAATAAAAACAAACGTTAGAAACAAAATGGCCAGATGTCATCACCCCAAGCAAAGCGCACATGAAGCCACCCTAGTATTCGCCAGATTTGTATCTCACCGTCAAAACTGTTGCTTGTGACAGACGATAAGTAGAGCTAAAGACACGTGAACAGCCCCGTATCAGAGCTCCGCTGCATATTGGAACCGGCCTTGAGAGTGTTCGATCGTACCGTGGCGAAGTGAGCTTGGGCGAGCATGGAACGCTTCGATTGAGAAAGCGCTCAACTAAATATGATGCTCACGTGGCTTATGGGCACCATGGTGTGACTAACTTGGGCAGCTTTGCCAGGTCGCCAGACGAAAGTTTTTGACATCCGTAAATTGGTTATTTCAATTACTAGAGCTCTAAAGATCCCGAAACTTGGTGCATTTACTGGGTAACCTATGAGCATTCTGTTTCAAAAATAATCTGTCTAATTTTCGTGTCCTAACCTCATTAACGGGACACTGACAGGGTATTTACGCTCGTCGAGGTTTTTTTACCAATGCGAAAGCACTAACTGTCCCACGGAGCAAAGCCGGTGGTGTTTGTAGCCGTTATCTGTAGCGGTGAAAAACGGCACCTAAATTATCATTGGCTGAGCGAAACGGCATTCCCTTGTCTGCGACGCGTCATATCAGATGCTTCGTCACAGAAGCCAGCGAGGCAGCTCGAGGTCAAAGCGGACGCGCCTCAGAAATAAAACACAAAGAAAAACGCAGCAACGCAGATGCATCGTCACGGAAACCGTGGAGCCGGCGGGGTTCGCCGCGCCTGCGCATTCGGGAAGCGTGATATTTTTATAGTTCCGATCATGCAGTTTAGGGTTAGTGTTTAAAACTGAAACCGATAGCGGATGTTGCCATTATTTAATATTGCGATATTTTTTCAGTGGTTTACTCGCGCTTTATCACAGATACACAGTACTTTAATGCGGTGAGTGAACGCCTTTCCTCTCCAACTTTTTTTTTGTTTGGCCTAAATAACATGACTCAATGTTATTAGTCTGTCCTTCGGTAATTTTTATGTTTATAAAATATGCGTCCGCCTGAAGTGGGTTTTACAAAGCACAAAGGAAAATGTATATCAAAATTTCCTTCCTTTTGAGCACATCTTCTGGACAGAGTGTCAGTGTCACGGACTTCCAAGACGATCTCATAATTGCGATCACTTTCCAGCGACGCGAGGTGTCTCTGTAATGATGATCGCTTATCTTATAAATGCGATAAAAGAAAATACGATAAAAGGATTTTCACCGTATTCTGACACGAAGAGGTCTTTGTACAAAGGTAAGCAGATGCTTTTTAAAATGTTTATTCATGCTTCATTTTATGATGTAAAATGAATGCGCGGATTAAGGGTTGAATGCGGTTCCGAATATCGCGGATGCGGTTCGGATGCGGATGCGGTTCGGATGTGGATGATCAAACTTATCTGCGCAGAGCTCTACTGAGATGACTGTTGCGATTACTTTTTGAAGGATGTAATCAAATGATTACAAAATGACTCCAAAAAGTAACCAATTAAAAGTAATTTGATTGCTTGTAATTGGTACTTGTAATGATTACTAGTGGAGAGAGAAAAAGAGATTGTTTTAGGATAAAAAAAAGAAAAGACACGAAAGCAGTGGATTTTAGTTGCAAAGTAGCTGAATCTATCAGCGGCTCACGTGAGATTTCTTAGGCTGCATTTTCATTAATCCGACCGTAGCGCATCGAATCGAGATTTGACTATTTTGACTTTATGCGACTTTTGACCTTCATGCGACTGTTTTGGGCCCATTCCCGATGTGACAAAGAGATTTAAAATAACGACGCGCCGCTAACATACTTGCACTTTTCAATAGAACAAGAGAGCAAGAACAATGTCGTTGCTACGTCGCTCAATTCTCTCGAAATTAAACTTGTTCAACAAATGTAAAAAAAAAAAAAAAAACTTTTATTCAACAGTTTTAGCTTGCCCGCATTTGCAAGAGGTTACAAGTGTGGCTAGCAGTTTCGAGAAGCGTCACCATTATGAGACCTATATTGTGCAACAATGGAATTTCTTTTACTGCTAGAAACGTCAGTTAATACGTTTATATTTGGAAGTTGCTCCTGTTGAGCAAATGTTCGTGCAACCGGGGTGCACCCTAAAGAGCTTTTGCTGTTAGCGTAGTAGTAGGATTGTCGTGCAGGTAAGTAACACGAGAAAAACCTGAGAAGCAAATGTTAAAATGAAACCATACTACTGAGTTTTCAAACAAAACGGAACAGAGAAAATAGGTGAGCACGCTATAAGAGCAGAGCTACGTTTCGAGTGTATATGAACCAACGACATGCGACCATTATTTTTGACATATAATAATAATAATAATAATAAAAAGTACTTTATTAGTACTTTTTTTTTTTTTTTGGGGGGGGGGGGGGGGTTGATTTATGCGCTACGATCGCATTCATGTAAGCGTAGCCTTAGAAAGAGTCCTCGTGTTCTTAGTTGCTTTTGTAAACTCGTCGTTTTAGCGGCGACATATTTAGCTTTGATTTCTTTATGCGACTGTCTTGGGCCCATTACAGCCCCTTGGTACTTAGGGGACTGCGTCCCAGCGAATAGCGGTGGGGCCGACTCGCGCGTCGCATATGCGACCGCGGGGCCGCATACTTGGTTTGCTTCTACGTGGGAGTTCCACAATCGACGTTGGCGATGACTGTCACTGCAGTGCCATCTCTCGATAGGCGCAGCGAGCAGGCGGCGCGTTCTTTCGTCTGCTTGCTGCGCTTATCGGCAGATGGCGCCACGAGTCGCATGGCTACCGTAGCAATAATGGGGGTTTAATGGGAACAATATTCAAATTCCTCCAAGTGAGCACTCATAGGAGATATCAATGCTCACTTGGGTGAATTTTATAGTGACAGGAAGAATGTTACTAGAGTTACGAGAGACCTTAGATCTGGTTCTGGTAAATGCACAAATCAAATGTAAGGGAAAAGTAACATGCGAGAGGAACAACTCTCATTTTTCAATAAACTACTGTATTATATCCCACAAATTGTACAACAGAATGGGTTGCATAGTCAAATCAAAACACAAAAACTTTTTTTTTTTTTTTTTAGATAGAATTGAGCGACAAGGCAACGACAGTGTTCAGGCTCTCGTATTCTATTGAAAAATGCAAGCAAGTTAGCTTCGCGGTATCATTTTAAGTCTCCTTGTCAGGTCAGGAACGAGATACACGATATATAAAGTCGAGATACAAAAAGTGCCGAACGGCACTTTTTATGGCACTTTTTGTATCTCGACTTCGACCGAATACGTCGGCTGCCGATGTTCAGGCGTTTGTCGAGCCGGTCCAGACGGGAATTCGATTGTCTGTTCCAAAATGGTAACTCGATTTCCCTCGTATTCTTCCTTTCATTTGTCTCGTGACCATGCCGTGTTTGACGCCCTTAACAAACCGGGAGTTTGGCCGGAGGGCACCATTTTCCACCAGTTCTTTGGCCAGCTTGACCATACTCGTACTTATCCCCTCGAAACGACATTAGGTGCAAATGGCGCTAGAGCTTAGCATTTTTTATCAAAATGTTGAACGACTGCGTACAAAGGCTGACTAGCTTACGTCCAATCTTATTACTGCTGAATTTGACGCTATTTGTTTATCGGAAACATGGCTCTGCGATGGCATTCCGAATTAGAATTACTTTCCACTACCCTACAATATCTACCGCCGAGACAGAGACTATATTAGCACGGGGGCAAAAACTGGTAACGGAAAGAATAGAACAAACTCAAGACGAGGGACAACGAACATTTCTTTCGAATAAAAGAAATGTTCGTCGTCCCTTGTCCAGAGTTTGTTTCATTCTCTTTTTTAACCAGCCAATGTTACCAACACGCTCTTCAGTTAATAAGGCAAAAACTAGGTGGTGGCTCATTAATTGCGCTTTACTCTTCGCTTGTGTTAAATCGAAGGTTTGACCTTGAACCGGATTCAGAAGGCTTATGGGTAGAAATCAAGACGGCCGATGGCTTTAATCACCTTATTGGAAACTACTATTTTCTACCTCTATGAAATCATCCAATTTTTACTAAACATCTTGAAACTCTGGAAAAACAAGTAAGCTTCGATAGGTACATAGTTCAAATATACGGGGATTTTGAATAGATTGGTCATTGGACGTTGTAAACGGTGGTGATTTAATCACGTCAAGTAAGGCAGTTGCGTTGTTACTTTTTATACATTTTTGTGGGCTGAATCAGGTTAACAGTTCGGAAACTCCGCGAGTAATATTCTGGACCTAGTGTTATCAAATATTCCAATCGGGTCAATTAGTATTGTTTCGATCGCTCTAGTACAAATGGACCAATATCGTCCTCCCCTCAAAGTTCAAATATGAAAGGCTTCCAAGAAAGTTGCACGTATCGAACAGACTCTCTGCTTACTATAACCCCAAATGAGAATATTTGGGAATGAATGGATACCTTCATAACTATAACTGGATCGATGTTCTTGCATAAGAGGACACCAACCTCTCAACAGAAACGTTTACTTCAGCTATGCAAGACGCGATTAGCATTTTTATTCCACAACGCATTTCTCAACTTTCCATTTACCCGAACTAGTTTTCCAATGATTTAAAAATGAACCTAAGAAAAAATTAAATTTCCCTAGACATAAAAAAAAAAACTCAGGCTCTAGCTTCTGGTAACTTAAATTCAATACATATCGTGCTCTCACAAAAAAAAAAAAAAAAAAAAAAAAAAATATTTGGGCGATAAACAATTACATCTTGATGATGTCGAGCTCAGTCTGAGCCGCTGCCCCAAAGTTTTGTGGAAGTTTATAAAAGCAGCATATTCGTAACAATGAACATGAAATTTCACTGCGGGATTGTTCTATTGGAAACACTAAGTATTTTTCGTCCACACCAGAGGTGGTAGGTTGTTTCACGGACTATTTTAGTCGATGCTACACAAATGGTCAACCAAATATTCAGCCTATTGAAATAAAAATAACTTCCAGGATGTTTCATCGGGCTCTAGAGTTGGCACGGATGCGAGTTTTATAATCAGGTGACTTGTTTGCACTGATTTTGAAACAGATTTTCAACCTGCCACTTCGCTCTGGTCTGTTCCCATCGTTATGGAAGAAAGCAGTTGTCGTGCCAATATTGAAGGGAGGAGATTCATCAGTTGTCAGTAATTATCCGCCTATTTCTTTACTGCGCGGTTTGTCCAAGGTGTTTGAGAAAGTTATTCATAAACGCATACCTTATTACTTTCATAAAAAATTAACGGCTTCGCAGCATGGGTTTATTACGGGACGGTCAGTTGAAACCAACTTGTGCTCCTTTTTTACACCTCGCTGCATTCATTTTTACGAACAGGGGACATGTGGATGTTTTTTTTAAATTTTATTTTGATATGCCCAAAGCGTTCAATAATGTTGATCATGAGCTATTTCTCCACAAATGATCGTTATACGGTTGTTGTTCTTAACTCCTTGTCCAGTTTCAAAGCTTTTTGCCATGTCGTACGAATCATGTTCTAATTTCTAGTGTTCATTCTAAACTAGTTGGCTCAATTTCAAGTGTCCCCCAGGGGTCTATTCTCGGGCCCCTTCTGTTTCTGGCATTTGATAACGATAGCCTCGTATGTCAAAAAAGCCGAGCTCTTACTATTTGCGGACGATATTAAGATTTGTATGCGCGTTGCTACTCCTCTTGATTGCAATGCGAGACAGTATTCTGCGAAATTTCGAGCACATGCAAGCCGATGTCCAAATGTAGTTTTTATTAGAAATATATTTTCTGTCTTTCGCGCTATTTGTGTGTAATTAGGAATATCATTGTATGCATTATCTATGCATTTCTTTTTGCAGTATCGTTGGGTATGGAATTATTTAAAATACCATTTAATTTTGTGTCTTTCTGCACATTTCGTGTATTTGCCTTCAGATCTATTATGCGAGCACACAGTCCTTTTGGGCATACCTCGCGACCCGGTGTTTCACACTGCCAGGCAGCGAACAAAGAAGCAGGTTTCCGCAGACTCAACAGATGGCGTATTTTCGAGTATCGTCCTCCCGTGTCGGTCTCAAACGGTTATGCCTGTCTGTCAAATTGTCAAATTTATTGGTGATAATAAAAGCATATTTAATTACTGCTTGAAAAATTTACAGCATCAATAAAGAGCCGATCATTTTAAAGATATTCGAGTTTATTTTGTTTGGCAACAAACTCAGTGGCGCCATCTATTGGGTAGCTCCGGCACACTCCCGGTTCACGTATATTTTTAAATTTTTTACTCATCATACTTTTATCGTAACATTGAGCGAAGTCTGACAGTGCTATAAGCGGTCATTTCTAGAAGATAGCGTGTATATTTGATTTCGAAAATACTGCGAAACCTGCGGTCTAGTTCAGAACCGGAAGTGGTTGGGGTATATTTGCACACTGGCGCCACCCTGTTTCAACTCACGCGAGAAAGAGCAAATCGTTTGCAGCATTTTTATCTTCGATAACCACATATATGAGTAATTTGGGAGAGCTTTAAACGATTTTTTAAGCTGATTGAAATAATTATGTGTTCCTGACACATATTTAACTTCTCAAACATACAGAAGTCAGTTGTTTCCTCTTTTATGTGATGAACAGCAGTTGTATGTGTCTGTGGACTGGACAAAGGCAAAGTTCGGAGGAAGGCGTGGCGGAACTATGATGATAGCGTACGCAGGCAATCGGAAAGTGACCAATTAAGTAGCTGCAATGTCGAGTAGAGTACGAAATACTACTTTGCTTCATTTAACAAAAAATCACCAATCAACAAGGATGATGCTTATTTGCATATTTAATTGTCAAGAACAAACTTCAAATGCCAATCTACATCGAAAAAGTTCACTTGGGTACGCTTCATTTTAGGTCAGACTCTATCTGAGTACGAATACGCGTATAGATTAGAGTAAACAATTTTGATTACTCTTTTCTGCATGATTATTCGCCTGCATCACGGTGCCGAGTGTAAACGATGTTGACCAGAAAAACAAGCGTTGTGATTGCCGCTAAGTGTTTCTATAAAAGGTAGACTGAAAGGACTTGTCCTTAAATTTTAATGTTATTTTGAAAATATTATTGCTTTTAGTTCAGTTCCGTCGTCATGGTATATATTGTGAAACGTATTTCGTCAACTAGATTCCCGATATATATGGCGAGAACGTGCCCAGTTGTTGTGTACGAGGCGCGGTGGTACGAGGTGACCGGCGCATCGGCACGAGCAGTGAGCGCGCACCAGCCACGAGCGGAGCGTCCGGACATTGCCATCTTGGACACATCCCAGTGAACCCGTTGCCGCACAGGCTCTGTTTTTGGAGATTTTAAATGAATTATGTAACAACTGGCGACAAGTAAAACAACGGACCCTCAGTAGACATGACTACTCACGGCTCCATGGAGGAGTTCTCCGGGAAGGCCTGGTCGTCATGGGCAGAGCGGCTACAATATTACTTCTAAGCCAACAGCACCGGGGACGATGCCAGGAAACGGGCTGTTTTGCTGACGCTATGTGTCCTGACCACGTTCGAAACAGTGAAAGCAGTGGCAGCACCGAAAACGCCAAGTGAGTTTTCTTTCGGCGAAATCGTCGCCATGCTCCAAGCCCATTTCGATCCGCGCACCTCTGAACTCTTCAGCCGGTGCAGATTTCGACGCAGAGATCAGCTACCGGACAAGACTGCCACCGCATACCTCGCAGCTCTCAAGGAGCTTGCGGCGGACTGCAATTTTGGAACGATTAAGCCTGTCGCGACCACCACCGCTGCGACTGGCACGTCCAGCGACTCCGGTTCGGATGGATCAGTTGGAACGTCCAGTGGTTCCGCTTCGGGTGGATCAGTTGGAACCTTTGGCAGCGGTGCAACACCACGTATAGTCAACATGACTATGCTGCCAATGGACATCATGCTCCGAGACCGTTTCGTCTGCGGACTTCAAGACGACCACCTGCAGCAGCGTGTTTTCGCCGAAAGGGACCTGACGTTTTCTAAGGCTTTCGACATAGCCGTGCGAGCGAAAAACGCCAAGGACCATCAGCGTGTCAAATCAAAGAAGACTTGTAAGAAGTGAACAAAGCAGAAATGTCTCGTCTGCCAAATCGACGGCGTGAAGAGACCCCGGTGACAACAGTAACGCCTTGTTACCGTTGCGAGGAGCCGCACAGTCCAAACTCAATCTAAAATTAAAGGTTCGTCGTGCAGATACTGCAAGAGGGTGGGACATATAGCAAAAGCCTGCTTGAAGAAAAAAAAGTCCGCTGGCAGCAGCACGGTTCACGATGTCAATCCAAATCAAACGAGCGATTCGACTGCTCATGAACCAAGTCATGCAAGCTCACTTCATGACCTCAACTCCTTGAACAATTGACGGCAGCCGACAGAAAAACTCATGGTGAACCTACAAGTTGAGGATGCTCCTTTTCGTTTCGAGATGGACTCGGTGGCAGCGTTTTCACTTATCAGTGAAGAAGCGTTTCGATTGGCGTGGCCCACACAACCTCCCCAGTTCACGCAAGAGGACATTGCCCTGCGCACCTGGTCAGGTGAAATCTAGAATCATTGGGCACGATCCAGGTTACGGTGCAGTTCAAGAGCTTCAGAGCGCAGTTACCACTCCTTGTGATGAAGCGTCCCGGCTGAAATCTACTCGGACGGAACTGGTTTGGAACTCTTGGTACTGGATTAAGCGGCGTTCATCAGATTGGGCTCGACAAAAGCTTGCTGGTTGTCATCGGCAAACACGCTCCACTCTTCGAAGGGGACCTGAACCAGTTCAAAGGCGCGGCAGTCAGTCTGAAGCTTCAAGAGAATGTTGCACCAAAGTTCCTGAGAGCACGAACGATGCCATATGCGCTGAAACCAGCAGTTAAAACCGAGTCGCAGCATCTCACGGACCAGGGCATTCTAGAGCAGACACAACACTCGAAGTGGGCCACACCCGTCGTTTTAGTACGGATAAAAGACGGTGGAATATGACATTGCGGAGACATACCGCAGCACCGTCAACGCTGTCACACGCAAGGCGGCGTATCCTCTACTTACCGTTGTAGAGGTGCTGGCCAGCTTCGTGGAGCAAAAGTATTTTCAACGCTGGATCTTGCGCAGGCATATCAGCAATTGAAGGTATCTGAGAGAACAGCTGATATACTCACGATCAATACTATCAAATGGTTCTATCGGGTTAAGCGCCTACCCTTTGGAGTGTCAGCAGCACCAGCCATTTTTCAGCGGTGCATTGAAACGACGTTGGCGGGACTACCCGGAGCCAGTGCCTACCTAGACGATATCATCTTCACGGGCGCCACACCGAAAGAACACGCGCTACGTCTAGACGCCGTCCTGACACGGCTCCAAGAGGTTGGCCTACGTGTTCAGAAGACCAAGTGTCGTTTTGGCGTTGCAGAGGTGACCTACTCGGGACACAGAGTCAACGCAGCAGGGGTTCATGCCACAGACGACAAGCTAGAGGCAATCAAGGATTTGCCAGAGCCAACCTCCAAGGCCACTCTGCAGTCATTCCTTGGAATGCTGACTTCCTACGATCGGTTCATGGAGAACAGGGCAACAGTGGCTTGTAACCTATACAAGCGGCTAGAGAAAAACGTACCAGAGAGATGGGAGAAAGAGCACTCCGATGCCTTTAACAGACTTAAGAAGTTTTTGCTACGCGAGACAACTCTTGCCCACTACGATGAAACGAAGCCGCTTCTTTTGTCATGCGACGCTTCGCCATATGGGGTTGGAGTTGTGCTCGCCGAAGTGGACCCAAACGGCACAGAAGCTCCCATCGCGTTCGCGTCGAGAACACTAGGTGAAGCTGAGAGCAACTACTGCCAGTTGGACCGAGAAGGGCTGGCAGTGGTATTTGGAGCGGTCCATTTCCACCAATACATCGCTGGACGCAAAGTGGTCATCGCCACTGACCACCAACCTTTACTTG
Organism: Ixodes scapularis; assembly: GCF_016920785.2. NCBI lineage: Eukaryota > Metazoa > Arthropoda > Arachnida > Ixodida > Ixodidae > Ixodes > Ixodes scapularis. Next base: position 115,431,082 of record NW_024609846.1, on the reverse strand, counting down.
GGATCCTAGGTTCTCAGAAACCGGTACCCCAGGTCAGCGGCGTACGCAGGATTTCATTTCGCGGGGGCCGGACCAACGAGAGTAAAGGGGGACAAGATAAAAAGAAAAGAAAGTCCAAGAGAAAATAAAAACATGTTAATTTCTTTCTAATAACTATGCATTCTTATATTAAGTAATTAAAATAAAGTTGTCATATTGGTACTTTGGGATGATTATGATACATAAAAATGATGCCCCGGAAATTCCCCACCAGGAAGGCATTTGCATTTTACTTTTTTTATTTACAAGTCACGTCAAAAGAAGGCACCAGAGTAAGCAGAAAACAAGAATCATAAAAACTAATATTTTATGAAGCACGACTCCAATGCACAAAGCCTCCAGTCATCGGGGCTGATAAAACAATGATGCATAAGTAGAAACGCGGAACATCTTGATGGATAGACGATAAGCACTGGAAAGCTGCTCCAGCATGAAGTACTCCCTATCTTAACCTGATCTAACCAACAAAAATCTCACGGGATTTGTTCGTTGGTGTCGATTTCTAAGGTTTCCGAAGTCCTCTCACAAAAGAAAGTCAAGGAAGTCACACGACGCAACAAAGGAACGATGTAAAATGGTTTACACACTCACATATTGCACTTGGCTCTCGTCCTGAGGCAGCAGGTCGCACACTCGCGCCCCTATCTCGCGCGGTTCTCAAACTGCCGATGACAACTTCCGTACTCGAACCTTGAACTGCAAATCCCAGTCAGAGTTTTGAAAGCAAAGAAATCAAAGGAAGTCTCGCGCCTTTAGGCGCCTGTATTCACTTTTCTAAGGCTAAGGTGGGCTGAAGCGCACACCCAGCTCGACGCGCGTGGAGCGAAAGCTCGCGCTGCAGAACCAAGGGATCCTGGGTTCGAGGTTCGAGCCCCACCCCTGCCCGTTTCGATCTGGATGAGCATCGTACCGGCGTGCGGTCGTGTATCACTACTGCGTGGTGCACGTTAAAGACCCCAGGCTAGCGGTTGTACTGCACTGGCTAAATTGCTCATCTACAGTGTAAACCAGTGTCGCCCCTACTGGCAGACCAACCTTACGCTGTATAAATCACTCAAACGTCCAATTTGATCTGACTTTGAGGAGCCAATCAGATATCGCTCTTTTTAGACCAATGGGAGCCACGCGGTACAAAACAAACACATACAATGCAAAATCCAATTAAGAAAGGACACGTGCATAGACCCCCGAAAACTCCTAAAAACCTTCGCCGTAACTGTCGATCGTCAACCGGACACCGCTTCAAGGAAAAACCCCTCGTCGGGGTGCAAGAGCAGTACCGACGCTTCTTCTCAAAATAAAAAAAAAGGCTACAAAACATCGAGGGGCCCCGCTGCGCTCGAGCGAGGCACAGGCGCAGCGCATGGTACGCGCCCAGAGCGGGGTCCTCGAGGAACAATTTTTCATTTTCATTTTCATTTATTTGTACCTCACAAGCGCCCCAAGGGGGCATACATGAGGGGGGAAATTCAACAGTATACAAGGAAAACAGACCAGTGAAAATATGAACACACATCATGCAAAAATAACAATATAATGAAAACACGTGGAAAACATACATTTCAATTTACGCAGTATTGAGCACACGCATTTTTAAATTCGTCGACATTTGCTAAAGTTACAATGTTGGCTGGAAGTTTGTTCCAGTCGGAAATTGCCAACTGTAGAGGTGACGTCTGGAAAAGTTTAGTATGTGATGTTTGTAGTAATACCTTATGCTGATGGTCAAATCGAGGAAAAATACGGTGTGGCGGCTTTAATAGTTTAAGCTTGAGGAGTGGGTTATTATAATAGATGTTATGGACGAAGGTTAGCCTAGAAAGTTTTCTTCTGATAGAGAGGAGTGGCAAGTCAGCTTTTTCTTTCAGTTGAGATACGCTGGAGTGTCGAGAGTAATCTTTGTAAATAAATCTGCTTGCCCTATTCTGAATTGACTCTATTTGTTGAATAAGGTAGTCTTGACAAGGATTCCATATGATAGAGGCATACTCTAATTGAGACCGAACATATGACTTGTAAGCGAGTAAACGAACGTCCGGAGGTGCCAGATATAAATTTCGTCTTAGAAAACCTAATGACCTACTAGCCTTGCTAGCCACATAATTTACATGGTCCTGCCAGTGTAGGTTCTCGCTCAAAATAACTCCTAGATATTTGTACTTATTTACTTTCTCAATTGATAAATGTCCTATTGAGTAGTTGAAACTTACAGTGGATTTGTTTGTGGAGAAGCTCATAAATTTAGATTTTGAGGTATTGATGTTCATTTGCCAGCGGTCGCACCATAAAGAGAGGGCGTCTAAGTCATGCTGTAGTGAGAGACAGTCGGTCTGGTTTTTACAGTTCTATAAATAACGCAGTCGTCTGCAAAGAGTCTGACTGTAGAGGAAATGCTAGTGGCAATATCATTAATATAGATAAGGAATAACAAGGGGCCCAAAACCGATCCCTGAGGAACTCCAGACTTCACATTAATACTAGAAGAAACATTACAATGAAAAGAAACTGCCTGTGTTCTGTTGGTCATAAATTCCCGAATCCGGTTAATTAAAGAACTATCAATATTAAGACACTCGAGTTTTTTAAGTAGGCGTTTATGTGGCACGCGGTCGAACGCCTTAGAAAAATCAATAAAAATAGTGTCAGTTTGAAAGCGCGAATGTATGTTTGTGTGTAGATCTGTTAATAATTCAAAAAGTTGGGTTTCGCAAGACCGGTTCTTCTGAAAGCCATGCTGATTTATGAAAATGAAACCATTGTCTACAAGAAAGTTCATTATATGAGTGTACAGAACATGCTCAAGAATCTTGCATGGGACACTGGTGAGAGATATCGGTCGATAATTACAAAACAACGATTTACTACCAGATTTGTAAACTGGAGTGACGATTGCATGTTTCCAGTCATGCGGTATAATGCTCTGGTCTAAGGATTGTTGATAAAGCTGTGCAAGAAGAAGCCCGGCATATGGCTGTGTAAGTTTTAGTAGCTTGGAACTGATGCCGTCGGCACCAGGAGAAGACTGGAGGGGCAGGTTTTGTATTATATTGTTAATACCATCCGGGTCAATTTTAATCTTCGATAATAAAGAATGGTTGTGTGCCAAATCACACTGGGGCAGCGGGTAAGACTCTTCGGTAAAAACATCTCCGAAGTACTCATTAAATTTGTTTGCACACTCCGTTGGTGACATTACATTTCCATGCTGGTCTGAGAGTGGAGTGGGTAAACTTTATTTTAGCCTGCAGTAAAACGCGCGCTTGCGCGCGCGCTCCGGACGGGGCCTACATCGTCTTCTGGGCGCTGGGTCCCTGCCGGGCCAGCGCCCCGATGACCTGCTGGACGGCCCAGAGTTGTTGTTCTTGATTATCGCTCCCTGCGGCTGCTTCAAGTCGCAGCGGGATGCTCCCAGACTTCTTCCGGGTACTTGATACAATCCCACAGCATATGTGCGAAGCCGGCCGTCTCCCTTCGGCAGACTCTGCACTTGTCTGTCGCCTCGGGATCCATTCTATGCATCAGCAACGGGGAGTGAGCCCGTCTGCAGCTGTCTAAATAAAACGGCTTGTTCTCGACTGAGCCCCGAGCAAGGTGGTGGGAGAGTTCTGCGAGCTAGGCGGAAAGCCTTGGTTATCTCGTTGTAGTCGGTCATTCGGTCCTTGGTGCTGAACCACAGCGGCCAGTCGGTCGAGGCGCGGTCCGTTAGCGCCTCGGCATGTGCTGTCTCGTTGTGGTTGGCGTTTCGATCCGACGCCTCGCCCGCGTGCGCGGGGAACCATTTGATTCTCACTTGTTTGCTGCCGCCGTCGTTCTTGGTTGACTGCAGTATGCGCACCGCTTCCTTCGATATCATGCTTTTGGCATAATTCCTCACCGCCTGCCTCGAGTCACACAGCACCGTGTGGCAGTCGCGGTCGGCGATGGCCAGGGCGATGGCTACCTCCTCCGCTTGTTCTGCCTTGGTGCATCTCGTGCTGGCGGTCGTGCGAACGGTGCCGGTCGCGTCGACGACAACTGTCGTGAAACCGTGTAGCTTGGCGTATTCAGCCGCGTCCACGTAGCGTGCGTGTCCGTCGGCCGCGTGCTGATCTATCAGGGCCCTGGCTCTCGCCGCTCTCCTCCCTTTGTTATACTCCGGGTGCATGTTCCTCGGTATAGAGTCCACTCTGATGTTGTTCCTGATCTCATCGGGGATGGGGAGCTGCGTCCGCTCCCTGCCTTGGTAGCCAACTCCCAGGTTGTCCAGGATTTTCCGGCCGGCCTTGGTCGTAGATAGTCTTTCGAGTTGAGCGTTGCGTTGGGCTTCCGCTATCTCCTCTAGCGTATTGTGCACCCCCAGCTGCAGGAGGCGGTTGGTGCTCGTTGTTTCGAACAGTCCCATTGCCGTCTTGAAGGCCCTACGGATGAGTATATTTATCTTGTTTCTCTCGCTCTTCTTCCACTTGTGGTAGGCCGCCACGTACGCTACGTGGCATATGACAAACGAGTGGATGAGTCTGATCAGGCTCTCTTCCCTCATTCCACTTTTCTTGGTCGTGACTCGCTTGAGTAGTCTCGTGGCGTTTGCCGCTTTCGCTATGAGCCGGGTGACAGTGTCACCGTTTCTGCCGTGCGTCTCGATCGTCATTCCTAAGATTCTGATCTTGGTGACTCTTGGGATCTCGTTTCCTTCTCTGCTCTTCACTTTGATTGCCTCGTAGTTTCTCGGGCTGCTCTTGGGTTTGCGGTGCTTGACGGGCGGGTATACAAGGAGCTCCGACTTGCTCGGCGAGCACCTGAGCCCCGTTCCGTCAAGGTGGTCTTCGATCGCGTCGACAGCCGCCTGTAGAGTGGATTCGATGTGGGCATCGCTGCCCCCTTCCACCCACAGCGTTATGTCGTCCGCGTATATCGTGTGTCGAACTTCCTTGATGTTTCCGAGCCTTTCGGCCACTCCTATCATCACCAGGTTGAAAAGCATCGGCGAGATGACTGATCCTTGAGGTGTGCCTGTGCTTCCCAGCTTCTTCTCTTGCGCTTGGAGATCCCCCGCTCTGAGCTCGGCAGTTCTGTCCGTGAGAAAATCTTTGATGTATTTGTATGATCTCTCTCCCATGTTGAGTTTCGAGACTTGGCATAGGATCGCCGAGTGCTTCACCTTGTCGAAGGCGCTCTGCAGATCGAGTCCCAATATCGCTTTGTTGTCGCTGGTGTTGCCGTCGATGATCTGGTGCTTGAGTTGAATCATTGCGTCTTGGGTACTGAGGTGCTGCCTGAAGCCGATGATCGTTTCCGGGTAGAGGTCCTCTTTCTCGAGGTATTCCTGCCACCTCTTGAGCAGGACGTGCTCCAGCACCTTGCCCATGCAAGACGTGAGCGATATGGGTCGGAGGTTGTCGGTGTCTGGTGGCTTGCCCGGCTTGGGGATCAGGATAGTCTTGGCCTTCTTCCACTGCGTCGGCAGCGTTCCCGTTTTCCAGCATTTGTTGTAGTAGCTCGTGAGACTTTCGATGGATTTGTCGTCGAGGTTCTTGAGTGCTTTGTTGGTGATGCGGTCCGGTCCGGCCGCCGACTTGCTGTTGAGGTCTTGCAGCGCCGTGCGAACCTCCTCTACGTCTATGTCTCTGTCAAGACGCTCGTTGCGTAGCCCCCCGTACGGCCCGTGGCACTCCGTTGGAGTAGTCGGCAGGTATCTGTCGCTGATGCGCTTCGTCACATGCTCGGCTCCGTGTTTAGTGACCTCTCGATGGATGAGTTTCGCCAGTCGGTCTCTTTGGTGTGACTTAGTCTTAGTTTTGTCGAGCAGATGCCTAAGCAAGTTCCACGTTTTCCCGTTATGCATCTGTCCGTCGGCGGCGTTGCATATCTCGTCCCATTGTTGGGCGCATAGCGTGCGACAGTATTCCTCGATTGTCCTGTTAAGTTCTGCGACTTTTTTCCGTAGCCTACGATTGAGGCGTAGCTTTTTCCATCTGTTGAGTATGGACTGCTTGGCCTCGATGAGGTGTGCCAGTCGGCTGTCCATTGTGTTCGTTTCGAGGTCTGTTTCTATGTTCTTGGTTGAGTTTTGAACGTCTTGAATGATCTTGTTGGTCCATGTTTCGATGTCATCAATTTCGGTCTCTTCTTCCGCCTCCTGATTTCTGTTATCTCTGAATGCGGTCCAATCGATCCACGTATGTTTCCTGACATTAGCACTGCTCTGCTCCGGTATGACGATTTCCACTATCATGTGGTCGCTGCCGAGGTCCATCCCCGTGTTCCTCCACGTGATCGTGATCGGTTCATTGTTCTTGACGAACGTGAGGTCAGGGGTGGTATCTCGGGACACGGAGTTGCCCATTCTCGTTGGGAGAGCCGGGTCGGTTATGAGTGTGTAGTCGAGCTCCGCCGCATCGTGGGATAGGTTTCTGCCTTTCGCATTACTCTTGACGTAGCCCCACGCCGGATCCATAGCATTAAAGTCGCCGCACGCGACCAGCGTGCTCTGGCCGGCCGTCGTGCTTGCCTTGTGAAGAATGGCTTTGAACCTCTGCAGTCTCTGCGATGGGTTACTGTAGATATTCAAAATGAAGATGCTGTTTTTTCTTTGCTTGGTCGGTATGAGTTCGGTGAGCGTGTGTTCGATCCTGACGTTGCTTAGTCGATGTTCGACGAAGGTGAGACCCTTCCTGACCAGGGTGCACAGACCTCTGCCGTCGGACGGGCCCGCGTGCACCCTGTAGCCGGGGAGGGACGGCTTTTCCGTTAGCGTTTCTTGGAGTAGGAGCACGTCGGGCTTGCGCGCAGCGTGCTCAATGTGTTGCTGGACAACTGCCCTTTTCTTGACTAAGCCGCGGCAGTTCCACTGCCACATCGTTATGCCTGTGGAGCTGGAGGCCATGATGGTCCTATTCGAAGTTCTCCGGGTTGCTGCGCTTGGTTGACTTGCTGCTGTAGGGGCCCGAACGTTGGGTTGCTTAGGGTTAGTTGCAAGCTCCTTTCCAGGTTATTGAGTCTGTTGACGTTCTCCGTTTGGAAGGCTTGGATGGCTTCCTTCATCGATTTGATCATATCCTCGAGGCTGCTGAGTTTCGCCTCGACATTGTTGTTGCTGCTGCCGGAGCTGCTGCTGCCGGAGCTGCAGCTGCTTACGTTTTTCGTGGTCTTACGCAATTCGAAGGCCCTTTTCTTCGGTGCCGGTGCTTTATCTCCGTCTGTCGTAGCTTCTTCGACCTTGTTGTTGTCGCTCGGGCAGGATCTTGGCTGTTCGATGGTGCATAAGACGTTGCGAATCTCCGCTATTTCCTTGGTGAGGTTGTTGATGGTGGCTCGCAGGGACGCGTTCTCCTGTTTCAGGGCCTCGTTGATTTCTCGTTCCTTGGTTGAAGCTTTGTCTTCTTTCTTGGCATTGTCGTTCGAATTGGTCTTCTTGATACCTCGTGCGGCGTCGGCCCAACTGACTCTCTCGCGCGACTTTGATCTTTGGCTTTTTGTTTGTCGCGCGTCTCTGCTCTGGCTCCTGCTGCTGCTATTTCTCGACGGCGCGCGGTTTCTCGATGGCGTCCTTGACTTGCGGACAGCTGGCTCGTCGAGTAGCGGGAAGTTGCTCTCCGACGGCAGCCAGTCGCTGACGTTTTGCTTTCGGCGCTCCCACTGCCGCTTGCGGACGACGTAGGGAACCTTGTATTTGGCTTTACATTCTCTATCGGCGGTCAAGTGAGCGCCTCCGCAAAGTTTGCATTTGGGCGTACATTTGTGGTCTTCCTTTGGGTTTGTTTGGCCGCAGCCCCTGCAGATGCGGTTGGTTGGAGTTGGGCACACGTCCTTGCGATGCCCGACCCGGCCACACTGGTGGCAGACGTCTATTTGCTTTCTATACAGGTTGCACGGTATGAGCGTGACACCGTATCGGACAAAGTTCGGTACCTTGGGTCCTCCGAAGGCTACAATGATCGTGGTCGTGTTGCCGATTCTTTTGGCTCCTACGGCGAGTGGGTTTCTGTCGTTTACAATGTTGCTGTCGAGTTCTTCGGCACTCGCGTTGACAGGGATGCCGCGGATGATGCCCTTCACGGTGTCGTGCGGCGCCGTGCGGTACGCGCTGACTTCGAAGGTCTTGTCTTGAATGGATATCGTTTGAATTCTCGCGTAGCGGACGGCGTTTTCCTCCTTAGGCGTGCTGACTACCATGATGTTTTGTAGCGCGTTTGGGCAAATGGTGTCTGATGCGTTCTCTTCAGTCGTAATCTTGGCCGCGGCGAGAATGGCCGTGGCGACGGTCGTGGTGCCAATCTTGGTAATGTCCAATCCCCCACGGGGTCTGATGACGATCTTGTTTTCCTCCAGCGGCATGGCTGGCATTCTCGCTGCCTTGATGGCCGAGGCTCTAACGTTCTTGTTACCCTTCGCATTCTTGCTTACTTGGTTGTCGGTGCCGGCGAGCTTCGCGACAAGGTCTCGTTGACGTAGTCTGGACATGCGTTCCCCCACTTGCGTCCATCCAGTGCCGCTGTGGAATTCCTCTGGTGAAAGATCTTCGCCTTGAACTTGCACGCACATTTGGGAGTCGAAGATCGTTGCCCGAGCGGACGTCCCCTCCATCTCGGGGCTTAGTGGCCGCCGCCGAAACGGCGAGCCGCGGCAGGAGCGACAGCGACTAGGCCTATCGCTCGTGGAGCACACCTAGGCCTAGCGGCCCCGCGCACGACGGTGGTGGAAAATGTCTGTTATTTCGGCAAAAAAGGCGTACCTTTGGGAACTTTGTTATCCGTTGGCGTCTCTCGACTTCACAAACTCACTGGGATACACAAGACCTTGAATCGCGCAAATTAATACTGCGAAATTAACCATAAATGACGGAGCCGATAGGAACTAGTCCGTTCGCTTCGGCGTCCTCTTCTTCCTCCTGCTGGTCTGAGAAACAATTAGGAATTGTGTCTTTAGGTGGGCTAATTATTTTCCAAAATTTCTTGGGATTTTTTTGCATCAAGTTTTTTAGACCATTGCCGTAAAAGTTGGATTTTGCAACCTTGGTTTCACGTTTGCACAGCTTAGCCTGAGTATCGTACTGAGACCATAATTCGTCAGTATCCCGAGATTGTGCCTTTTTGAAGAGACGTCTTTTGGTGTTCAGCATTTTTTTCAGGGATTTCGTGAACCACGGCTTTTCCGATGCATCAGGTATAGTAATTTTTGGAACAAATGTAGCAAGTATGTCTTTAAGCTTATTTTTTATCCTTTGCCAATTCTCTTCTACTGACCTAGAAAAGAAATCGCAGTTAAATTCGCCAATAAAAGTTTCTAAAACACTGTTTATGCCATCAATGTTTGCCTTAGAGAAGTCGTGAATTTCCTTGGACTGTAAGGGAGCATTTCTTATAGATATACTGAAGTTAATCAAGACAGCCACGTGGTCACTGATCTTGTCAAGACACGTGACCTTTTTTAAATATTCTGGCACAGAAGTGAACAATAAATCTAAAATTGCATCGTCCCGAGTGGGTTTAAGTACTACTTGGGTCAGGCAAAATGATTGCGAGATGTTTAGAAAGGCGGATGTAAGCGAATTGTTGCGACATTCGTCAGACACATTAACAGTGGTCCATTCAATCCCGGGAAAGTTAAAGTCACCTCCAAGAAAAACAGGCAAGCTTGGATAACGAGAGGTAACATTTCCAATAGAGGTATACAGGTCATCAACGAAATCAGACAAAGAGTTCGGCGGTCGATAGCATGCACCTACTAAAATGAAAGAGGAAGCAACCTTTACACGCACCCAGATTATTTCAATGTTGTCATCCATTAGAATGGGAACAGCGGGCAAATTTCTTTTGACAGCAATAAGGACTCCACCGCCACGTGACTGTATCCTATCTTTTCTAAAAATCGCAAAGTCATGGTTGAGTACTAACTCATTATTCAGTATATTATCAGAAAGCCAAGACTCCGTTCCTAACACGACGTCGGGGTTGCACATTGCAATTGTATCAGCGAGAGCATCTTGTTTAGATAGTATGCTCCGAAAGTTGGCAAGAAAAAAGGACAAATCATGAGACGTACTCTTTTTCTTTTTTAGTCAGTTTGTAATTCGGCTTGGAATAGACCGTTGCGACTCAACAACGGTGTCTGTTTGGGTAAGACAGGGGACACGGGGGCCGCTCCGTGGCGACGACAAACCAGCCCTGGCGGCTCCGCGAGAGGGACATGGGGCACTCGCGAAGCAATAAAAGTAGAAGTAAAGAAAGATATTCGTTAATTGATTATTTTCCAGTCATATTAGATAAACGACGTTAAAACTACACATTTTTTTATTATTTTTACTATGTGATAAAGGGCATATTGCATTCCCTTCCTCTTTTATTTCCTTTTTTTTTTACAACTTCTCCACGAAATTTGATATTGATAAACCCAAGAGTCAGTAACCTCGCCGACCCCCCCCCCCCCCCCCCAATTTCGGGGGAGGGAGGGGGGCCGCGGTCCCTTCGGCCCCCCCCCCCCCCCCCCCCGTGTACGCCACTGACTCAAGGGAAAGAAGTCTCATACAAATGAAAGCTTCTGTCAAAATGAAATCTCTTAATACCAAACGTAGAAAAATCTCCCTGAAACTTATTTATGCTATTTATAACAATCTAACCGGAGTTAACAAATCCGTATATCTTAAAACGCGAAATCCGTATATCTGAAAACGCGTAAAAATACGTCAGATAAAATGTCGGACAAACTACATGAAGTTCTCTTTTTTCCCGAAAACCATATCCGAATGGAGCGAACTGCCTACTGATATGGTATCAGTTGATAGGGAATCGTTTTTGTTTTTTTACAGCGGAGCTGTTAAGGGCTAGTTTCCCCAGCATCGTGCCCCCGCAAAGAAATGTTGACACAAAAAGCTGGTTACCGCCGTCGCTCATAGATGGCGGTAGCTGTCCAGAGTGTTCTGTTTGCCGGTTGTCCGCTTGCCGCCGTCGCTCATAGATGGCGCAACCTTTCGAGCCTTCCACTCTGGCTTGCCGACTTGCAGCCCGGCTATTACTAAGTTCATTCCCAACACAGTACAGCTTCGCTGGTCTTCCTTTTTTCACCAAAGTGGAAAAGCTAAAAGATTTTTTTTTAAATTATAGATGAAATGTGAATATTTGATCTTTGAAGTGTGTTGTGCTGGCGTGTTTCAACTTGTGATAACGCGTGTTGACGTGTGGGTGATTTTCATTTACGTTATTGAAGCATACTGTGCTGAAGTGTATTCACCTGTGCTGATGTACCGATATGTGACTGATGGTATTGATCCACTGTAAAACTCACTTCCCTGCTTGAATGCTTCGGCGCTGCGGGGTATTTTGTAAATAAATAAAATAAAATAAAAATAGGGCACAATCCCGCATGGTATCCTCTCACATAATTCAGCAAGTACAAATACCGTAGTCTCCATGTTAGCCGTAACCTCCGTAAAAGATTCGCGAATTGACCGTATAACTAATGAAGTGTTAAGTGAACGTAACTTTCTGAAAACAGTTTTAAAATTTTGATCACCGGATACAAAATTACTGGCCTAGAAAACTCTTGCCCGTTCACGCCAACGCCGTTCGTTTTCCGAACACGGTTTAGGTATTATTAAGCTGAAAATTCGATGGTTCACACCAACAAGATTAATATTTAACAACCACAATATACACCATTCGAACTCTTAAATTTGCATGCAAATTAGTTTTTGCCTCAAGAAAAAAAGGGTAAACATCGCGAGGTTTATATTATATACGAACTTGCTACCTGCAAGTAAACGATTGACTAGGTCTAATTGTAAACTTAATTAAGAACTCCCAATTAGGAATAGTTGATATAAATATTTTCCCGAATCTTCAATGACTGGAACACTTTCCGCAAAACACTGTACATTAATGGCCCCACTACCCTAAAACATTTCTCTCTGACTTAAAAACAAACGTGTAAAAAAAAAAAAAAAAAAAACTTTACTGGGACAACACTTTGTTCAGTTCAAACAACCGTGCAACCCTAGCAGAACCTCAAATAGGATTAGTATTTAGTAGTATCGAGAATAGCGATAATAAAAATGGGGCGGAAGGCAATAACCGCAACAGTCAGGGACACGAATACATGGAAAATCCCGGGAAAGTGGGAAGTGTCTGATCAGATATGTCGCTTAATTAATATTCAATGTTTGGCATCGGATAACCATTTGAAACCCAGAAATACTTCGCCCTAAAAACGTCGAGTTGTGAAAGCCCATTTACCCCAACCCAACCGTCCCCTGACAACCCAACGCACACCAACCGAATTTCTCTAACATCACCGCTTAACCTCCAGCGATATGCAGCTGACATTTCTCGCACTTGTGCTGCATAAAGCTCCACGGGCGGTCATCAAATCAACTAGTTGGTCCTGTTTGTTTCTCGTTTAAATATACGCGCGATCATAAACCAAACTGCTTTATGAAAAGAAGAGATTTCAGGATGGCTATCGAATGATTCATAACGAAACTTCAAAGCACTTTAAGAGCAGTTTATTAGCCACCATTACAAGCCTGCTTCAAAGGTATTTTTGCGTATACTTTCTTCATATATTAATATTGCTTTGAAATTTATAAATAATATACCGCGTGCAAGTTCGTCTGCTCCTTCCGCACCTCGGGCGTTGGTTTCCCCCCGACCTCAACCAATGACGGCGCGACCTCGGCCGCCTTGTCATCGCGTGTTCCCTGGGCGTTCTCTATGTTGCCCATTGATTAACGTGCTCTTCTTTGCGTTCCGATGCGCCGAAGACGCATATTGAAACACTTGCTCGCCGTATAGCTTATGTCCGCGTGCGTGGAAATAAAGTAACTATTTTTCGGCTATGTTGGCGTGCCTTTAGTTTCGTATTTTCTGAAAAAAATTCATATAGACATACAAACAAGTTCCCCCTCTTTTTTTTTTTCGTCGTTCGTTGCAATGGTGAGCACCCAGTAAGTAGAGTCTTAGCATCAGTGATCTGAAACTTTTATTAAGACGCCGCTCAATGTCCTCTCTTAAGTAATAATCGTCGTCATCTCCGTGTTCATGCTTTCCCATTGTGCGTGGTCATCATCGGTCCCGAGTGATCTCTCTTTGCTTGCAGGCGTAGATGGTTCCTCCATTGGTGTCGGCGTTGTTGGCGCCTCTGTTGCTTCCGACGTAGATGGGGTTCCAGTTGTTTCCGTCGTGGATGGTGACTTTTTCATTTCTGGCGGAGACGTTGGCACCTGGCGTGTACTACCAGAATCATCTGCCACGCCGTTTTCGTTAGGTTTAGCGCCTTCGGCCTTGTCTTCCTGGCCATAGGTATTTCGGAGTACCGATCCATCATCGCTGAGGCATAATCCAAGTTCGCATTTCCCACCCTAGATTCAAAAATAAACCAAATAAATAAAATAAAACGTGTTAAATTTATAATATGAAGCACAAACAAACGCTTTGATGAATGTTCGTAACGTATTATGTAGTTTCCACACGGCAACATTTAAAGGAGCTGTGCAACGATTTTAACGTTGAAAGAATTGGCATCTTCTACTTTTGACATTGTTTGTCTTGTCACAAAGGAAAGAAAACACACTTCCTTCCTTCGAAACGTTGCGATTCCGCCGCGTAATCGCGAGGCAAAAATTAGAATATTCCCCGACTTGCAGCCGCGAGCGGCGGCCATGAGAACCACGCGGCATGACGTCATGGGGGTCTTGTAGAAAGATAGCAAGTTGTGCAAATACCTGCTCGATAAAAGGTAACTTTTCTATAAATCTTGTCGTTCCAACATAAATATAAACACGTCAAAAACCTGGTATCATCGACAAAACTTTTATTGTACGGAGTTTTAGTGGCGCCATCTATCCTAGGTCCACAAAAACGTCAGCTCTATCTGCTACCGCGAAAAGCCGCCAGAAGCCGGTGGGGGACGGGGATGGCCGGACCCGGATGAGACTTTTTTCCTTTCACCATATTGTTCGCGGTGCACCAGCACGTGGTCACGCGGTTGCGAGCGGATGAGTTCTCGCTGCTCACTGATGGCCCTAGAGAGAGAGCTTCACCGGAACCCCGCGCAACCTACATTGACGTCACAGCACACGTGACTCGGAAGACGGTGAAGGAGTTGAGAGGTACCGAAAACCTCAATCTTTGTCTAATTTTAAAATATGAAAACTAGGACATGCACGCAAAAGCGGTTTTTTGTTCTTTACTTCAGAGGGGTCGAGGCACCAACTCCCAAATTATTTAAGCAAAGCACTGACATTGTTGCACAGATCCTTTAAAGTTCTTTTTGCTTTGAATAAATTATATTAAAGGAGCACTCAAATCGATTCATAAATCATCTATTTATGGCGATAAACCAATCTACGGGATCTAAGCATCCTAAAAAACCTGAAATTATATAGCCATGGACGGCCGATTCACCTATTAAATATCTAATTAAAGATCGTGACACGACCTTATCCCTCCGCCTTGGACAGGCACCAGCTAAGAGGGCCGCCAGACGGCATTTTCAAACAATAATTGCTGTATTACCCTCTCCTACACACAAATATATATATATATATATATATATATATATATATATATATATTTCACGTTGTTGTCAAAACATAACGCACACCGCGCCTAACAACCCAATTAACCCACCCAATTAACCATTTTCATTTGGTCAAATTTAATGGAGTGGGGGCGCGCTGATTAACCGGTCAGATAACGTCATTCGATGGAAATCACACTAAATGCTGCCGTGTTGCATTGGGTATTACAGACGCCGCTTCAGAATAAACGTTGGGTGAAATTACTTCAAATTTACGGGTTAAGAAGCTATCTCCGCCTATAACCTAAAGTCCCTGGAGACTACTTCCTATAAGTAGTGACAACCAATACGAATGACGAAGCACATTCCGCTGGAACAAAATGACGTCATTCAGCTCCGTCTTCTGCTATGCACCGCCATTCGCTTCCCAAAGCCTGCATCGTCACGCAATCGGCCCTTCAAAGAATGTCGCTACTTGTATAGGAAGCTCTTATCTATGGGAACTCTACCAATTCCCACCTTCCGCGCGCTGCCATTTTCGTCTGCCAGGCTGTGGAACGCTTTCTTCAGCGCATGCGCAGTAGCCCTCTTCTGGGGAGTAGCAGACGCCGCGTAGGCGTCCACAGCCCAGCAGTGACTCAGCATTTTTCGACTGGGTGATAAGCGATGGAAAGCTTCCAGCACTTATCACCCAGGTGACGACTGCTGAGTCACTGGGCTGTGTACGCATCCGCTTCGTCTCATATTTTTTTGGAAAATAGCTAGTGCGCATGCTCAGAATGCCTTCCACAGCCCAGGATACAAAAATGGCGGTGCGCAAAAGGCGAACATTGCAAAGGACTATATAGTCCTTTGCAAAAATTGCCTTCTGCGCGCTGCCATCTTTGTCTGCTGGGCTGTGGAACGCCTCCTGAGCATGCGCTGTTGGTCTACTGTGCGGTATATCAAATGCTGCGCATGCGTCCACAGCTCAGTGAATCAGCATTTTCCGCCCGGGCGCTTCGTTCGAGAGTGCCGCTGGAAAGGTCTATACCCTCCAGCGAGCAGATGTTTTTATACCTCAAATTTGGCACCCACTGCTATTTGGTTCGGATTTTGCCCCTAGGCTCCATGTTGTATCCACCTTAAATCTTAACAGTTCTGCATGCCGGAAGCTTGATAACATAACAAGTCAAAATCAGTGCTGTACAGAACGGCGTTCTAAGGAACGACATTCCTGAAACGCGTTCCTCTTGGCAGGAACAGAGGAACGCCGCCGTTTCATCTTGCATCGGTGGACTAGAACCGTTCGAGACTACGGCAGGATGAACGAATTGCATATATATATATATATATATATATATATATATATATATATATATATATATATATATATATATATATATAGGCCGTCGCGCCATCCTTATCTTAATAAAGTGTAACAACAACAACAATATATATATATATATATATATGGCGCGACGGCCTGGAGGGGACGGTTTACAGGAGGGATATATATATATATATATGGATATAGATATAGATATATATGCAATTTTACTTGAATTTAGTAGGCATTCGGGCTTTTTGCTGTTGTCTAATTCAACTTTCGACTGCAAGGAATGAAAAACGTCTAAAAGAGAGTAAAAAATAATAAAAAGGAAAAAAATAATTTGATCAAATGTGATTGCGGCGACCCGACACGTAGTTGGATGTGGATATTTTCACTCGCTCGCTTTATTTTATCTGCGGATTATGCAGCCCAATATTTCACGAAAACACGCAAATGAAACGGTAAGGTAACGACACGTTCCAATCTTGGGATAGTAAGGGTAAGGCATTCCTTCTGAACCACGGGAACGTGTTAAGGGAACTCGTTCTAAGACTGAGAAGAAACGAGGAACGAGCTTTCGTTCCCGTCAGCACGAATGTAAACAATTCTGCGCAGTATTTTGCCACTCACCTTGCAGGACGTGCCCTTTGTGTAGAAACCAAAATACCAGATGTTGTAAGATAGACACGCATAGATGCATTCGTCGGGACGTTCTTTCACCTAAAGTAAGCCATACGCCAGGCAAAGTAAAAAATGTGAGTAAAAAAGAAAATAACTTGTTCAAAATAATACTCGTGCAATGCTCTTTACTGGCAAACGGGTCAGTCTGACAATGCTTTGAGAGGTACACATAAATACCTTCGATGTTTCAAAATATAAACTACTGGGTTATGAATTAGTTATTAACCACAAGGTACATGTACGCAATCCGTTACGAGTAACGAAATTCTTGTAATCAATTACATTCATCAGTAATTTTGTAAGAAAATAATTATAAAGGTTAGAAGCTAATTGTAAAGTAATTTTCTTCCTTTTATGAAAAGGAATTATTGTAGCCCGTTACGTTCTCGTTTTAATTCAGAAAGTAAAAAAAATGAAAATTTTAAACAATACCAAAAATTGTAAAAAAAAAATATCAGAAGTTTTAGCGGATTTACCAGAATCATACTGTCACCTGCACTTACAAAACGCAAGACCTGGCATTCTTCAGATGCTCAAAACCATTCTTCACGTCACCTAATATCTCAAAACTATTTTCTTCTTCTTTTTTTTTTTTTTGTGTGTGTGGTTTGGTTGTCTGCGAGCCATCTTGCTTGCCCACAACAAAGAGGGAAGCACACTGATACAAAGCACCGAACTCTCCGTGCAAACAATATTAGGCAAACTCCCGAGGTCCAAGTGTTCCTTTATAACGAACAAATTAAAACCGGTCGAAGTGAGCGAAGTTTGAGGGAGCCGTTTCTGTAGGTCAGAGCGCCTCAATGGACCAAGAGGATCTAGCTGACGTTTTGGGTGTCTGACGGACCTTGCGAGCGCATTGTTTTCTAGACACTCAATCCCGAACCCAGTCGCGCGTGCAGGTGACAGCCCTATTTGGAAAAAGTTGGATTGAAAAGTTGTTCGGCGTGGCGGACGACATCCTCACATAGAAACGATGTGAGACGTTCGATGAGACTTCTGAGAGCCAGATGTTTCTCAAGGACGCAAAGGTGTGAGTGGCGGCAACAATAAGCGCTTCCCTAACACTTGTGTTTTTTGTCTTACCCGAGGACAGTAAAGTTGAAAGCAACGCCGTGAAAGTACTTCTTGAAGTAATGTCACTTATATTTATGGAAGTGCAATAGTAACTGCAATTAGTTACAATTTAGCCATGGGCAATTGTAAATGTAATTTCCTACTTTTACTTAGTAACGTGTACAAGTCTGCTTCGATAAAAAATAAAATGTCTACATAAAAAAAAAAACAAACAAGCGAAGTAGGAATCGTCTTCGACTTCTTACCAAAGACAAAAAAGGATAAAGAAAGAGCCCGTTATGAAACTATATATGTGATACCGCTTTCGTTTATGAAAACAGGTTTATGCAAACAGGACAATTGCTTTTTATGTCTTAAATTTCCTTTCTTGCGTAATTCAATATAAGGCTTCATTTGTCCATGTAGAAATACATGACAATCCACCTTAAACGAAAAACGTCAATATTGTGACTGTACGCCAAAAAGCTAAAGAGGGTTTGAGCGATGCTCCAAGGACATTTGGGGAAGATTGCACCCAGGGTTTGGCATTTAGAGGAGAAAAGACACCATAGTTTAGTTCGTGCATTTTTACTCCGAACACTGCGCATGACGCGACTATTTCGCGCCCTTGTTTTGTATAAACTTGAGTTCTGCTCAGTCGTATGGAACACCATTGGATCGACTCAATCATGTATTTAAAAAAAAAGTGCAGCGTCGTTTCGTACGTATTGTCTACGATAAATGGGTTGGGAGGCGCCTTTATTTTGATTACGAATACGTCCTTAATCTGCTTGTCCTGGTACCCTTGCACAAAAGAAGATTAACGCGAGACATTACTTTTTTGTATAAGATAGTGAACGCTACAATTGATGCATTTTTGCTTTTGAGTGTGATTTTTGTCAGTGTTCCTCAAAAGCGTATCAGATTTTCTTTTCTTTTCTACCCGGAGAAAGTTGGTGTCCAGTCCCCGATGACACGCCTTCAGCTTCTTTATGATCTCGATTGTTTTTCCCCTTTTTAAATTCTAGAAGAGCATTGGTTGGCCGCTTGACAAACATATGTGATCTGTTGTTGTCCGTAGCTTTATTTATTTCCTTGTATATATATATATATATATATTTTTTTTTTTAATTTCGTATTGCCTGTATGTTCGTTTGTATCTTTTATTTTATTGTTTGTAATATCTGCGCACTAATAAGGCCTCGAGCTCTTTTTGGGCACAATAAACAGAATAAATAAGTAAATAAGTAAATAATCATGAACCACAACATAGAATACGTAAAACGCTATAGTCAATTTATCATATTTATTATCGCGTATCTGATTTCGGTTTCGATTTCTGAGGGGCCGCCGATCTCTGGATGACGTCACAGACCAGTGAGCGCGAAGATGGCGGCGGTCACTCGGGCCAACGTTGCTAGATTAGCTCAGCTTCCCTCCCCCCTCGCGGTCCGCCTCCCGCAGGTCTTAAGGCCCGTTCACACAGTTGCGTTCGGAGCGACCACTACGCTTACGAACGAATGCAACCGGTTGGAGCGACAAGTTACCATAGCAACGAAGCGCCAAACGGTCGTTTCGTTCGTGTTCGTTCGCAACGCAAGGAGTTGAGCCGGGCTGAACTTTTTCGTTAAGGCCCGTTCACACAGTTGCGTTCGGAGCGACCACTACGCTTACGAACGAATGCAACCGGTTGGAGCGACAAGTTACCATAGCAACGAAGCGCCAAACGGTCGTTTCGTTCGTGTTCGTTCGCAACGCAAGGAGTTGAGCCGGGCTGAACTTTTTCGTTACGTTCGGGAACGACGGGAGCGACAGACCAATCACAGGTCAAGGAGCTCGGTCGCGCGCGTTGCATGCCGGTCGTTCCAGGCTCCTTCTATTTGCAAACATGGCGTCGGTGGTGATCGTCGGCAGGACGGTTTGGTGAAGGCTCATCGTTCCCCGTAAAAGGGCTATCCTTGACTATGAATTTTCGTCGTGTGTCGTTAGGATAACCCAGCACGTACTAGAAGGGAAGATCCACCTACTTGTGCGGCGATCTCGTGGCGGCACTCTCAAGCCAGCAGAAACGCCCGTGCCGTCGTGTTTGTTTACTTCGACTACAGTGGTGCTTTCTTAGCATTTGTGTCCTCAAACATCACCCGGATTTCTTTTTTGGCGCATTCCTTGCGTGTGCTCAAGTTCAAGGTATTACTGGTGCGTACCGTACAAAGGATGCGAATTTTTTACTCGTTTTCATCGCCCGAAAAAGGTGATTAGTGTTAGCAATCCTGAACGCTCGCATCGTCTGTCAAATTATATTTCTACGTTGCTATATCGTTGCTAAGATTACATCGTCTTTTATAATCGTAAAAAAGGCGTGTGGCGAGATTTGTACTGTTGGCAAAGTCGTGTATTAAAGTCGTGATCGTCCAAGACGGCGTACTGCATCTTTTTCTTTTTTTAATGCACTACCCTGCAAGCCTATCCTGAAATAAAGAGTAATAAAGCTTGAGGTCATAGAAGACGGTCTGTCTATTTTCTGTTACGCAAGTGAGTGGCAGCGCGTCCCCTTCTTTTTGGAGGCACCGCTGAAACAGCTGACGGCAACGGAGAGGCGGTCGCCGTGCTGCCGACCCGCTGTGCTTGTTGCAGTGGTAGCAGGAGTGCACGCGCGGCGCAGAGCGATCGTTGCGGTCGCTCTGGTCACAACGGACGCAGTCGCGGATAACGGGTTCGTTTTAGATGTCTGAACCAGCCTTTACACAGCTATTGTAGGCCCACAGCAGATCTTCGTGACTGTACGCCGTAGCCGAACCCTCGGGCTGCTCCGGTGAGGACCCCGCTACCCCGCGTCGGGCACGAAACCGTCCGCCATGTTTGTAAGCGTAGCTGGGTCGCTTCCTATTGGCTAGGAGCAAGAGCTGAAGCTCGTTTCTCATTGGCTGTTGCTTCGTATGGTTGCATGCGGTTGCATGTGTGTGTACACGTCGCGCACAGTTGTCGTTGAAGTCGCAGC
Source organism: Ixodes scapularis (assembly GCF_016920785.2). NCBI lineage: Eukaryota > Metazoa > Arthropoda > Arachnida > Ixodida > Ixodidae > Ixodes > Ixodes scapularis. The sequence goes on along the minus strand of NW_024609846.1, from coordinate 115,410,509 downwards.
GGTTGCATTCGTTCGTAAGCATAGTGGTCGCTCCGAACGCAAATGTGTGAACGGGCCTTTAGCCTCTCGTAGCCTCTCGTCTTTCGAAGCGCTACCGTTATGAGGGCGGCTGCTTTGGTAGCTGGGTGATTCCACGTCAGTTCGTACAATGATGATCCGGGTCATAATTTTAATATTTTTGTTAAAAATATATATGAAAGCCATGTTCTTGGGAGGAACATTCAGCTATGTATGAACGCCGTCACTTTTTTTTTTTTTTTCGCTGTGACATAAAATAGAGAAGCTCGGGGTGTGGAAACTGAGAATATTTCAGGATGCTACTTTGCACAGTCGTCATTTTCTCATCCAAGCTTTCACGTCACCATAACCTTTTCAATACATTTTACAAAAGATATACAACACATGCACAAAAAATTTAAAATATTAATAAAATATTTTTATGCAAATAAAAGAATCAGACATGGCATAAAAACGCGTTTTAGGGATATATTCACTTTTTTTTTTTGGCAATTGTCTCCTTGTTATTTACGCGGCAATGCAGCGTTTTTTTTTTTTTTTTTCAAATTGTGGCAAGATTGTGCGTCGATATTTAAAAAGAACTCCATATTTGTTTTTAAACTCCTTTTGACACTTTGCAGTGACTTCAACTAACTTGTGATGGCAAAACATCGAGTAACGCATGACCTCCAAACGAGAAAAGCTACGACAAACCTTCACTCGAAACGAGCCGACGTCTTCGTCATAGCGGCTTTGCCGCACAGCACCAAACATTTTGAGCGTTAGTTAGGGCATGCAATATATATTTTTCAAATTCTCTTTTTTTTAAAAAGGGTGAGTATAACTGACGCGAAAAGGGACTTTGAGCTGGAATACCATTTATTAGCTTACAATTCACAAAAACAAAACGGCCCTACTCTGCAAATTCGCTAACTTTGCATACATTAAAACTCGCAGTTGCGCAAGAGGCCATGTATACATCCGGCCTCTCGGCATATGATGACTTCCACAGATGAGAGGCTGGATTCCTCTCTCCCAGGTTTTACGGTGGTCCACTCTGCTTGCTTCACCGCACAAAACTCTCGAACCCGTTCCGCAGACAGGTGGAACATGCAGCCATTTGTTACTTTTTCACGCAGCACTTCTACAAAGCAGGGCCGTACCCAGAAAAAAATTTCGGGGGGGGGGGGGGGGGAGGTTTCGGGGACAACGGCGGCCATTTTGAAAGTGTCTATTGTCTTATTTTCGCCTATGAATCATGTGCATCGGTGGCATATAATGGAGAGTTACAGCAAACCGGAGAAGCGGTCCCGGTTTGGTACCCGGTAGCCGACCGGCGCCCCTGCGCGTGCGCAGAGGTGGAGATTAAAATCGGCTGGCTGCCAGTGCACCGACCAGGGCCGTACCCAGAAAAAAATTTCGGAGAAAATCAGAGCCCCCTAAGCCCCCCCCCCCCCCCCCCCCCCTTGGTTACGGCCCTGCTACAAAGTCTTTAGTGGTGACAATCGTTGAGTTGAGCGAAGATCTCAAGTTGATGAACGTGCGTGGTGTTTAAGAACCAAAACGTGCTCCATCACAAGCACTTTTTCTGTGTCCAGTGGCTGAAAAGATCCATCTTGCCGAAGAGTACGGCTTCCGAGACAATTCGTGCAATGGGAAACAATTCTTAAAATGCGCTGCCGCTCCGTCTGATACAAAAATTATTTCAGAGAAGACTGGGTAATGTTCATCAACATACTCTTTTATGGCCTGTGTGGCTAGAGGAGCGTGAGCTGTGTCATGTGTCGTGTCATCGCTGGCAAAGGCAAAGTTTTGCGTGCCTTACGTGGACGTAACCACACACGTGAAGAGAGACACTTGAGTTTTATTCCAATGAAAACTCTGCACTTCGGTTGGGAAGATTACTGTCCAATTTTAAGGAAAATCGAAGTAGAACATCACCACCTTGAGGGGTAAGGCGCTTATCAGGCTTCGTTGAAGGTCACGGATGTAAGAATGTTTCATATACTTTTCGCTCCATGACTCCTGTTCCCGCGGGAGGGCGAAAGTGTTCATAACCTTTTTGACGAGTTCGCCGGCGTCCCTTAACGCGAAACAGATCTCTTCGTCTTCGTCGAGATGGAGCGACTGCAGCGAGATGCTCTGCATTTTGGGGCACACAAGGGTAAAGCAATGCTCGGAACAGCAGGACTTTCCGCTATCTACGATCGAGTCCCGCTTTCTAGCTTTTGACGCTTCCATGAAGGCGACGTTATGCAGTAAAGCCGCTATTCGCAACTCCAGCGCGCCGCTCGCCCTCCCGCGGGCGAACGGAGAACCAGAGGAGCGGGGACGGCAGCGGCGGCGGCGGCGCGGAAACGGTGGCAGGGACTGTCGGCTTTGATGCCTGAAGCCGTTTTTACGAAACAAGTGAGCGCGTTAAAAAAGGAATTCTTGTGCTCCGCCTTGCAATAGCCTTGCACAAAGGACCGGGAGGTCTAATTTCATTAGGGACTTTTCGTGTATCGCATACGCTGCGGATTTCTGGTCTTGTGCATGGCCGCCAGCTCAATCTGTGCGCAACGTGACGGCAAACACTCCCGCTAATAATAAAGAACTGTATAGTACGGTCTACGGAAAGTCTATTTCTTGCCATAACTAGGAGAAAACTTGTCGCGCAACGGTACGCGAGCAATACAAATCGGGAATGGGTTCGCGTTGAAGGCCGTTCCAAGGAACATGACCATTTATTCCAAGCACTTTTAAAAGACAGAATACCCGTACTTGCTTTCAGGTAATTACAAAGCAGAAAAAGAAATGGTCGAAGCATTTTAAGCGCGCTAGCCAACCGTTTGTGACGAGAGCTTAGAACGCGCAGTTTTCGCCACGGGGACCGCAATGTTGCAAATAACACGCTATAACAAATGTACGGTATATTAAAATAATTTTTTTTTTGACAGAGCAATAAATAAAACCCCTAAACATGCCGATTATGTTAATAGGCAGTTTTAGCATAGCGTACGACACCCCTAAACTTAAGTTGGACGTACAGCGCACTGACGTTCAACCGGCGCTACCAACTTTCACGAGCGGCTTGATCGCGAGTTGTGCAACTTATTAAAATAGCTTAAGTAGGTGTAAATGACTGTAAAAAAACAAAGAAAGTAATCGGGGTTTTCTTGGCCCTACTGCAAAACCGCGGTGTTTTTTTGTTTTGTTTTTCCGGACTCTTTGATGCGTCATCAAGCTTCTTGTAAAAGTTGGGGCCGTCTGTTTGACGTCAGTGAGCTGCACGGCGAACTGAAGTTTTGGAGTGTCGTATATGTGACAAAGGGTGTAAGGACTAGAACATTTTCTTTTTTTTTAGAGTGATGAGCACGGCGACGCTTCTGGCGCGCACTGAAAATTGTGCTTCAAAGGCGCAGCGCGAGCTTGCGGTTGTAATGCTACACCGCATGTTAGACTGCGGTAATAAACTTTTTATCAATAACCATAGAGCAGTGTGACTATGTGTTGCAATACACTAAAACCGAGACCGCAAGCAGCGATTTGAGAGGCTGTGACGCGAAGACATCAATACTGTGTATTGCTGCACTTCCGAAGCTTGACGGTCACCGTTCGCGGCTCTCTTTTTAGAGCACTAATGGCCAGGCAAAGCGCCAAGCATATCTTCATCACCTTCGAAAATACTCTGCCACAAACAGTAAAGGGCCGCCCACACTAGCGAGAAAACGCGCCCGGCGCGCCGATAAATCGGTTAAGCGAGAAGATAAAGGGCGCGTCTCTGCACGCGCTCCTGGCGCTGACTGTGCTTCGGCGACATTTTGTTACTTGCCGCGATCGGCGTGCCACGCGCGTTTTCTCGCTAGTGTGGGTGGCCCTTAACGTGGCCGGTGCCTAAAACGCGCTCGCTCACCATAAAGCTTCGCACTTTGAGGCTTCTGCAACTTTTAAATAACAGCATGCTCGTTTTCTTAACGTGCATCAGCATCTCCGTCACCTGTAATATGATCACTCCCTAACCGCTTCGCATTTGTAGACAAATAAATCATTCTTAGCGCGCTGAACAGCGTCAGCGAGCAGGCGCATGAGATATCCCGGAGAATCTATCCCCGTCTCTTCCGCCATCTTGGAACTACCGACCCGCCACCTATAGGGCGTTGGAGTTGCGAATACCGAAAACGTCGGTTCGTTTCGAGTGAAGGTTTGTCGTTGCTTTTCCCGTTCGGAAGTCACGTGTTATTCGATGTTTGGCCATCACAAGTTAGTTGAAGTCACTGCAAAGTGCCGAAAGGAGTTTTAATAAAAGGGGAAATAAAGATGGTGTTTTTTTTAAATATCGACGCCCAGTCTTACCACATTTTGAGAAGTCAGCTGCATTTCCACGTTAATAACAAGAATACAATTAAGGGTGGGCCCATATTATATGTATACATTCGTAAAAATAATCTAAAGACGCGCATTTCGATATGTTTTGGGAAATATTATAAAATACAATTTATTTGCAAAACAAAACAAAAAAATTAATATTTCTCTAAAACGCGTTTTTATGCAATGTTTGATTTTTTTTTTGTTTGCATAGAAATATTTCATTGATAGTTTTATTGTTTGTGTATGTGTTGTACATCTTTTGTTAAGTGTATTGAAAAAGTTATGGTGACGCGAAAGCTTTGACGAGAGAATGACGGCTGTGCAAATTAGCAACGTGAAATCTTCTCAATTTCCGCGCCTCGAGATTCTCTATTTTATATCTCACTTAAAAAAAATTGGTACGGTGTGCATATATAGATGAATGTTCCTCCCCCAAAACATGGCTTTCATATGTATTTTTAACAAAAGTATCAAAACTATTACCCGAACTATCATTGCATGAACTCACGTGGAATCACCCAGCTGCAGTGTATTATATGGTATATATACATGTTTTGATGCACAGCGTCTAGATGGCGTTTCACCGTACTCTAAAGAACACTGAGATCTGAACCGAAACTCTGTATGTCGTTCCAAACGGCGGAAGGCACACCGAAGTGTGTGGGGGGAGGGAGCGCAGAACACTTTGCGAGAATTCCACAACTGAGCGAAGTGGTGTTGGACGAAGGTGAAACTTTTACACCGGATGTTCTACTTTACGTCATCCTCGATCGAGCGCGAAGCGCAGGTGGGACACGTCAGAGTTCGGCTGGGAAATCGGGTTCAATCAGTGGCTCACTGGGTCAACACGAGTTCCAGCCGAACGCCACAACTGTTTTCTAACCTGCACCCCAAGCTCAATCGACGCAGTGTAGACCCCTTTCGAAATTCGCGTGCCGATTATTAAAAGGGCGGAACCACCGCACCATGGCGGAACAACTGACATCGCGGGACTTGCAAGTCATTCCATAAGATAGCGAACGTCGGAGTGCGGCCAACGCCAGGAGCCGACGAGCCAGTTAAACAGCGTCGAAAGTACAACGTCATTCCGCTCATCCCCGTTCTCTGTGGGTGTTGTGTTTTTCTTTTACTCCAACATAACGCGTAAAGTGTGACGCGACGTAGCGATTTTAGTCCGCCATTGGGCAGGGATTTCACAGCTGCTAACAGAGGGCAGTATTTCGAAACGGGTCTATAGACGTGGAATAATCCGTGGCATAGCTACGCTGTTGGCTACGCGGAGAGCAAGTCGTCTGCTTCTTGAGCAGGAGTGGCAGTGACGTCACAAAGACACCCAGCGCTAATGGGATTGAATTGGAAAGATACTGGGGAGTCCTTCATGCAAAACGCCACAAAGTCTACCCACTATTTTTTTTTTTTTTTTTAAATCAACCAAAATCAGTGCTCGGCGTTCCGACATGGCAACCCCTGAGGAAGAAGCAGACGAACTTGCGCTCCACATAGTGAGCGACGAAGCCTTCATCGCGTCATAGTATTTTGGGCCCACGTGATAGCCTCATTTTTTGCGCTGCCAAACCCGTGGGTCAATGACGTCAATATTAGGTCCCGACTCCCAGCAATCAAAACCCGCTGTAGCCGCTGTCAGCTCAAGAAGCGCGTGACGAGTCCAAAGCATATTACTAGCGCTCCGCAGACCGACGACGGTATTAACTGGAAGTCAAAGAACAAATCACAAAACAATTTGTCCTGCTTTTTTTTTTCTTTTGTAGGAAGAACGGAAATTATTTCCCGAGTATTCTACGTTGCATTACACGAGAGTGCTCTCATAAACCTGAGAATAAAAAGAACACGAGAAACTTAATACAACTACACTTTCAATGCACCGAGAAACCGAAGGGGGGAGGAGACGAGGGCGCGCGGCGAAGGCCGAGCTCTGATTGGAAGGATTAGTGGGTACACCTAAAACTGCCTTTGGCTCCCTATTGCACTCACTAATCATTCAAAACAGAACTCGGCGTTGTGATGTTTCCGCGCACCCTCGCCTCCTCCTCTCCCTCGATTTCTCGGCACACTGTAGTGAACAACAACACAAACAACAACAATAATAATAATAATAATAATAAATTGTTAATAATAACCCGACCAAGAAGGTATTTTGATTGATGCGGCCTGAAGATAGAAATTCTGAATACGCGAAACTTTTTTTTGAGAAATCAAGACTACTTTAAGATATATCTTCATCAATAAATATCAAAATCCTATTGCTTTCCGTGTAAAAAAAAGACAACCAAGCAGATTACCTGTTCTAAAAATAAGTCTAGCGTATGTTTTTGCAAATTTAAAAAATAGTTTTATCGACAAATATTTGCGTTTATGCATTGCGTTTTATAAAGCAGGTCTTTGATTATACACAGAAATTATGTATCGCGGAGTCTCTCGTTATTTTTGTTTTGTTTTGTTTAAAGAGCGTACAACAGCTAAATAAAAAGAAATCTTAACTGAGCCACAGTCGCTGCCAACCTGAGATACGCCGGGGGGCAAGTTATTATTCTCATCTTTCTTAATTTGTGGCTTGTGATTCGTTGTTTTGGCGTTCACATCCGCAAAATCCAAAATTTCATTGGCTACGAATCAATAACGAGAAGCTCGGGGACGCCCTGATTCTTAAGTTGCACGTCCCATTGCAAGCAGACTTCGTCCCAACGTACTTAAAATATATTCTCATTCAAAACAAAATGCGAACTTATGTATGGTTAACTTTAAACACATACCAAAAAAAAAAGTGTTTGTCACCACTCCTACGTTATAAGAAAACGTACCTCTTCGTAACCGACGTCGGCATCCCTTGGCTTGTCCACGCACCTCCGTAGGGGATCCCTCAATAACGGATTGTAATTGGCGTTCCTAGGATTAATACCTCTGCCAACGAACGCTGAAAACAGCAATATATTAAATGAGCGCCATTTTAGAGCGCTGCTCTTAGGGGCCCGTTCCCGGCTTAAGCGGCGTCGGCGCAACCAAGGTCACCCCAAGGTCACGCGACCCCCAAGGTCATCCTAAGGTCACGTGACCCCAAGGTCACCCCAAGGTTACGTGACCCCTCCCCCAGGGTCACGTGACCCCAAGGTCACGTGACACCCAAAGTCACGTGACCCCCGAGGTCACGTGACACCCCCAGGGTCACGTGACCCATCACTGAGGTCACGTGACCTCCCCGATGACGTCACCGGCATCCGCATCGTCATTGTCACTGATGACGTCATCAGTGACGTCACTGATGACCTCACCGGCATCCGCATCGTCATCATCATCATCACTGATGACGTCATCAGTGACGTCACTGATGACGTCACCGGCATCCGCATCGTCATCATCACTGATGACGTCACTGACATCCGCATCGTCATCGTCATCATCGCTGATGACGTCATCGGAGTCCGCATCGTCATCGTCACTGATGATGTCATCAGTGACGTCACTGATGACATCATCGGCATCGTCACGTGACCCTCAAGGTCACGTGACCCCTTAAGGTCACGTGACCCCCCCCCCCCAGGTCACTTCACCCCCCCCCCAGTACCCTTCCCTCCTCCTCCTCAAGAGCTGCCCTCTAATTCGGTGTTACAGGGAGTTGTAAACGGCTTTCACTTTTTTCTGACAACATTTATTAAATTAAAACATACAAAAAAAACATCTGCAAAAAAAAAAGGCATTCCTTTTCATTGAATGTTGCCATGCCTGGAAACAAAGTTAATCTATAGGCTACGCTTTAGAGTAGCGACACTTCAAATACCCTGGGACTTAAAATGATTGTTGCCAGTTATTCTGAGGTTCTACGTGAAACTGCGCATGAAACGCAATTCCGGCCAATAGAAATGGTAAAACTGTCGGCGATAGAGCAGTACAATATCGTCCGAGTTTTCTGAGGCTGTATTTAAAGCTCAAGAAGTCGCATTTTCAAACCGTAAAGGCGCATTCCCACCGGCAATGTAAGCAGTCGCGCGATGCGACTAGATCGCATCGCAAAAAATGTTAGATGGTCACACCGGCGTGCGCGATGAGCGAGTCCAACGCCCTCGTTGGCGAGTCGTTTCTCGTAAACTCTCGCTCCGAACGCTGTTGATTGGCTCAGCCGCTCCGCGACTAGATCGCACCGCAAAAAAGTCGGGTCGAGAAGCGACTGCTCAAATCGCGTCGCTTTTTGCCCGCGATGGTCGCTTTTGCGATGAAAGTTATCGCGCGACTAGATCGCATCGCCGGTGGGAACGCGCCTTAACGATCGCCAGTTGCAGCCGCTCTGCACGAAGTCCCAATATGGCGGCGCCCACAAGAAAATCGGGGCATGAAGTGTCGATACTCTGCGTGTATGCCTTCTTTAATAACTCCAGTAGAACCTTCTCACGTTTAGTTACAAGTTCGACAAAAAATAATATTAAAAAATAAAAAAAAGCTTCGGTGGCACGCACAAGATGGAGCTTTGAGTCTTGTGTCAGAAGCGCTTAATTATTTGAAGGAATAAGTCCGAGATCAGTGTGAAAATATTGAGAGAATAAAACAAAAAGGAAACAGAAGGAAACACTCACCATGCAAGGCATTCCATAATACAAAAAGCAGCAAGCTTAAACGCGACATTTTTTTCCCCACTTTACCTGAAGATACCCGGATCAAGTCTTATGTGTACACGTGGGCCACTGATCTCACTACCGGAACTAAGGAAGTGCTGCGCCTTTTTATACCCATTGTCGTCTTAGATAATGCGGTGAATTCGATTCATTCCACAAGTCTCTTCCTCCTCTCCGAAGAATAGACTGACAGGCGAAGATGCCTCGCCTGTCAGTTAAATAGAAACTATGGAAATGTAAAACAAATTTCCCGCTGTCATTTTTTTTTAATAAACAATTCCGAAGTTTCGTTAAAATTATTCTTCTGCGTGAAAAAAGTGCTACTTTTTTTTAAAGTTTTTGCCTTTGTTTTGCTTCTTTCTGTGGTAGCTTTAAGGTTTAGGTTGTTTCTGCGTTGTTGTTTTTTTTTCTCCGAAACCACGGAACGTGGTGAGATACTTGCCTTGAGACGTTAGTCTAAATGGTGACAAACCGATCGAGTGATCTGATCAATTCGTGATGAGATCACCTAATGTAATACCAACCCAGGAAAAAAAAAACGTAGGCATTAGTGGTTCTAATACCAAGCGCCTTACGGTATATTAGTCGTGGTTAAGTTTCCAAAATTTCCGCCACTGTGTTGTAGAGAACGGTGCGATTCATGTGCTTTTTTTTTCTACTAGGGCATGAAATGGATATTAACGAAGCCCCATTTCCAAATATTTGTCCGTTCGTCCTTCCATTTTTTCTTAAATCTAGCAGGGAAATTGACGTCACGTGACCTAGCGTGACGTGACATCAATGTTATGACGTCATGACTTGTACACGTTGGAGAAATTGATGGCACGTGACCTATACGTGGAATTCCGTATTTACAGATAAATCCGAAAATATTCGAAAAACACTCACCGGTAAATTTTCCGTCAATTCGGATTTATCCGAAAAACTCCAAATTTCGAGGTCACAGCGACAAAATAAACAGCAAAAAAGACGGGAGTTTTACAACTAAACTTTATAAGAGCACAATGTCAGTGGTCCCGAGGAGATTCCACTTGAGTTTCCTTCAAAATCTAGAACTACTGACCAAATGGGTTTGCCTTTCAGCACGTCGAGGTTCCTTCGGGACAACAGTGATGGTACCCAAACCTTATTTATTTTGTTTTTGAAATTTTTTTAAATTTAACGCAGTAAATTAAACTGAATTTCAAAGATTTTTGGAATCTAACAAAAATAAACTGAGATAAAACCTGATTTTCCAGCGAAAAATAAATTCCGAAAAACACCCTCCGAATTTCACGAGAAATAAACTCCGAAAACACGGAATCCTACATGCAGGAGTCCGGGTTTAGCGGGAAAATTGACGTCAAGTGACCTATACACTCTTTCAGTTTCCCCGCTAAATCTAGAAAAAACACTATACGTCGGGTGACACACCGAAGTCCTCTCCTCTCATCCTCCTCTCTTTCTCTCTCCATCCTAAAACACCTCCCAGATAACCCTAGGTGTTGTTGCTTCTAGGCTAACGTTCCCATCCCTCCTCACTTACCGTCAATTCCCTCCCCTTGCTTCCCTCTCCCTCTCCCCATTCTCCTACAGTGCCTCCTTCCCTCTCCCTTCCTTCCTTGGTCACGTGACGCAGCAATTCAGCTTCCCCGCTAAAATATACGTCATATGCAGGGTTCCGCGTTTTCGGTTTTTATTTTTTCAAAATTCGGCGTACTTCTTTCGGTGTTTATTTTAAAATTAAATTTTCGTTTTTTTTCGGTGTATATTTATTCCCAAAAAAGTTTACTTTTTTTTTTGGTGAATATGAAAGAAACACCATCGGACGGGCGGCGGAGAAAAGCTCACCGGAGAAAAGCTCACCGGAGAAAAGCTCACCGGAGATAAGCTCACCGGAGAAAAGCTCACCGCAAAACCGGCAGATGCGGAGAAAAGCTCACCGATATTTTCTTAGCTGAGCGTGATTCTGCGTAAAACGTGGCAATTTAACACAATTCGCATTCGTCACCTCATTAAAAATATGTCCTCATTTTTGTAATATTCTTGAGATTCATCGGGCATATTTACTATTTCCTCAGAAATTAGTAATCACCCATTCTGTAAATTAATGAAGCCGCAAGTATAAAATCAGAACATCGTACACCGGTAAAAAAGGCAACAATTTATTGACAGCTGAGGGTGCGCCGTCGGTAGCTCTGTCAGATAAAGAGGTTTGTTTTTTGCGAGCTAATATGAATAGCGGTGTGTGAATCGCTTGAGGTCCAAATGTTGTGTACTGCCTAATAGATAAGTAGATGTTTGTTAATGTAATCAGTGTAGGCTACGCTGTTTTCTTTCTGTTAATTTTACTAACAAAACTTTAGTTACGAGAACAGCTTCGTCGTGTCGTGTTTGTTGTCTTCACTCCGTCGACGTCGTTTGAGCGGTTTTCATCATGTATAACGTTTACCAACTCTCTCAATTCGCTACCTACCTTACAAATGGCTAGTTGTTATATAGCTCACGAATAACAACGGAGACGGTGTGCACCTCTGAAGGTCATAGCTGGCGCACCGTAGAAGGACACTATCACACAAAGGGAACGTGTTGAAACACCAGCACGGACAATTAGAAAGCGTGCATGTCCGTGGAAGAAAGAAGCCTCGATATCCTATCGACTGTTTTATCCTGTTTTCAAATGTTAACAAAAGCTTCAAAGAGAATTTCAGGCACCGCGGTGTTACGCGTGCACTTTTGAATTTTCGGCATTTACACCTTTGATATTTAGGTTTTAGGCAGTCATCATTACGTTTTTTTTAACTTTTCCTGTTCTTCAAGTTCATAAAGATTTTAGTTAGGCTTTCGTTGCCTAGAGAGTAAGCCACAAAAAACACTGGCCCGCAATTATTAATTTGGGAGAAATATACCCATTAAGCTTAACAAATATTACAAAAGAGGACATTTTATTTTTTACAAAGCTGACGAATTTTAATGATAATAAATTGATATGCATTACGGACGATCCAACAGCCTCCGTATAAAAAGAAGAAAAAATATCGGTGAGCTTTTCTCCGCATCCGCCGGTTTTGCGGTGAGCTTTTCTCCGGTGAGCTTATCTCCGGTGAGCTTTTCTCCGGTGAGCTTTTCTCCGGTGAGCTTTTCTCCGGGATTCCCATCGGACATAGGATCAGATGATCCTTGTTGCTGTGATATTTGTGATCACTCCAAGAATAACGTGGTCTTCGCTGCAACTTCCGTCAGGACACACCTCAAGATCGCGGAATTCGCTGGCATAATCTTCAGCGCGCTTCTTTTTCCTCCCCATTCTGACGACGTGACCGTCTGAGGTGATGACCGTACAGGAACCAGCGGAGTGGCCAAAAAAAAATCCATCGTATTTATGTTCTCAACCGCAGAGAAGTTTGAGTGAGGGTATTGACGGCTTTTCTCGATGTCCTCTGAAGAAAAAAAAATTCGGATGTGGGTTAGTATATGGTTTTTCGCTTCAGGCACTGAAGCGAAAAACCATATACTAACCCATATCCGAATTTTTTTTTCTTTTTTTAGGATCGGGAATTTGACACACAAGCCCGATTACAGAAGGACACAGATGTCCCGCGAAGGCCAATCCAAGACCTCTTTTGTTGCACGTTGAACCTTGAAAGAGGGCAATCACGAAGACGTCACACAGTATCGAACCTTGCAAAGCCTTCTCCCCCCCCCCCTCCCCCACCCACCTCGACGCGGCCCTAAAAAAACTGACCTGTTTCGGTTAAAACCGAATTTTAGAAAACGTATTAGACGTACTTTTATCGGTTTTTATCGGTTTAAACAGAAAACTCCGAACCCTGGTCATATGTGGCACGCCAATTCCCTCTCCCCATTCCTCTCTTTCCTTCCCTCTTCCCCTTGTTGTTTACTAATCGTTTTTCTAACCCAGATTTGTTTTATTTATTCATTTATTGCGCACTCCAGGTCTTTTGATAGGCCCATGCAGGTGTGGGGTGCAGAAGACATTCAAAACCATCATCACACACGGCTATCATAATTATTAGTAATGAACACTTTCATAACTAACAACCAACGGCAAAAAAAAAAGAAGTTTGTACAACATATGTTCAAAGAGGTTTGCAACACGAGAATACAAAGGCAATCCATAAAAATGATTCTTTATTAAAATTACGGGCTGTGAATATATTGTAAAGGAAGGCGTTTCCATCTGATACGGTGCGTGGAAAATATGAAAACTTGAAAATGTTAGTTCGAGCAAATATTGGTTGAAGAAGAGAAAACGGATAATGGTCCCTAGTAAATCTTCTGGTGGCTCCTATTCTTCGGACACGAGGAAGAGATTTCTGGAATAATCGAATTTAGGGCGTTATCTGAAACGACAAGGGGCATAAAAAGACGCACAACTTCCCTAGTTCCAGTAGCGAGATCAGAGGCACACATGTACACATAAGACTTGATCCGGGTATCTTTATGTAGACGGGTGGGGGGGGGGGGGGGGGGGGGGGGGGGAGAACAGAAAAATGTCGCGTTTCCTATAAATAAGTGCTTTTGACACAGGACTCGAAGCTCCATCTTGTGCCGCTGGGGCTTTTTTTTTTTAATTTCTTTTTATTGGTCAAACCTGTAGCTTTTTTTTTTAATCCCGCCAAGCAACACTGGCGGTCGCCATTTTTTGGGCACGAGGCGTGGGATCCATTCCGAGCCCTCACCGAATGCCGACGTGAAAATCGGATCTATTGGCGACCGTTATCTCTAAAAATGTACAAACTAACTTTCTTTTTTCTCCGTATAGAAGCAAGACGACTCAGCGAGCCGACAGACCCGCTCCCGCCGGAAACATCTACCTTCGGAGCTCCGTTCCTTTCCTTTGCATTCTATACGCATTCTGAGTTTCGCAGTGTATAACATCTGGCTGTCTTGCATCTGCTAAGAGCAGGTGCGCCGCAGCCAAGGCTAAGATTCGATAGGGCCAATCAAGCAGCGTTAAAAGTGTACCGTCACTGCGCTCATTATCCCTCTCTGTTAGCTATGACTAGGGCTCCGTGTTTTCGGAGTTTATTTTTCGTGAAATTCAAAGGGTGTTTTTCGGTGTTTATTTTTTAGCAAACATTCGGTGTTTATCGGAGTTAATTTTTCGTAAATCCCCAATTCTCCGAAATTTTGAGATTAATTTCGCAGTGTTTCATATTAAAAAATAATAAACAATAACCGGATGAAAACGTATGCCAGATCAAACATAAAACGCGCTTGTATCAATTAAGATTTCTTCAATTGAATTTGGCGTTGGTATCATTGGCAATACTAATTTGTTCCACGACAAACGTCGCACACATGTGTGGCTTCGATAAACGTCGATACCTTAAAATCAATACACTGCCGGAGGCAGCCGCAAGGAAGCTCGTAGTCACCCCATCAATCTATCCCACGGCCACGCGAGGGGGAGTGGTTGAGGACAAAATAGAGAAGTTTCAACTGCCCTCTTCCCTAATTTATACAATCTCTAAGGTCCATAGCTTTCACTGTTACCCCCAGAAACATACCCTCTGCTTTCTCTAAATCCCAAATCCCATGGCCCAAACTGGAAAAGAGTGGCTTTGGTCGGGGCACGAATGGTACGATGACCGGTTTCCCTGAACCAACATCGACGAGACAAGCCGTAAGACCCCCTTTTGACAACGGTTCGAGGCTTGAAAGATAATTATTTCGTCATTTTTCCCAGGACCATTGATCCTGCGCTGCACAAACTGTAAAAAAAATATTTTTTTCTTTTTTTTGTTGTTTGGGGGGGGGGGGGGGGGGGGGGGGGGGGGGGCGTGGCATGGGCACATATGCCACATACAAATTGGAATTTATCGGATAAATCCGAATTGACAAAAATTTTTACCGGTGGGTGTTTTTCGGAGTTTTTTTTGGATTTATCCGAAAACACGGAACCCTAGCTATCACCTACTAAAACAATCACGCAAAGTGAAGGTGCCATGATCCTTTTGTGTGCGTGATTCCTTTAGCCAGTCATAGTCAAACCCCCACAGAAAAAAAATAGGTGAAACGTAGTAAATGCAGAGCGCAAGTTCGTCTGCTTCTTGCACAGGGGTTGCGATGATCTCAGAACGCCGAGCTCTTATTGGCTGATTGAAAGAATATAGTGAGTAGACCTTAAGGCATCTAGCATTGAGGTCTACCCACTATCCTTTCGATCAAAGCCAATCATAGCTCGGTGTCGTTCTGACGTCACTGCAACTCCTGCGCAAAAAGAAGACGACTTGCATTCCGCATAGGGCCGAACTCGGAAGGCCTCACAGCATCTGCGTGCCGTGCCCTCTTTGGAGCTCGCTACACAAAGCTCTAACAACGAACCTTGTCCTGTCTACTGTTGAGGCCGCGCTGTCATATATCAACAATGTTTCTCGCGAAAAAGTTTTGAGGTGTGAATATAATATATGAATTGCGTCTTCACTTCGCATATATATTGATGATCTGACACTCGCGTTGCGATGGGCTAGCGTTGGACTAGGAACAGCCATTGTCCTGTCTTCTGCTGAGAACGCACTCGCAGCCTCAAGGTTTCTTGCGTCAATTTTTAAACAATAAAAAAATAAAAACGTTTCTGAAAACAAAAACAAAATCGAGTTAGAGGTGCATTTTAGCGTGTTTTTGACCCGTGAGTTTGGATATCACGAGCACTTGACCCCGAGCATATGAATAAACGCGAGAGAAAACCGATAAACCAACCTCTGGGTGTGACGTCATACCCAGAAGTTTCAGCTCCCTTGCACTGGCCGCTTGTGAGGGAACGCGTGCATCACTTTTGACTGCACGAGTAAGGCTTGCGGAATGCGCGGGAATGTTCATATATCAGTATATAACTTCACGATTCTCTTCTCGCACCGAACACGACGGGAAGGAGGGGCTTCGGCGCTACTTGGCGCATCAATCTGAAAAAAAAAAAGATAAAATTTGTAATCCTAAGGAACAAAATAAATTTTTTTGATTGTTTTTTTTTTTCTAAATACAGAACTACTTTAGTTTCCCTTTAATATGGTTTCTAAATTGTGTCTTAAATCCGCACATTTGTCACTGTTCTTAAACTGCATTGTACTAAGGCTATTTTGGGCACTTAAAGGGATACTGGTTCGCGCTTAAGATGCAAAGCGTCAATGTCAGCACGATGCTTTGCATCGCGTGATGCCACAGCCCAGTCTTCCTTTTTAGGTCTAAACGGATGTTCTGCCTCATCACTCGCTGAGCTTATTTCGTAGATCGCAGAGAATGGCTCCTTAACAGTTTTGTGGCTAAGTTGACGCGCAAGCATTTCTTAGAGTATAAATTGGATATAAATCAAGCCTGCATTGAAAGGTCTTGGCTGACAAACCATTTCGATGAAAAGAGGTTTGTTTCGCGTATTCCTTGAACGATGTAGTCTCGCTCGAAGTCCTCCCAGGTAGCACAGGCTTTCGAACCGAAATGTGATTTTTGTGTAAAACGTTAGGGCCCTGAAAGCCCGAATTAACGCACTGATAAAATTGTATCATATTGACGATTAAAAACGTACAACGCACAAAGGCAGGACAGAAAAAAAAAGGCGCACACCTTGTTGACATTTACGCTATGTAATCTTCTCTTTCGATCTCGCTTTCTATTTTAATAAAGAAAAACTGTTTAATCCGCATTTTTGTGCAGCCAGGCTGTAGCGGTGAACAACGAAAGCTTATATTTGCTACCATGTTCTCGCTCCTCTCCCATCCAGTGTTGCCATTTTAGCGATTTTGTCGCTAGATTTAGCGATTTTTGATACATTTAACGACGGATTTTTTTTTTTTTTTTTTAATTTAGCGGCTAGCGACTTTTTTAGCGACTTCGGTGTTTAACCGTAATCTTGTTATTTTGAACAATTTTCGAGATGCTCGCGGGCTTCTCTGCTTCTCTAGCCGAGTTTGCTGTGGATATACGCT
The DNA here is from genome assembly GCF_016920785.2 of Ixodes scapularis. NCBI lineage: Eukaryota > Metazoa > Arthropoda > Arachnida > Ixodida > Ixodidae > Ixodes > Ixodes scapularis. The sequence continues at coordinate 115,393,615 of NW_024609846.1, read as the reverse complement.
CAATTTAGCAGCGCGCTTAAAAAAAATGTCAACACTGTTAACACTAGAGACCACTGATCTTTATGTCTATTTGCTGGATCGCGTTTGACCAGCTCCGCCTATGGACCGGAATGCGGTCACTGGCGGCCATCTTTAGGTAGAGTTATATCATCTCTAGCCATCATAGTAATATGGCGGACAGCGCAATGGCGGCAGGGTGCCATAAAATAGCCGTAGATCTAGTACACTGTATACCGTGGGTGATATTTCGTGCTTGATTGAAGTTGTTCGACGACGCAGATTCTTGAAACCCGGCGTGAACGGTAGCCTCATCTTTGAGGGCACGGAGAAAGTTCTACGAAAGCGCAGCACCGGGGGAAAGCAGCGCAGCTCGCATCGAAAGCAGACTCCGTACCGGCGTCTGCTTTCGATGCTAAATTTGATGCGACTTTCGATGCGAGCTGTACTGCTTTTCCCCCTGTGCTGCAATTTAGTGAAACTTTCACCGGGTCCTCAAAGATCGGGCTACCGTTCACGCTGGGTTTCAAAAACATGTTTCGTCAAACAATTTCAATCAAGCACGAAATATCATCCACCCTATTTTGACGGCAGCCTGCCACCCAGTGCTGCCACCACACCGGCCAAAACGCTGTCTGCCATGGATGGATGACAGTGGCTGCAGGAGTTGTACCTTGGCTAGAGGTAATATAACTCTACTTAAAGATGGCCGCCAGTGACCGCATTCGCAGAGCGGGCAAACGCGATCCAGCAATTGTCATTGAGATCAGTGCTGCAGACCATCTCTCCCGCGCCCACGTACCCACGTGCTCTCCGCCAAACGTCACCCTGACTATAGGGAGCACTGATAGGGAGTATTCACTGGCGGCCATATCCGTGTGCGCTGCTGCTGAGCGCGTGCTGACGGCGAGCTTCCGCAGTCCTTTTGGAGCGTGCATTTAACACCATCAAGGTTGCCGGTCTTGGCAGGCTATTAATGTGAGCTCGGTCTGACCATGCGCTCTAAACATCGCCCTCAAATATGGCGTCCAGTGAATACCTCCTATAAGAGCTGGCCTCAAAAGGCAGGCAAAGACATGTTTCAACTACGAACTTCCAGAAGAAGTTGTTCGGCGAAATGCAAAGCTCATGCCTACAAAGCTGGCAACAAACCGTCGACATCGGCAGATTTAGGTGACTTGAGTGCAGCCACCATCGAGGAAGAACTCTCCTTCTTCTAGACTGTTCCGTTGAACTGTTCTTGAAGACAAAGCAGTCATTATTTCCGTGTCAAAATTGACAAGTACCCGTTTCTTATTCGTACTTTCGCACTTACCGCCTAGACGTTTCCCAAATGAAACATTGCAAATAAAAACCGTCCTAGTTGTTTTTCAGTGTAAGTTTAAACTCTCAAAATACCTGAGATATGATTATTTGAGGTTCACTTACTTACTAAACAGTCGCTCGATTCGCCAGGAAGTCGCTAAAATATTCGCTGAATTCCAAAAGCTTATCAAAGTAAGCTTTTGGAATTCAGAGAATATTTTAGCGACTTCCTGGCGAATCGAGCGGCTGTTTAGTGACTTCCTAATCTCAATTTAGCGGCGCGCGCAAAAATAGATGGCAACACTGCTCCCATCTGCCTTCACAGCAGATTGGAAAAGGAAAGCCACAATCTTGGTAGACTACTCAATCGTCGTGAAACGTTACAGAAAAAAAGAAAACAGTGCTCCCAGAAATTACACCTCCAAATAACAACAAAAGATATTTTGCAGGGTGATGTATGACCGCCTACATAATTCGTCTTCTACGCTGAACCGATGTTTCAGCTAAACTGTAAACGCTCAAAAAGACAAAACTCAACCCGATAAGGCGGGTGTAAAGGAAGAGAGAAAACTCAACCCGATAAGGCGGGTGTAAACAAGGAAGAGAGAAAAAGAAAAGTGCGGTAGGGGAGAGTGGGGAGGGATGGGACGGTGGGAGGCGTGGGACAGTCAATATGTTTCTTCAGCGAATAGTTTCAAAACGTTTATTCACTGCAAGATTGATGACGTCGATGTAGCGGTATATACTTCCAACTATAATGACGTGCCTGCTTGGCGTGGTGTACACGGTGTGAGGCAGTGGTTGCCACTTCGGCCCTCAAAAGTAAGTAGCACACATTTGTTTTTCTCGATTCTTAAACCAAAGCGGTTTTCGCCGATGGCTGTAGTAAACTAACCGTGAAAAGATGTGTTTCTATGCTGCTTTTAATTAACCAACGAAATTTAAGCTTAACATCTCACCTGCTGCCACAATTGGCAAGTTACCCCGTGCAAGGCAGTTTGGGAGGTTGGGACAGTGTCTCCGTTCTCCTTTTATAAAGACGGTGAATAATTTCATTTTAGTTCATATCGCATTTAGGCCACCAATTATTTGTTTTGTTTAAAATGTTGCCGCAGTCTTAATCCCCAGTCCAAAACCACAGACTATCGGAGGAAAAAAGATGACTGCAATCGGGACTCATATCTGATGAAGACCCGTCTGCCTATAATATTCACATGTACAATTTTTAGCGCAATCTCGCACGTGTCCCATTCCTCTGAGCGAACACAATTTTGTTCTTGCAAATCCTTTTTTTACATTTCTAGAAGTGTTTGGAAAAAGCTAATGTGAAGGGTCTTTCCCCCTATATATGGGACCATTAAACTAGTTTCTATGTGCCCATTAAAAGTATCGTGCGAAAACTGCTCCATTCCTCCCCACTTTCCCCTTCAAGGCAGAGTCTTCTCTACAAGTTTCACAATGCCTGTTAATGCAGACCGCGCGCAATACGAAGACAGCCGGCAAAATGTGCACGTGGCTCCCGTCATGGTGGCGCTAAGGAGCGCGTATCTCCGGTGAAAACAACCTTTCGCTTCGCAAGGAGTAGGCACACCAGGGAACGGGCTATCGCGTAGGTAAAGCGAGTCATCCTTAGCGACTCCTCGCATTAATTTTGCGGACTGTGACTGATGTACGAGGCATCAGAGATTATCGCTCTGTACAGATCAATCATAGAAATGAGCCTCGGGCAGCAAAATGGTTTTAGATGGATTAAAACGCGAGTGAAAAATCACCTGAGCCTAGACGTGTCATGTGAACTTTTGTATCAGAAGGCTCAATAATGGAAACTATTTATCTGTGTTGAATGGCGTTCGCGGGGGCAATGGGCAAGATATCGACCTCTCGTAGTGTCTGTCGTATGGTTGTCATATACCACGAAAAGGAATAATGCCTCCTACGCAATTATCCTAGCTGCGAATCTGTAAGTACAACGGAGCGTACATTGATTGTGTCTCAACGCTTATTAGAGACTACACCGTAGAAGGTATCCACCTCAACATTTGAAACTAACGAGGAAAAAAAACTAAAACTTGTCCACTTCATTATATATATATATATATATATATATATATATATATATATATATATATATATATATATATATATATATATATATATATATATATATATCAGGGTGTCGAACCGGAACCGAACCGAACCGAAAACCGGAACCGAACCGGTATTTTTTCCGGAACTGAACCCGAACCCGAACCCGAACCGTTATATTGTTATCGCGATGAACCCGAACCGGAACTGAACCGGAAAAAAAATAACGGTTACCGGCTCATGTCAAAACGGTTCGGGAACGCGCTGTTGACAATGAATGTGCTATCAATGCCATTTGTTTTTTAAGTGCCGTCAACTGACGCACACCTCGCTTACATATTTTTCTTCTCCACTCAGTCTTAGGAATATAAACGCTGCATCCATAAATCTTGACAAACGCTGCATCCATGAATCTTGACATAGGAACCAGTATTGCGCTGGTCGCGGCTTGCACGGAAGAAAGAGAATTGGAAGGCTGTGCAAAAAAAAAAAAGAAAAATCGCGTCACGGGATTTCATTTTCCTACAATCTCGTAAATCCTAAATGCTGCTGTGTGCTCATTTCATAACACGTTTCTAGAACGCGCGAGTTTTTTAAGCTTGCTTCCATCGGAATGAGAAAAGAAAAGGCTGTGGAGTTTGATAATAATGCATCCGGTTTCGTATAGGCACTTAGAAGCTAACATATTTGTGAGGCAGCGAACTCTTCTATTTTAATATTTATCCTATTACGTCCTTCTGGCGTTGCGTTCGGTGAAGTGTTGTTCATATTCCGTATCTTGTTTAATGAATACTTCTTTAATGGTCTAATTTGAGTTACCGAAGGCTAGTTCAAATAAAGAAAGCTGTATTTTCTCCCCACTGTTCCTTCAATTGCTTACACGCCGAGGTGGCGGGATAGTTAGCCAGTTCTACTTGTAAGTGGGTTTGTAAGGAGGTCGCGGATTTTACAGCTACTGCGTCGGACCCAATTAGACGAAGTCCGAATGCGTAAACGTCGGTGAGGTAACCTTTGAGTGCACATAAAAAAACCATTCCTGGTAGAAATCCCTGAGCCTTACACTACGATGTATCCCGTTTCGTATGTGCTGATTTCAGATGTTTTATTTGTAATTTATTTTGATGTTGCAATTTGTCATTTATAATTTCCGAACCGGTTCGCGAACCGGTTCAGCGCCCCGAACCGGTTCGCGGAGCAAATTAATCGAACCGGAACTGAACCGGAACAAAATAAATTTACCTGAACCTGAACCGTAACCGAACCCGTATTTTTTTCGGTTCGACACACTGATATATCCATATATATATATATATATATATATATATATATATATATATATATATATATCCTGGCTCCGTCATTTTTTGGCTTTCGGCGGGTTCCTGAAAAACTTGGATTCTTTAATTCATTGGATTAAGTACGGTTCATTCATCTGCACATATTCGTTTATATATATATATATATATATATATATATATATATATATATACATATTTTTTTATTTTTTTTTTTGCTGGGAGCACAGGATATTAGAGGGGGCCTGAAGAAGTTTCTGCAAATGAGATGAACAAGTTCACGGCGATGAACCTGGTTGTTGGTTGGGCAGACCAGCAGAGGAGAGTCGTTGACTGCTGACTCTGCGAACCTGAAAAGTGTCTCGAGGGGGTTGCCACTTCCTTACGTCGCATGATAACACATCTGCCGCAAAACATTTCGAAAATGTCGAGCGGATTAATTAGTTTGTCTGAGCGGTATAGGAGTCCCCCCTCGATACAAGTGTTTTGTAAGACCCTGCAAATGGCTATTGGTCTTCGGTTTCGTCATATTATATGAGCAGGAGAGGCATGCTATGTGGTCGTTTACGACAAGGGTGATGTAGCCTTCAATGTGTGCCGTTTCAAAAAACTTGAGGCTGAAGACCGTGGAGTAGTCTGATGGCATCCAGTTGTATCTATTGATTGCTTGTAGCCGCTCGCTCGTTGGTCTGGGTCTGATGGTATTTGATGGTGTGTCACTCTTTCATTCTCAGCTGGCTTGCCTATGCTTGAGGCGCAAAGTGGTACGTATATTAAGACATGCCGGAAACTGGACCTCAAATCAGTACCGCACAATGATTCGCCATTTACTGTCTGCATGGAATAACGATTCATTGTTTATCTTAAATTAAATGGATTGAGATCTTTCGCGTTCCGCGTGCCTCACCTGTGAACCATCTCAAACTGGCAGATAGGATAGGCGTGAATGTTGTTTATCTGGGTAAAAGTGCTCGTTGATTAGTTATGGCCAGGGATGGGCAGTATTTCAAATACAAGTGTTTGAAATGCGTATTTCAAATACTTTGTGTATTTTGCATTTGTATTTAATTACAAATTGGGTAATGTATTTGATGTGTGTATTTAAATACTAAAACGTGGGTATTTGAAATACAATTGTAATTAAATACAATTTTGTGGGCGAAAATACATCCCTCAAATTTGTTGTCACTGTCCAGAGCAGGAAGAAAACTACGTTCTGCATTGAATGCAGTGTTTCTCAATCAAGCACAAGCGTTTAGTGACTGTGATTACGGTGCTAGTCCAGAAAAAGAATAGTGACGAAATCGACGTTCACAGGCAGACTGGCAAAATAAGTGCCTGTGACAAGTTGTGATGCTTTCCAGTCTGATTTCCATCCATATTTTTGCCTGGAACATTCTAAATGCGCGGGTCGTCCAGATTTTCGTAACTGGCGCGAGTTGCGACAATAAAAAATTCTCTAGCTAGTGCTGCGCGTCTTGGTTGTCTCGGTTCTTTGTTGGTCTGTACCAAAATGTAATCGACAAAAATAAAATAAAAAACTGCTTGAAGCTTTGTGCTTTTTTCACCTATTACGTCCAAGCTTATTAAATTTTTTTTGTGATTATTTCTTTTACGTTACTAGAGCCTCGCACACTAACTCCCGAGTGTGCAACGCAAAATTAAAATGAGATACCCAGAAACCCGTTGCAGGTGCCCTGAAGTCGCTGACGCAAATTTTGAGGAATGTATTTAAAAGAGTATTTGGAGGAGACCAAATACATTTGGTTGTATTTGTATCTTGTACTTAAATGTTTTTTTGGAAATGTAGTTAGATTTGTAATTAAATACATTTTTGACGAAGTATTTTGTATTTGTATTTCGATACATATTTGCATGTATTTCGCCCATCCCTGGTTATGGCACATAACTAATCAACGCCCCTTTTATGTTTCTTTTTGTTCAATGTTTTTTTAGTTATGGGTAAATATGCTAATAAGGGGAAACATGACTCATTCCTTGACTTGTTGTTGTTTTGTTTTTGCATCAAATCTTACATTTATAGCGAATACTTCACAGAAACCAGCCTAGCCGGATCTGACCATAGGGCCATTGCGACAGAGACCTATCTGAACTTTCCAAAATCGGGCGCCCACAGTAGACAGCTGAAACGTTTCACGAAACTCGATTTTCAGCACCTACATTCGCTTCTTTACTTCGTTCCTTGAAGTATGGTGTTTCAGGGGACAACACTGAAAACGCCTTCAACCTTTGGCTTTACTTTAGGCACGCCATCGAAACGGAGTGCGTTCCGACACCTAGAGGCAGGAACAAAAGCCGTACCCTTTAGATCACGAAAGAAATCTTACACATAGCTCGTCAAAAAGTCAACTGTTTGTGAGAGCCAAAAAGAACAACTGTGCGCGCTCAGTTCTGCCCACACTGCACAAAAAGATCTCAAGAAGATAATACGGCAAGTCCCACCAGGATTATGCCGTCAGCGTCGCAATACGTGCCATCGAAAAACCGTAGGTGTTATGGGCTTACATAAGACGACACAAAAGAAAAGCAAGTGTAACGTGTAATAGACATATACCAAAATGTCAAAACTCTCAACGACAATGAGGCTGCAGAACTCTTCAGTAACCATTTTGCGTCACTATAGACATCACCTCATTCAGATCACCAGCTCACACTTTGTAAAACCTCAGACAATTCAGCCCAGGCAGTCGCATCATCTTTATGCAACATCAATATCAGCGTAACGGACGTCAAGGAAGCCCTATACTTCGTTTCATACTTAAAGAAGTCACGAAACGATTTTTCCATTCTCCGCTAAGTACTACTTAGAATCAATCTCTAACGTTAATAACGGACTGAACTTGCCTTAGTTTTTCTTTCTAGGCAATGGCAGTCGCCAAAAAATTCGATAAATATGGGCATCGTCCATCCCCTCAACTCGGATCCAGAACAAGCGGCCCCGGGGGGATCGGTTGCCGAGTGGGCAAGCGCACACCAGCTCGGAGCACGTGGAGCGAAAGCTCGCGCTGCAGAACCCAGGATGCTGGGTTCAATCACCACCCCTGCCCGTTTTGATCTGAATGAGCATCGTACCGGCATGCGGTCGTGTATCACTACTGCGTGATGCGCGTTAAAGACCCCAGGCCAGCGGTTGTACTCCAGTCGCTAAATTTCTCCTCTACAGCTGGGAGACTCGTCGCCCGTTGAGGCAGACCAAGTTCTAGGCTGTATAACATGCACACAACCATAGCCTCCTCTATACTCACAAAGCCTGGCAGCGTACGTGGTTTGCAGCTCAGTGTGGAGACCGACCATATGCCCCTGGTATCTCTCTTCGGCAAGATGGAGTTAGACATGCTGCCTCCTCGCATCCAACGCCTTCGTTTAAAGCTGATGCAGTACCAATTTCGCATGCTGTATGTGCTGGGAAAACTACTGGCAACAGCGGACACACTCTCCAGAGCTCCCCAGAGAATGGGGTCTGAAGACAAGGGCAAGGACTCCCTTGACACATTTGCAATTGCAGCACTGGAAGACACGTCTGTTGACCTTCCACTCCTCCCCGAGGAAGTCCAAGCTGCGCAACAGTCTGACGGAGAGTGCTGTGCACTCAAACGGTATTGCGAGGTTGGATGGCCGATGAAGCACAAGCTGCCCGTCAATTTGTCCAAGTATTGGTCTGTCCGAGGAGAGCTGTCGCTGTGCAAAGGAATTCTCCTCAAGGGCCCGAGGATCCTCATACCGGCCGACTTAAGACAGGCAATACTGAGGCTCATACATGAAGGTCACCAAGGAGTTGTCAAGTGCAAGGCTCGTGCTCGTGACTCTGTCTGGTGGCCAGGCATCAATGCACAGATTACTTCCCTGGTGAGCGGCTGTGAGCAATGTGCCAAGACAAGAGTGCAGCCGGCAGAACCTTTCATATCGTCCAGCTTTCCTACTCGCCCATGGGACGTCGTCGGTGCCGACCTGTTTCATTGGAAGAAGCAGGACTTCATCGTTATTGTGGACTATCACTCGAGGTACCCGGAAGTCTTGACGTTAAGCAGCACTTCGAGTGGAGCTACGATCGCGGCAATGAAGTCAGCCTTCGCTCGGCATGGTATCCCGCGATCTGTAAGAACGGATAACGGCCCGCATTTTGCATCGGGGGATTTTGCGAAGTTTGCAAAAGATTACGGCTTCCAGCACCAAACAAGTAGCCCCAGATTCCCGCAATCTAACGGCGAAGCGGAGCGAGCTGTCCGCACCATCAAGGAACTCTTAACCAAAGCTGAGGATTCATACTTGGCACTGTCGAGCTACCGAGACACCCCCGGTGTTTCTGGAGACAGCCCCGCACAACTTCTGTTCGGGCGTCGGTTGAGGACACGGCTTCCTAAACCTCAAGATGAAAGTTTTCCGCGGCCACCATCGCCCGCTCGCGTGGCAAGGAGGAATGAGTTGTATAAACGGAAACAAGCTCAGGCCTTCAACCAGCGGCATGCTGCCCGCGAGCTGCCTCCTCTTCGTCCTGGAGAAAGAGTGTGGGTACAGTCGGAACAGTGTCCGGCCACGGCGCTCAGCCCAGGACAGCGTCCCCGCAGCTATCTGGTGGAAGCTGACCACAGCGGAGCGGTCCTTCAGCGCAACCGCAGGGGACTGGTTCCTTTTGCAACCCCAAGGCCGCCGGTTGAACCACCCGCAGCTGACGGTGTGCCGCCAAGCCCAATAGCGGCTCAGCAGAACATTAGTAGTGACCCAAGAGGGCCGCCTGTGTCGACAAGTCCCTATCGGACTCGCAGCGGACGAGCCGTGACCCGCCCCAGGCGTTTAGACTTGTAACGGCGGACAGTTTGAAAACGTTGCAGTTGATGGGGTTATTGTGAACAATAAGTGAGTGCGTTTCGCCGCAAGAACTATTTAGCGAAAACGCAGCCTCTAAGAAGGGGAGATGTAGTGGTCGCTATTTGTCCAGCTAGTGGCGCCCTCTTAGTGTAGAGGGGCGTGCGTGTTCTTTAGAAGAAGTAAAGGGGAGTTCTTCACGAGCAGCCGTCGGTGTCGGATGTCTTTTACTGAGCTCCGCCTCACAGGGTTTGAGAGGTAGGCTCTGAATCCTACACGATGACGGAGCCATAGAGTGTCCGGTAGTAGATTTGGCACGCGAGGATCTGGTAGCACACAGCATCTCTCGGGGAGTCTGGTACTCAGCGCACAGCTTTCGCAGTGGCAAGGACCCGGAACATGGTTTTCAAATCCGTCGAGAAAAGAAGCGGTAGCCCGAGGAGCGCCAGGAGCACGAGCGGACATTCCATCGCTCGGGACAAGTGTGTTTCGGCGTCTCGCCGCTGCGGGGCGCCCGTCACGTCCCTCTCCTATCATTCGTTGTCTGCCGCTCTACCTTTTCAATTTCGGCGGCCGCTTCTCGTGGCGATCTGCCAGGCTTTGTCAGTATAGAGGAGGCTATGGTTGTATATTATAGGAGTCATGAAACGATATCGGGTTGGAATGTTCATAACTTTGTAGAAGCGTACTGGTTTTAGTCTGGCCTAGGCATTCTCGCACAGACTGCCACTGATCCAGAATCTCCCGTGTCGCGGGGAAATTGCGAGGATAAAAGGGGACTCTCTTTTTTTTTAAATTTTGGCCGTGACTTCGCAGAGTTTGATGACGTAGTTGTGGGATTGAAACCACCCACCTGACGACAGTCGAGCACGGCTCATGGATTGGACACAATAACTGCGTGCGCCCTGGACTTCAGCTCGTAACAATGAATGCCTCGGCGGACACTCTGGTAATGGGTCGTGTCCAACCACTGCGGTGATGAGAATAGCCGAACTCTAACAATGCGACAGTTCGTCCGCCGCGCGAAACTATCGGGGACGTCGGACGCACGCCGGATCGCCGATCCGACGTCTGAGCGACCAAACTTTTCGGATCAGGCAGTCATGTTGCCGGATCGGACGTCGGAGCGGATGGATTTTTTTGCGTACGTGTCTCGCGCTGAGGTATCTGATATGACGCGTTGCAGCCAGTGGAAATGTATAGCTTGTTTCGCTGCTGCAGACAACGCCGGCTTCGCTCCATGGGACAGTTAATGTTTCGCATTAATAATGGTCCCCAAATGCCGTTAGTAACTGAGTGGAACTTTAAACAGAATGCTGGGTTTGCGCCCACACGCGCTGCATGTACGTGGTACGTTAAAGATGCAATTTGTTTTAGATAAAGAATTACTCGTGAAGATGCCAGCACGTGCAGCGCGTGTAACAACAAATGTAGCATGCTCACTGGTGTACGTATGTTGTATATCCATGGTGGTTCTTTGGTGCTCCCGCAGAAGGTGAAGACCAAACAATAAACTGTCACCGTCGACCCCCTCCCCCCCACCCCTCATTACCCAAATAGATCTGACGCCTATGCCCGTGGACAAGATTCTGTGGCATTTTTTGACGAGGGGAGAAGTGCTGAGAAGCAAGTCGCACATTGAGGCTAAGTAACTAACTAACTAACTAATGCAACATCAAACGCAACCTTTTCTGCTCATCTCGGACAAATAAACTAACCGCCTACAAAGCATTTGTGCGATCGAAACTCGAATATGCCAACATCATCTAATGGCCTCATCAAGCATACCTTCTTAACAAGGTCGAATCTATTCAAAACAAGGCATCACGCTACAACATGCGTGACTATTCACGAACCTCGGGTGTCACAATTATTAAAACCAACCTGGAGTTGAAACCTCCAGCCGTTAGAACCAAACTAGCCCGTCTCGCTTTCCTTCATAGCATCTACTACTCATCATCGGAATGTCGTAGCCTCTATCTCCAAGGTCCATCTTACATTTGAAAGCGCCGCGATCATCCACTAAAATTCAGCCTCTCTTCTCCAGAACTAACACATTTCGAAATTACCCCCTTTTGCTCGCTATTGCCGACTGGAATTCCTTATCCGCCCACATCGTCCATGAAACTGATACCAATAAATCTCGGGACATTTGTAATTCCCATTTGTAAAATGTGATCACTGAATTTTTTTTTTTGCTGTTTACCTTTTATTTTTGTGCATTGAATGTTGTGTTTACCTCCCCCCCCCCCCCCCCCCCCTTCATGTAATGTATCCTGATTGGGATACCTTTGAGGAAATTAAATCTGGTCTGATCTGATCTGATCTTATCGGGTCTGAGCATACATACAACACTATGAGTGAAAAGCCACGGAAAGTTGTCCGCGAGTATGGACGCTTTACAGACGCGCCAGATTCCAGCCGCCATTGCTGACCTTCTCTTGTCTTACCGAGATACCAAGCCTCTGAAGCGGGCGCGTTGACGAGCCTCCATAACAGCTCGATACTGAAGGGAAGGACACAGTCGAATCGTCGAATCTAAAATGGCAATAACCGTGTAATGCTGTCGCAGTGACAGAGCAAAGTGGACAAAATAAGAAGAAACACAAACTGAAGGTCGATTATAGCGGCGCCTATGCATGGTTGCTGCAAAAGCGTCTATAGAAAAGACAATCAGAGCCTTCCACGTAAAGCGCCTTGATGATTATGTTGGTAGCGACTATAGAGCCACTAAATAAGCTACGCTTGAGGGTAACGGCACTTCAGTCATTTTCGTGCTCTAAATTATGGTTGCCAATTATCTGAAACTTTATCTGAAATTGCAGGAAACGTTTTACCGTCCTCCAAAAGCGTTAAAACAATTCGCGACAGAGCCAACCAAGGTCACCTGAGCTTCCCAACACCGTGTCTAAAGCTAAGGAAGTTGAATTTTTCAACTGTGACGATCGACAGTTGCGTCTGCTCTGTACTAAGCACCAAGATGGAGGCGCCCACTAGCAGATCGGGGAACGGCCCGACTGCCGATACTCTAAGCGCAGCTTGTCTAGTGGCTCTAGTTAGCGACCAATCACGGTGGAAGAAACATTTAGGTGATGACTCTGTCCGACGCGGCGACCACATTATGTTCGGCGCACCAAGCGCTTCACTCGCATGGGCATAAATGGCGCCAAAGTATCGGGTCCCTCCCAAACCGACCGCTTCGGCTGTTTCTCCCAGCGGTGGTCCCGCATTCCCTCACTCACCGCTTCTTGTTGTACCTCACCACCGCCACATCACCACCAAGTCGTTAGAGTCCGTAAATCTGTGTTCTCTTCCTTCTTCTTTTTCTTCTTCGGGTTAAGGCTCACCTTAGTGCACGATGGTGGCACCTGTGATCGACACAGCATCCAAGCAAAACACCAGGCCAGCCACTGGCCGCACACCACCACCACACCACCACACTGCGAAAAAGGCGAGCACGCTACGCCGCCGACACCGTGGCCGCCGAAGAAGGACCTCACACCCACGATGTTCATAGCGCAGCGCCCTCCGAGGCGGCGAGGAACTAACTATACTCCTGGTTTGAGGCTCGCTCCGAACACGATCTGGTCGCTCGCTCCCCGCAGGAAGAGCGGCCAGAGTCATCACCTAAATGTATTTCTTCCACCGTGCGACCAATGCACCATGCGCTTGCCTTGTGCGACCCTGGAAAGCAAACGGCGTCAAAGCACTCGCTCGCAGCACCACGTGCCTCGCGCGTATACACCCAACAATGGCTGTCGGTAGTTGTAAGAAACGCCAATCGTGCGTTTTGTACAAGCGTTTACTTCTGTGATTTCAATCTCACGCTCTCTGCACCAAGTAAGTCCAACACGAAAGGCAGTGCCACCCTCCGTTGCAGCACCCGTGACGGTCGGATTTCGCCGCTGTTTCCCTCCACGTACAAAATGGGGCCTTACGGGAAAAAAAAACACCACCAAAATTAAACTTTTTTTTTTGTGTGTGTGTTTAGAAGTTTTTTTTTTTTAATTCTTCCGCCTCTTTCTTGAACCCAACATAGATGAATGATAGCAATAAACCACCGAAGTACCCATTCATGAATCCGCATTCATTGAAGAGCACCAACTAAGCGGGTGAGTTGGCATGGCTCGTCATTGAAAACATCACCTCAACTTGCATTGTGATATTTCACGTCTTGTACTGTACTTCATCCCTGGCATTTCATAGCTTGGAATATATTTCACCACTTGCATGCATTTCACCTCATTCATTTACAGCTTCAACTTCCATTTTTGCTCTCTTATTTGAAAAAAAAAAAAACTTTTATTTTTTGTTTTTGTTTTTACACGTCGAGAATCTGGGGCCACGCGGCCGAATTAACTGAGAACCCAATTACATCGACAACGCGATGCGACTGAACTTATTAAAAAAAACAATAAGGACATATAATCCTTAAACGTATTGATAAAGAAAAAGAACAAGATTTTCAGTAAGCACGTTGTTTGTCCCTACTTTCCAGCCTCCCAAAATTATAATACGAGTAAAAACTGGGCAGAAGGAGGAGACGAGAGCTAGCCGGGACGTCAGAACACCGAGCACTGACCTTGGATGATTAGTGGGCAAAGCCTTTGTCTCTATACATTCATTCTTCAAGCGCGTCAAACGGCGAGTAGAAAAAGACGGGCTTTTAGCAAACCGTTACCGCGTTCCGCGTACCACACAACCGGACCTTTTGAAGCACGCTTTCAAGCGCGTGCACCGTGGTCACGGTATCAACCGAGCAGGCGCTTAAAAGCACGCTTCAAAGGCTCCGATAATGCGGTACGTGGAACGCGGTAACGGTTTGCTAAAAGTCCCTAAAGTTAGGTAGCTTCGCGTCTACCCCGGGTGTTTTCGTATCCTCCTCTGCCTCAGTTTCTAGCTGTGTACCTTTTAACTTACAGTGGGTGGCAGCAAAGACTATAAGTGCGAGCGGGTGCCTAATACTTCGTGCAACCGGGTCCCGTTCTAAATCAAGGGGCTCACGTCTGTAGCATGTGCCTCAGTGCACGTCAAAACGGAATATTATAGAAATCGTCGCATATCACAATAGACCTTTCGCTAAATTACCTAAGCATCAAAGAGAATGTTGGGAACGTAGGTACACACACGCTGCACGTGCTCGCCTACCCTATAGAAAAGACTCGAAGTAAATAACTAAAATAAAGCGTCCGTGGAACGCGCGTGTGAAGTGCCATTTGTTTTAGAGTTTTGCTTTCGAAAAGTTAGAGCTGAAGACGCCAGCACGGGCAGCGCGTGTACCTACGTTCCCGGTATCCTTTTTGATGCTTGGGTAATTCGGCAAAACGTCTATTCTCGAAGTGACCTTGCGCCTGAAAAGGGTGCTTTCCTGCAAATATAGTCTCTCGGCGGGGAAGCACACAGATATTCTCAAGTCTCCTTCGTACACCAGACCATAGGGGCGACACCGTAAATATTTGGGAGTATGCGCAGAATTCAACACTGACCAACGAACTAACATCACGTCTGTTTAAAGTTATATTGAAGTAGAAATAAAATATAAAATCATAAAACACATAGAGAAAAAAGAGAGATTAAATATTTGCCTTCAAAAAGTTGTTCTCTGTCCTCCTGTGGTAAAAGTTACGAACGACCACAAAAAGTGTGCTGCGTTTGAGAGCGGCAGCTGTTGCATTGTTGAAAGCATACCTCGGCCCCCCAAACTCACTCTCTGACTAACTAACACTTAGCGCGTGATTTTGAGTGACTTCGTGAAATGACCCTGAGTACGTGAGATGACATTAAGTGACTCCATCATATGATCCCGAGTTCGTGAGATGGTATTGAGTGACTCCGGGATATCAGCTCGTGATGTGACGTCGAGTAAATCCGTGTTGACATTGTGAGGTTATCTGCTTGCCATCAAATGTGTTGGAACTTGAAAACGAGATGCGCATGATTATTGGTTTCTTGCTCAAACGAATGTGTTGACCTTGCGCGCAGGACACGTGTATGCGCAGTGGAGGTTTGCATGGCGCGGGTGCAAAGGCGCCTCCTCGAAGGAAAGCTCTCGCGTGGAGAGATTCGGCTGCCGTCGCGGTCGGGGGGGCGCTCACGGGGGCTCACGTGGCACTGAAGTAGACTTGATGGCGGCCCGTGCAAAAGGAGAGCGAGGTGTTGGCGTGTTGGCCTTCGCTCCTTCCCGCATATTGCGCGCGCGCGTTTTTGACCGCCGAGTGACAGAGCGCTGCGCCAGAGAGTTTGGCCTTCTTAAAGGGACACTGACAGGGTATTTATGCTCGCCGAGGTTTTTAGTTGTACGTGACATATGAGAGCTCAACTACCCAGAACAGAATTTGCGGCTCCAAATTCGGTTTCTTTCCGCCCGAAAACCGCCGATCAAGAACTGGCCGGTTCGAGTCTCGCTCACTCTCTTTTCCGCGGTCACGGGCCGTTTTCTAAGGTATCGATGCGACCACCAAATTTAATCAAAGTCGTGGGTCACTGAAGGCACACACTCAATATTAAAAATAGAAAAAAATATGAAACCCATTTTTTGTGGCTTCTAAAAAGCTGCAAATACGTTGATTGAAAAAAAAGTTTCACAGACAACCGGAAGCATTCTGTGCGTGCGTCGTTTCGCGTATCGTGGGACTCGCAGGGACGGCGATGGCAGCGGACGACGGGCGTGGGACCTCTATTTCAGAACTGTCGTTCGCGGTACTGGCGAATTCTGTCTACCTTTAAAAGAGAAATTTGGGACTGATTAAAAGAATTGGTATTCATCCCGTACGACACGCCCGGCCACCAAGCCGATTTGCACGAAGACGTCGCCGAGCCGTCGCTCCCTTCTCGTGGCTGAAGACATCGCTCGCGCAAACGTCAAGCACGACGAGTCTACTTCGAGTTGGATATGCACGCGTACGATTTCTTTACAAGGTGAGAATGTCGCCAATGCGTGGTGCATCCCGACTTCGACCCGGGAGTGCTTTAGCTAGAGGAAAATCAGCAGCAAACTTTCCAACTTACAGTTTATCGGCTGAATTATTACTAAGGAAAGAGATCCATCAGAAAAGAGATGCGCCAGTAGCTCAGTGGGAAAGACGTCCGATTTACGCGCGGTAGGACCGGGTTCGATCCTCCGTGGAAATGCTTTTTTTTTTTTTTTTCTCAAACATTTTCCGATGTTTACATATCTTTTTCTTTTTTTTTTTTACAATCATCACTGAAGAAACAAAAAAAAAAAAATAACAAACAAATGTTGTGGACGATACTTCGCTGAATTAAATGGTATGGGATTTCCGTTTGGACACCTGCGAACTCAATGTAATCACTTTCCACAAAATGCAAGGAGCATATAAATCAGGTAGCGTCCGCTTTCCGAGGAGCCCGTATATGTTCTACAGGAATTGCAGCCAGCCATTGGTCCCGATCCCGTTGATCTTTCGGAAACTCTGTCGCACAATGCCCCTTTTTTTCGGACGCAGGACATGTGAGCCAGCTCTTCACGCAACATCTTGGGTGTATTCTTTTCGAAGCCGATCAAAATTCACCACGGGCACTCACTACTCATCTCCAACTCCTCAATGTACAAAACAACTCATCTTGGAGTACAGAACAACGAGCGGAACATACATAACTGCAAAAGAATCCCACGGCGAACAGTTACCGTACGCCGCATGTCGTCTGCTACGGGAAGGAGAAAAAAAAAAAACAAAAAAAAAAAAACAACACGGTCGGGTGTAGCCACGTGACTTCCGCCACTCGCTCTCTTCTCTCCACTTCTCCGACCTCCGTCGGGTTTCGGTTTCGGTTTCGAGCAGTTGCGTCTTTTGGCTTTATTAAAAAAATACGCTACTCTGTTGCAAAATATTAATTGGGTAGTCTTCCGACATCATAATGAAGCACCTGGCAAAAAATAAAAAAAAAAAAATTTTGGGGGGGTGTCAGTGTCCTTTTAAGGAGATTTTGACGGTCTGGCAACCACAGCAGCGTAGTCTGACAACCGGGGGATGACTACTCCCTTCCGCCATTTTGTGGCTCTTACTCATAGAAACTGTATGCGATTTCTCAGGAATAAACAAGGAGTAAGTCATTTTGTGTTATCGCGAAATCCGCTGGTTCTAGCGGACAACAAGCTCCGCTCATTGGCCCAACTCTCTCAGTATAAACGGCTCTGGCTGTGCGTTCGCTTTTAACGTCACCCCTCTTCGCGCTTTTCGAACTGTCAGACGTAGGGGGTGCTCGCTTGCTCCCTTCAGCAGCGCGTGGTCGTTTTACGCTGTCGCGTGTAAGAGGGCTGTGAGATCGCCTTTTAGGGTAGCGCACATAGGTGTTATACTGTGGTGCGTGTCAACGCTTTAAGTTATTGTATTTAGCGCCTGTTGGATAAATTGTTCGGGTTTTGATTAATGTCGTCATACTTGGAAAAACCAATGCCGAAAAAAAATGCTGTGGCATTTAAAATGATTCTTTTTTTATTTGTTGGTGGGAAAGGGGGGGGGGGGGGGGGGGGGGGGAGTCTAGGCGAAATTGGTACTTGTAGCTTTCTTATCAGAAGCTTCCCTCTATTCGCAGATGTGAAAATATCTAACAATGAAAGCACATGATGTTCAAAAGACTATTGCAGTGCTTTCGATCACAGCGCCCATAGTGTCATTTTTACAGCCCCGCACGAGAGCGTTCACGTTTTTGAATGCAAGCGAAGAACTACACGTACGGGCCGCTTAAAACGGCATTGGTCAGACCACCCTTTATCGGAAACCGCGTCCTCAACGTTCACACAATCATAGCCCACACGCCCATGTTTGCCGCTTCGGAAGGAGAATAAAGCACGCGTCATACGTGGCACCGGCCAAAAGCCCATCACGCTGCTACGGTGGTGCTGCGTTCCCCCCGCTAAGCCCTCCGCAACGAAGCAGCCGCTACTGCGCCTGCGCGCCGATGGCCTTGACTGCAGAGTGCACGGAATCGTAGCGGGTTGCGGAGAGCTTTGCGAGACGGAGAAAACCACCTTCGACAACTTCCTATAAACAGGGCGCACGCGCAGAAGCTTCACTTGACGCGAATCTAGTTCCTGCACAAACGCAGTGCCCACACCTCCTATGAGAACTGCGCGTTTGCCCACACCTGGTGTGTGCTTGTTTGTAAACAGTGCGTTGGCCTATACTGACAAGGGCTCGAGCTCAAAACTTTGTCACAATTTTACCATTTTTTTAGACCACCTGAGACTGGGTGGAAGAAACACGACGACGTCTCAAAAGAGACGTCGTCGTGTTTCTTCCACCCAGTCTCAGGTGGTCTAAAAAAATGGTAAACTTACACCAGCTCGCCTGCGCCCTAACTGTTTTTTCACAATTTTGATTTTTTTTTTTTTTTTTTTTTGCGGGCAGAGGCATTAACAGGGGTGTGGCTCTAGTGTGGGCTGGAGGGAAAGGTGTGCTCATTGCCTGGTTCGGTACAGTAGGCTGGAAACGATGATGCGGGTGCCTTTTGTTTTTCCGCATTATTGAAGAAACGCCACCTGTGCATGAGCACGGCGACGCTGCTGTTCTCAGTCAAGTCACACGTGATACACGGAACCTTGTTCTAGTCGATTAGAAAATTTGCTGTCTAGGGTTGGAAAGAACTTTGAGAAAAAAAAAAAGAGGTTGGAGTTGTTTTGATATCAGCCTTGGTGTGCTCCAGATACGTCTAGTTTTCGGCACCCGTGTGTACTGTTAGAGCCTTTACAGACATGTAGCCTTTGTCGCCTCAATGTAAGGAGCATCTGAATCAGTGGCAAATCCAAGGGGGGGGGGGGGCGATCGCCCCCCCCCCCCCCCCCCGGGGTTCTTCGTCAGCTCGCAGAAAAACGTAAGCAATCGACCCGAGGGACAAAAGATTAAAACAGCGGTGGGTGTACGCGCCTGCTGGGCGCTTCCAAAGTGGGGTTTATCTCCGTCAAGATCACGGTACGTCTTCCCGATAGGGACGGCGCCAGGAGTTTCGAAGTGGAGAGACAGTGGGGAGGCGCACCAAATATCAGGGTCCTCGACTGCAGGCACACTTCCAAACAAGGCCAGCACGTCGAGCACGGGGGGGAAATACCTTCAACATATCTAGTCCCATTTCTCTCTCTCTCTCTGTCTCGCTCTCTCTCTGTTTCGCTCTCCCTCTTTGGGGGTTGTCTGGGAAAAATTTGTGTCCTGAAAGCTCCCAAACGCAGACGCCAAGCAGCCTTCCTCAAAGGTGCGATCCTATACACAGCAGATTATCCTTCCTCTCTAGCGGCCGCCTTTTCATCACTTTTCGTTTGATGGTTTCTTCGTGGTTCTGGGCTTGTCTTTTGGCATGTCTTTTTTGGCTTGCTTTGAGATTCTGTCGCCCACGGGCTCACTAAAGGTATCTTATTGGCACGGTGTGCTCATTGCCAAGGGAAGTGCGGAGGGGACGTACCAGGAGGGGACGTTCCAAGGGGGGGGGGGGGGGGGGGATGCAGCTTGTACAACCAGGTGACCAATTGCTTTTCTTCTCAACTGAGAGGACGCAAATGCTCTGGGTACAGTGTAGACTGGGTCTGAGCTTCTCCTGAAGACGCTCCGGACTTCCCCATGACCTTGGCTTAAACATAAGCCCGCTTTCGTCCTCGCCTCCATCCCTCACTGAGGATAGGCCGCAGCGCGGAACACAGAAAGAAGCTGAAGAGCGGCAGAAGGAGGGAGATGTTTCCTCTAATGGGCTTCATACTGCCTGCGGTACGACTTCTCGTGGCAAGAAGCTAATAAAAGAAAGATAAACGGTACGAGCACTCTAAAGGCTGGAGGCTGCTTACACGGGGTCCTCAAGCCGACGCCGTAGGCATTTATTTGTATACAATGCCGTTTCAACATTGGGTGGCGGGACATATTTTAGGAAAGGCGCCCGCTACCCCTTGTCTTTCCTTGGCGCCGTCTTTACTTTTCGAGTTAAACGCGGCTTCTGTGGATTGACGGCAGAGCTTTCGCGCGGCTTTGCAGGAGCGAATATGTGTGTGTCGAACGGAACAGAGGCGGGGCTTGCTGGTTTGCAACCTGCGGCTTCGAATCCCCTACCTAGAGACTTGGGGAAAACGAGCCCTTTCAAAGATGCGACTATACATAAATTAAATAGACAGTGCCTGTGCCCGCTCGAGTGAACACCGACTCCCAAACATCCATGCTGCAGTCGTGATCTGCCTTTAGCCCAGTTGAGATTCGCCGACCGGACAACCGCTTTGCCCCATCATATCTCTGCACCTGTCCTCTCGACCCTGACGAATGAGCTAACTACCCAGAAACAAGTAAGTGTTCCTTTCATACAGAAAATATCCAGACGAAGTGCAATTGAATATAATTTGGAAGGATCCATTGCTGGTTTAAGATCTTGTTTAAGTTCGAACTGCAACATGCTTTCAAAAATATTCAACAATTATTCGCTTTCGTTCTCTCGAGTTGCATTCAGAACACGTGAAAACACGAGTTTGGGTTGGCAATGCCGCATGTGCTGCGCTCTGGACATTCCAAATATACGGCGAACAACCGACGAACTTGCCTGGCAGCGTTCGTTTCGCTCGCTGCGTCAACAGTGTTTTGATGCCGCGAGCAGCGTCGAAGCCGCCGGGCCATTTTTGTCGCTTGTTTGCAACATACTCGCTCCATTGAAGCAACCGGCGACATTGAAAAGTATGTTTTAAAGAATATAAAGTTCTAACTACTATGCCAAGCTTAATGTCAAAGAAGAGCCGAGTTTTAGATTAAAACGTTTTTCGCATTGTTATTAGCTGCATGAGCTTCCTCCGTATAGTTGGCAAAGGTTGGCTCTCTGTACATGCTCTGCAGGTGTAACGAGAATATATAAATATTTAAACAAAAGGAGCCCAAAAGTTGTAGCCCCACCGGGGATATCTGAGCCATCAAGTTACACTGTCTGCAATTGTCACAGCCGCTATAGCACCAAACATTCATCCCCAGTAGTTCAACTTCTTTTTCTATTTCTAGCGCGCTGCCACGCGAATGGAGTAATCCCGTTTCCTATGAACTACAAAATTCCTTGCGTTATGGCGTTCAGAAAGGATAGTGCCAACACAATTTTTTAGATACTTACCTCTACCGTGGTCACCCGTAAGGTTTTAAATCAGAGTTCATTCCCGACAGGTAAACCGATGCAAAAACTCTCAAGATCTATATTATGTTATCAGAGTTCAGTGAAAACGATAACTCCGCAAAAAATATAAACACTCCCCCCCCCCCCCCCCCCCCCCCCCCCCGCCGTTTTACACCGAGGAACACCCCCCCCTCCCCCCTAAAATGGAGGTCTGGATCCGCCCCTGATCTGAATCCTGTCGCATTAAGCTCGTCGCATTGAGGCAGGCTCCGGCATATCATGAATCGTCTGATGAACCCCTGCCCAGCTATGACCACTCACTTTAGCCTAGCCGACTTTATAATTTCAGCATACCGGGATCGAATCAGATGCAAACATCAGACATGTTCAGCCAATCATCTACCTGCGCCATGCCCCTGCTTGTTTTAACATGGACAAGCATCGTAGAGGTCTGCGGTCGTGCAATCAGAGCAGCGTGGAACACGTTACAGACCTCAGGTTAAGTCTCAGGCAGTGCAGGATAAGTTATCCCACCACAGTGTCGAACCATGCCGCCGAATCACGAAGCCCGATTTGTTTTTTCTCATTTAATGCCAAAGTGAAAGACGAGGACAATTACGAAAGGGTCTGTACCGTGTACATGAGTTCATAAGAATTACAGCGTACTTCCCATGATGAAGGACGTCAAAAAGAGAGAAATATTCTTTAACGCCACCTCTCTGCGCCAGAGTGAGAGCCCGGCCGCTTAACCTTCAGCTACACATTTCTGTTTTCTACACCAAAAGACGAAGCCCGTCTCCAAACTTGGAAAACAAATACCATCGGATAACTACTAGTATTGTGTCAACTTTATTTTGAAAGCCGTTTTAGTCACGGGACACCGTTACATCCACGTCCAGTCGAGACACTCCAAGATTCTACGAAGGCATCACACTTTTTTTCAGAAGAACATCCCCACGGCCCGAGTTCATCCTCGCAGCGGGAGACCATTACATAAAATACGATAAAGCGCAATGGGTGGAAAAGCGATCAGCAACAGCAGCAGGCAACTGAGTACTGTTGACTGCTACGAATACCAGATGAACCCAGCGCATGCGGCGACGCGGCAAAAGGTGCGCGGCTTTTGGAAGAAATTTTGATTCAATTCGATGACTGCGCCATCTACTTTCATCCTGGACCTCTGAATTGAATCGATGCAGGCAATAAGCACCTCCCCCTTCAGCCACCTTATTGTATGGCTTACACCATAGTTACAGTAGCGCTAATAACTGTCATTAAGCCAACGACAGGTGACACTGTCATTAAGCCAACGACGGTTGACACTGTCATTAAGTCAACGACGGTTTACTCAATGCGATCGGCCGGAGTTACACGGCGGCGCCAACTGTCATTGAGCCACCCGCTAACGATCATTGAATTCAACTGAGCTGGCCTATTTCAGTTTGCCTCAATTAACTCATGACAAGGCGGTGTCTGCCACGCCAATGACCAGCGACAAGCAAGTACCTACCGGTAAGGAAGATGGGGGAGGTATCTAGAAAGTATCGTAGCACCAAATATTGTCGGAAGAGGTATGACTCGGGGCCAGAGCTACCGCTAGAACGATCACGACATGTTAAAAAACTCAAAGCTCGACGGGGGCGGCCACTGTGATGTCGGTGCCAGTAAGACTTTCGTTATGTTCACTTTAATGGATATAACGGAGGCGACATGACGCTGTGGAGGGACACGCCCCAACGATGACCAAAACCAAGAGACACTACTGGACGAAAAGGAGAGCTGACTTGGTGCCAACAGGTGCTTTAATTAACGTTTGAGGACCCTCCCGAGGGAAACCAAAACAGCTGTTGGCGCCAAGTTAGCTCTCCTTTTCGTCCAATAGACCCTTTTTATGGCAAACGCCACCATGCGGTGCTCCTGTCTTTGACGTCCCAGGGAACTTCCGGTTTATAAAAAGAAGGAACAAAGGCCACCTTAACACCACTGCTTGAAACGTAGATGAAACGTTTCACCACCGATTCTCCAGGAGGACGCCAAAAGAACGAAGGAGTGTGAGATCTGTTAAAATATTTCGAGTCTTGTACAACAGATTGACTAAAATAATCCCTGGAGAAAGGGAACAAGGGAGAC
This sequence comes from Ixodes scapularis, assembly GCF_016920785.2. Taxonomy (NCBI): domain Eukaryota; kingdom Metazoa; phylum Arthropoda; class Arachnida; order Ixodida; family Ixodidae; genus Ixodes; species Ixodes scapularis. Next base: position 115,369,898 of record NW_024609846.1, on the reverse strand, counting down.
AAAAGACAAACATAAGTCTCCAAACACAGCTAGGTGACTGGTGCGCGACCGAAAAAATCTGCCTGGTCCTGGTATCGAATTAGGGACCTCTTTTAAATTTTTTCGGTTGCGTACCAGTCACCTAGCTGTGTTTGGAGATATGTGTTTGTCATTTGTCCCCCTTGTTCCCTTTCTCCAGGGATTATTTTGGTCATTGTTGTTTAGCCCACTTGCACCTTGGCATTTGATTGCATTATCGTTATAACTTGTAAACCAACTTCCCTCCTCCAAGATGTACTATTGTACAGCCGAAGGTCCTCGTTAAATCTCCAACTTCGTTGTCCGTGTAGCATTTATGCTTTCTAGCACTGGTGACATAAGCAAGCTCACTAGGCTTGCAGAGACGGTGCGACCGGAAGTTGCCTGGGACGCAAGCAGCAGTTACTGTTTGTAAACAGCAAAAGGGTTTGGTCATCGTTGGGGGTGTCTCTCCACAGCGTCATGTCGCCTCCAAAAGCTTCCTACCTCCCATGGTTATGTCTCTCTTGCTTGAATTCGTGTGAGACTTTCCGATTATAATTTTTTTTTTACGAATAAAAGACGTTTATTATTTTTTTTTTAACGTTTCAATGATTGAAATGTCTGCGTATAATTCATTTGCGTAGCAAAGAAAAGAAAAGGTACTGCGGCATCACTTTTAGTTTCGTATCGGTTTCAAATGTATCCCTTGACGCGCATCCAACTGGGGTTGTTAGGCCAATGAACCGTGCAACACTGGACAACTTAGTCCAGCTTAATGACAGTTGGGAGATGCCAATTATTGTTGGCTTAAAATGACCGTTGAGAGCGCTAGTGTAACTAGTGTGGCTCTGTAGAATGCTTTCTGTGCATGAGAAGTTGTGCATAAAAAAAAAACGTGGAACACGTTTTAGAGAATGGGCACGTTTTAGTGAACCTCAGTTTAGAGAAATTCTGTTTATCGAAAAGGGGACGCTGCTAAAAAAAAATGCTCCCCTGCTTCGCGAGTGTATCACTGAAAACGCGCGTCCACCCATCCAAGACGTGGCGAAAGCCACGCACGCTACGCGCACAAAGACGGAGCTCAATGAGCACTGCTGGACGACAGGACACATATTCAATTCGACAATGCCACAACATTGGCAAGAGAACAGCACTGGGGCCCAAGAAAACTTCTGGAGTCGTGGTTTGTCCGGCGTGACTGATCAGTGTGCAATATAAATCGCAGCCCCCTACCGGATGTTTTCAAGGGCATTCGCAAAAATTAGTGACTGCTGGGCTGTCGCCTGATTTGCGTCAATGTATATTGAAGATGCCACCTGCATAGGTAGCGAAATGTGTGTATTTCTGTTAATGTCTCTGCTATGTTAAGGTGGAGTAAAATGTTTTAAGCACACGCAGGAAGACAAGACACCAAATTTGTACTAACAAAACCTGGGAACTAAGTTTAATGAGCCTCTTTTGTACAAACACCGGAAAATTAGAAAAGCATCTACTATTTTCGTACAACTGTCTTCATGATGTTCTCACCAAGTGGGCTGAAATAAAAAAAATATGTATTTCATTACATGATTTTAATTGAAGGACTATATGTAATAACATGTGTCATGAAATTTCTCAATTTTGATATGACATCAACATTTCAGCCCCAGGTAATGATGAAATTGAGATAACTTCTACATGTTTGTTACTTTGCAACATACCAGGGAAAGCGAGAAATGGTAGCATATCTTATTACTGGTACAGTCATGTCTCATTAATATTGACACCTCCACTTTCCTCAAAAAGCGTCCATAATGTGAGTTGTTCATAATAATGGGACAAAAGTGTGTATTTACACAATTCGTAAACTCAAAAATGTTGCCTTTATACAGTAGCGAGGTATCATAGTAACGGGGTCCGTATTAATGAGATATCACTGTATATTAGAAGGCACAACCATGCCACACTAGCCATCATGTTAGCCTTACGAAGAGTGAGAGAATCTAACATTATTTTAGTCTGTAATAGGGCAAGACAGGTGCAATGTATATACCTTGTAAGGTTCACTCCCTCACAAGAAATTTAGTGCCTTGAATTATAAACACCTTATTTTTCTTGGTTATAGAATAGCATAGCACTAGTTTTGAGTGCTCTATATTCAAGAGGATGCTGCTCCACACAAGAATGTATCATAAAAGATTGCAATGTTTTTGATTGAATTATATCAAGAAAGGTGTTGTTAGCATGTTTCTTGGAAACAAAAATAGTAAGGATGCCTCTTGTTCTTGACAGCATTGGAGCCTTGATAAAGCCCTAAAGAGATTTTTTTAAAACTGGGGATACCCGATTCTCAGATATTCCAAACGGTAAGCTGCTTTTTCCCCGAGGTGCATTTATCAAACAAGGTGCATTTTTATAGAGAGCCCTTAAAACATAAACACAACACTCCTAAAAGTAAAATATTGAACACAAAAAACCGTAAGTAGTTGCATACCAAAGCCAGCCTTCCGAGACCAGGGTGAAAGATATCCTAAAATTATCTGGCTAATCCAAAAAAAAATACAGACCAAACATGTTCATACTCGGGATCTTCATTCAATGCAGGAAGCGAATTTTCTTTCAAAAAGCTTACATCTTAATTTGATTTTGTTCTAATTAGAGTATATGAGATATACTTGCCCCTCAGTGTGCTGCAATGTGATAGTGTGTAGAACAACCTTACGCAGTTATTCAACGCACCAGACTTAATGTGACACATGCCGTTGCCCATAACTAACTTCTGTTATATCAAACACATGCTGAAGAGGTAACAAATTTTGAGCAGCGCTTATCGCGTGCATGTGCTGCCGCTGTTCACTTATAAGAAACTCTTGGTAAAAGAAACATATTGTAGCGAGGAAGAAGAGAAGGAAGTGGCACACGGGGTTGGAACATGTGGCAAGATCGAAAGCGGGCGCCTGATCCGTAATTAAACAGTTTTGTAATCAAATTGCGCTTCATTTGGTGTAAGAAGAGGAGCCCTGTGCTGGTAGACTCCTTCTTCTGAGGATGGAACCTATCTCTACTCCTGGAGGGGACCGCACACAGAGTACCAGCAGCACCAGAAATCCAGCCATCTTGGACCCTCCTCCCAACTCTTGGCACTTCTCTCATGCTACCTGGAGCAAGCCGAAGCTTCATACGCTCGACAAGAAAACCAGCTCTGGCAAAGTCCAGAGTCATACTTTGAAGACTCGACAGCCTCTGTCACCGAACGGCTGCAGCATGTGGAGGCCAAATTCTTTGGATCCGAGGAGCTCTGTGCCGTGCCAGTAAAAAAACCCATTGGGACTCCCTAACCTGCGCCACCCTAGACATTCGAGGGTAGCACACCCTTGAGGGCATTATATTTTCCAATTCAACATTGTCATGGTCGCACATAACTGGCCAGAGGCTCAATCAAGTCTTGGCTGCCCATCTAGCTGGGCCAGTGTTGAATCTAATGCATTATTTGTCACCTGAAGCTCCACAATTCCACCAGTGCCTGGTCACAGCATTAGACCAGCGTTTTGGAGAAGGGCCGCTCCGACGTCTGCACCATGCAACAACTTCGCAGCTGCCGTCAGACTCCAGAAGAGACAATCCTGGATCTCTCGGATGACATGAATGCCTCGCACGTCTTGCATTCCCCAGCTGCCCACACGAAACAATTGAAGCAGTTGCCACCGTGGCATTTATTGATGCCATCTTGTCCGTCGAGGTAGAGGATGCACTTTATCTAGCATGCCCAAAGACTCTGCAGGCAGCGCGCATTTGTGCCTTGGAGGTACAAGCCACTCAACAGGCATCCGATTTACGTGTCTGCAGACTCAGAGTACCACTGCAAGGACGCAGGCACCTCCAGTTCTCATTTACTGAAATGGCCACCTGCAAGGTCATTTGCGAGAGCAGTGCCCGAGGCGTGACGTTTGCAATGGGAGCCGGAGTTTGACAACAGTGAATCCAACAAGAATGACGCCAACTTGTACATCGGCTTCGGCTCAGACTTCCATCTACACCTGGGCCGTTGTCAACAGTGTGCCAGTGCGCGCACTCGTTGATAGTGGGACAACCTTTGTAATCCGCCTGGAAGTTTTGCTGAAGGTGAACAGAGTCGACCCCCTAAACTCCGAAAGCCGCATTCTCCAAACCACAACGAGGGAGATGGTAGCTGTCCTGGGCTGCACAACCGTGCCTTTCAGCGTGGGAAACCTTCAAGTTGAGGTGCTTTTTACTACTGCACTGTTGAGGCGTCGATACAGTTTTTAGTACAGGCAACGCCAATTTGTGCCAGACATCAGCTGCAACACGCCAAATAGAAACGGGACAAGCAAGCCATGTACGACAGCTACCCAGATGCTTCCCCCTGGCACGGCAGTCATATGTCAACGACATGGACTAGACAATGCTACAACAGGGATTGACTGAACCCACATGTGCCCCCTGGTCTTCACCAGTCACACCAGTAAAGAAAAAGAAAGAGTCAGCACGCTTCCGCGAATCGAATTTTGGGGGTTTTATGTGACAAACCAACGACAGGCATCTGGCACACCCCAGCGAAGGACTGAGGATTAATTTGGACTACCAGGGGATCTTCTGACGTGCAACCGAAAGCTCGGATACACGGCCCCTTCTCCGCAATAAGCCTCTGTCATATTGTGTTAACCTCGGCCGGGATTCAAACTTGCTACACGGGGATCCGTAGCACGCTTCTGCGTAGACCAGGGGTGGCCAAGCTGCGGCTCGCAAGCCGCATGCGGCTTTTTCAGGGGCGGATTTAGAGGGGGGGGGGGGTCCAGATGTCCTGACCCTCCTCTTAATTTCTGCATGTGTAAAATTTAGGGCGCGAAACGAGGGAGAGGGGGAGGGGGTTCCTAAACATATGGTAAACTGACCAACACCTGACCCCCCCCTCAGGAAATTTCTGCATCCGCCGCTGGGCTCTTTGCGTGTTAAATTGCGGCTTGCGGCTCCCTCCTCAGCGCCTCCCCCTGCTCCCCCGCCTCCCTCTCGGTTATACGAGCATTTCCACAAAAAGAGAAATGAAACGCGTTTTAAATTGAAAGACAGGTTATATTTGGTAGTATCGTGAACTGCTACCTTACGTACAGTTGGACGGCTTTTGACTCAGATAGATTGAAAGTAGCTTGAGTTTCGTTTAGTGCTCTAGACAAAAGTTTGCCCCCCCCCCTTTCCTGCGTCTCTAGGAAGTTTCGTAGTTTTGTTTGCAGCTCTTAGGCCGGGTCAGCCTGGCCACCCCTGGCGTAGACTATCGACGACTCAATGATGTCGCTAAGAAAGACTTTTCCCTTGCCTCAAACCGACAGCATCTTGGATGCTCTATCAGGCTGCACGTGGTTCTCTACGCTTGACTTAAAAAGCAAGCGGCTATTGGCAGGTCCCAGTGCACCAGGAGGACTGCGAGAAAACTGCATTCTCCGCAAGTAATGGCTCGTATCAATTTAGAGCGATGCCATTTGGACTCTGCAATGCCCTGGCTACATTTCAGAGACTAATAGCATCCATCCTGCATGATCTCACTGGCACAGTTTGTCTCGTATATTATGACAAAATTGTTGTCTTTGGCAAGACCTTCGCCGATCATCCGACGAACCTTGAGCTGGAGTTTTCACGGTTGCAAAAGGCAAATCTGAAGCTAACGCCAAATAAATGTTCATTGTTCACAAAGCAGGTCGAATACCTGGGACACATCATTTCGACGGACGGAGTTTCTACAGACTCTCGGAAACTTTCTGCTCTTACTAAGTGGCCGACCCCAAAAACCATCACTGATGTACAGTCAAACCCAAATATATCAAATTCAAAGGGGATCGTTTCAAATGTTATGTACACAAATCTGTAGATATAAAACCGTTGCTTTTCTTAGGAAATGTATTGCATATCGAGTTATTTTAGCAATTTCAGCAGAATTCTATACACTGTGTGGCAACCAAAGTTTCTGAAGGAAATTTTATCCCACCAAAAATGGCTAGCGGCCTTTGAAATGGTTAACGCTTTGGGAAATTGTACTTGCAACAACAAAGCATAGTCATTGGAAAGCCTCTGTGCTGCTCAACTTGACGATCCAGACATCGGCCCACTAGTTCGATGGTAGATGAACAGCAACCTCAGTCTTAAAGGGGCCCTGCAATCATATTTAAGTGTCTATCTTTTTTGCAGTTCCCATGTCTCTTAGGGTTCAGGCAAGCCAGCGGGCACTAAGAAAGTAACTAAATATCAGTGCGTCATATTTTAACAGGACGACGCGAAAAACTCCTCCACCTATGGGGATGACCCGCGGTGCCGGAAGCGCGCAATATGTGACGACATTGTGATGTTTTAGGTCCTGGCCTTTCTACTGGTCAGAGCTGCTAAAAGCTTCTTTTTAGTCGAAATACAAAATATAAGTTTTGCATTTCGACTAAAACTAGTCAGAGCCGCTGAAAGCTTCTTTTTAGACGAAAAACAAAATATAGTCTTTAATCGCGCAGCAAATGCAATGCGAGCCGCCCTGGCTGGCCGTTTCATACAGCCTAGCCAGAACATGCTTTAGTGGCGCCCTCTTGAGCCGTCGACACGGAGCGCGGCAGCCGTGACTGCTTGCTGAGCTCACTACCCCTCCTCTAGTTCACGGCCGCTCAAGCAACCAAGGATGTCATGACGGAGGTCATTTTTTGCTTGTTTTTGTAATTTTAATTTGCCGATGACATTTAAAATAAAGCGAAATTTGGGAAAAGAAAAGTTTCATTAAGTTACTACGTTCAATGCACTCAGGTTCAGTGCGAATTAAAAACCGGTAAAAAGTCCTTGCAGGGCTCCTTTTAAGAGGCATCAAGCTTGTCTCTCACCCAACCTGGAGCAATGGGACTTTTTGTTCCTGGAGAAAAACATTCTCTTTCTACAGACGCTGGTAGTCTCCCAATGGTTGGATTTTCTCATCTGACAATGGTGCTGCCATGCAAACCGTGTTCCCAGGTGTTCCATACACCCTAGCTCAGAAGGAGGACACTTCAGCGTGAATCATACAATAAAGAAAATTCGTCAACGCTTCTACTGGCTGCAGTGCCACAATGACGTAAAACAGTCGTGCCCTTAGTGTGACATGTGCGCATCACGTAAAGGGCCTCACATAAAACAGCGTGCACGACATCAGCAGCACATAGCGGGAGTACCTTTCGAACATGTTGGCATCGATGTGCTGGGGCCATTTCCTTGATCTGAACTGGGAAACAGGTTTCTGTTCGTCATTGTCGACCATTCTACCAAGTGGCCAGAGGCCATTCACAGTCCAAACCAGACCACCCCCGAGATTGACGCTCTGGTAAAGAATTCGATAAGCAGGTATGGAGCGTCCCTGAGCATCCACTCGGACCGAGGCAGAAGCTTCGAATCCCAAGTATTCTTTAAAGTTCGCAAGATGTTCAACACTGCAGAAACAAAGACAACATCTCTCCAGCCCCTGTTGAATGGCCTTATAAAAAGGATGAATTGCACCATCTTACAACATCTCAATGTACGTAAGTGATCGCCAAAATGACTGGGATACTATTGTGCCCTTGTTTTTGTATGCATACCGTACAGTTGCTCCCAAGGCGAGTGGCTACACGCCAGTCACAATGCTTTTCGGTCATGACTTTCTAATGCCCTGCAAAATAGCCATTCCTCGATCGGTCACAGAACACGTGACCTACGTCAGTCACTTGAGAGAAACCTTCCAACAGATGCATGCATTTGCTTGGCAGCGTTTGGCAAGCAGTCACTCTCACATGGAGACTTGGTACGATGCACACGTTGCAATATAGCCATCCTCCCCAGGTGCCAGGGTATGGCTTCATAATTCAATCCGAAAAGAAAGGACTGTCACCAAAGTTGCAGCGCCACTGGCAAGGACCTCTTACGGTCATTGAATGCCTCAGCGACGTCGTTTTGCGCATACAACGTACCAATCGATCGCGGGTCCATGTGGTGCACCGTGACCGAATTTGCCTGTATGAAGGATTCTGTTAAGACTGGCCGAAGTTTCAAGGCACGGAGGGGAGATAACGTGGTGAGGAAGAAGAAAACGAAGCAGCGCACGGGGTTGGAGTGTGTGGCAGGATCGAAAGCGGATGTCTGGTCTGACATTAAACAGTTTCGTAAGCGGGAACATGCTTCAATACTTCAAAACTTGGAAGTTTGTTGTGCCATAAAACATGGAGCAAGTTACCACAGAATAGTTAAAATAATCACGAAAAAATGGGGATGGGTGCTTGATAGGTCAGAAAGCAGAAAAGCAGAAGGGGAATATGGTAGGGTAAGCCCTCGTTCGCAGACGGAAAATGATAGGAGTGGCATAGGGAACTGGTGGAATTTTTAATATTTAAAGCAGCCGCGCAACACCCACAGTCGACAAGCCTGCTTTGTGCGGGTGCTCTCCATGTCAAGCTTCACTACCTTGCACTCGAACAAGTGCATAAAGCTTTGCTGCTTTGCACATCGGCTTCTCAAGCAAGCAGCCAATGCGGAGGAGCTCCACGGTCAGCTTGGTGGGCTCGTAAGTTTGCTGGGTAGGAGATTCGCACACCCGCTATTTCACGGCACGTCGATTGCACCGCGTCCAGTGGCACTTACACTCCTTGGGAATCCGGATGGCCTCCTCGTCCGCAAGCTTGACTTCGTGGTCGAGGTTCCTGAACCGGTAGCGCACCAGGAGCGACCTCGACTCTCCCAGGCAGGGGTCGTAGAAGCCCGGCAGGTTGCTCTGAGGGAACGAAGGGACGGGAACGACGCATCGTTAGCGACGGGACTCTAGATCCGTTCACTGTTAGGCCGTGGTCACATCGCTAACACCTCAAACAAAAGACTCTCTGCAGACACTGTCTAAGCCATGTTTCTTCCCAGTCCTATTACGCTGGTCACACAAAAATTGTCTGCAAAGACGATCGAAGCATAATGTGTGAAGCAAACATACTCTTCGAACACGCTTGAGTCATGTCCGCAAAAAATTCGGTCATTGTGCCTGCGGCGGATACCGTGTCTTTTGTAAGATGTAGGAGCGGTATGATAGCTGCTTTAAAGCTGACAGTGCGGTGGGATTTAAGCACTCGCCGGACCAATCGACTGCTTCCCTTTTGTCGTCTTACCCTGCTCTCCGAGTGTTGGTACGGGTGGAGGGGGGGGGGGGGGCGTGCTCGCGTGACGAAAGATAGTCGTACGACTGGTCCAACGAGCACGTAGCTTCCACCACTATGTCAGCTTGGGGGTGTATGGAGTACAATATACTGAGTCAATAAATCGTTCGCATAGAGTAGGCGTTGGAACTTCGGTGCAAGCCCACCGAGAATGCTACAGTTGGATGCTAAAATTAAAGGCTGGAGAATTAGGAATGGCTTTTGGTCTACTACATTGGCATAAAAAAGTGGCAATGTTAGAACCCTAACATTTCATCTACCAGCATAGAATGTGCCATGCAAAAAATATACCGCGTTCAGATTAAATATCTTAATTAAATCAATTCTAAAAAATAATGAAGGACTACGGTACTCTTCTTCAGAGCTCTCTGAGGTGTGCATGTCTCACACTTTCAGTTGTTCTTTAAGTTTTAGTGTATTTGATGAATCTGTTGAGGCATAACCCTTTACTGCTTCAAAAAAAAGCACACCAAAGTTTCGGGCCCAGACAACATTGTTCCTCACCTTAGAACAGTCCGGCAGAGTGAGGGAAGAGTCCTTCACCAGGCACTGTAAAGGCACAGTCACGTCCACAAGTTCCCGAACTGTTGTCTGGGGCCTGAAAACAGAGTGCACATTACTAAACCAGATGTGATCACAAAGACAAGCAGACGCAGATTTGCAAAAGGGGCCCCAAGCCTGAAAAAAGTAACTGAGACCTCTATGCTGCACTTCCTTTTTGTCTTTATATTTTGTTTTCTGAGTCTCATGTCTTCATCTTACACATTATTGGCACAAGAGGCATGAAAAGCAAGTATTATGCCTGATGTTCAGTGTAGATATCGCCTAGGGAGTTTATCGTTTCCTGGAAAGTGGAGTGGTCGACCTTTAACCGTTCGGATGGAGGCGCCCCGACAGTTCGCTCGAGGACAGGAAAAAAGGCAACTTGAGGCCCTTTAATCTTTGGCCTGGAAAGGAGACAGAGACATTCTTCCCTGTTGCCGTGAGGTGGCGGCGCCCTCCCCGGCTTTGTCGTCCCAACGCGTTTCCAGTGACGGCTTGTCCAGTCGGGAGACTGCTACAATGGGGTTTTGTCGATGAGAGGCACTGGTCTGGGTCCACTTGGACTCGATGCCAATTCACTCTTTGGCTTCGAAGGACACGGCATCAATTTGCTATAATGCCATGAAATGGGGGTGTTTTCCCCGTAAAGTAACGCCCAGATGGGAGAGTTCCTCAAGGGGGTTAGAGTTGTTTTACTTCGTAGAAAAGGGAAAGAATGAGTTCCGTGGCTTTCCTGTGATTGGGGGAGGACCCGCTGGCACTGGTGCGAATAGAATTGTATAATTGTACTGATTAAACAGGCCCAGTGATGGAAGTGCCATTTGACCTTTTGGACCAGGCCTTGTAGCAGGCAAAATGTTGTTTTGGAGCAGGTAGTTGCCCTTTTGGATCAGGGCCCGGCATATGTTGGCATATTACTTGAAAATGAAATAATGCTGCATTGCTATATAAAGCCCATCTCTATTATTGGAACACAGCACCTGTCGCCTTTTTAAGACGAGATATATAAAATTCAACAAAGTAAACACAAAAACACATTTTTTAAAATAAAGTTTATCTGCTCGTCAAATAAAAAAAATACAATTCAATATGTCACACTGAGTTCTGATGGTACAGGATTTTAGTTTTATCAGCCTGCACTTCTTTTAAAGTATCTGCAGCAGCATCTAACGACCCTCACTGTTGTGGAATGTTTTAGTTCAGATCAGAGTTGTCTTTTGGGCAGCAGCTTCAAATATTGCGGTATCTGATATTCACTTAAAAAATTCCGATTAATTTTCGATGTGCTGGCGAAGTCACGATCGGATCGCGGCGAGTTAACCCGTTGAGTGCGCTCCTTGGCATGCACCGACGCGCTGCAGAGAAGCGACACCCGCGGAGCAGACAGCGCAGTCGCGCGAGTCGCGCAGTGCTTTGTGCTCCGAAAAGGACGGTGAGGCTTTACCAGCACTACATCCAGAGTTTGGTACAACTCAGCTATACACCAACTCATGTTTACAAACAAACCGGAGCGCCCCTAGCGGACGTCACCGGCGCCGCGCATGCGCCGTGGATGGTGGGCAAGAAGCCCGCCGTCGCCCATAAACAGACCATTGAATTGCGTTGTTGTCGGCGTCGGTGGGAGTCCCCATGCTCTTTTTCGCGCTGGAACTGTTGATTCTACGTCCTCCTAACAATGTCTGACTACTTGAGCGGCTTCAGCAAAACTAACGAGGCAAAACTTTGCGTGAATAATGTGACTTGCGGCGATTCATTTCACGTCGACGCCGCAGAATGGGCGCTAAAACCTGACTCCCACAATGAGATTCTGCTCGCTATTTTCAGTCGCGACGTCGCTCGGGCTGCAAAAGCGCGGACCGTAGCTGAGGTGGTGGACGTCGACACTGAAAACCGCAAGTAGAATCGGGCATTACAAGTCGGTGATGGCCACTGGTAACAATAACGATAAACATCTTGTATCTGTTTACACTTAGCCTACTTACCCCAACCAACCTTCAAAAGTGTTTTGAGGCCTGCACTTAGTTCTTATCGCAATTACCGGGTCAACGTTTGGTTTCCGGGCCGCTGTCATTTGAACGAGCTGACGACAAAAAGCAGCCAAGTTTGAAAGAGCAGACGACAGTTCGAACGCATGACGGGCAAAAAGCACCGCGTCCCGCGTCAACAAACCACTCGAATGTCACGTTGTCGGCGTCTGTGTGAGTCTGCCTACTCTTTTTCGCGTTGGAGTTGTCGATTCTACGGTCTCATCGCAATGTCTTACCACTTCAATCGCCTGAGCGAAATTATCGAGGCTCGTTACGCCGCTAAACGTTCCGTAAATAATTTGACGTGCGGCGATTTATTCGCATGAACGCTGCAGAATGGACGCCAAAACCATGATGAGATTCTTGTAGCTATTTTCGGTCGCGACGTCGCTCGTGCTGCAAAAGTGTAAAAGGTAGCGGCGATGATCGACGTCGATACTGAAAATCGGAAGTGGGAAGAGAGAAAGCGTAACAAGAAGGTGATGGCCACCGGTACTAATAATTAACATATTGTATCTACTGTTTACACCGAGCCTACTTAAGTCTTTTGAGGCCTGCAATTACTTCTTATTGCAATCACCGGGTCAAACTTTGGTCTACGGGCCGCTTTTGTTTGAACGAGCAGACGACAAAAAGCAGACAACTTTGAAAGAACAGACGAAAGTTCGAACGATCAGGCGGCCGTGTGAATTTGAAGACGCACTGAATCCGTGGGTGGTCCGGACAACTTGGGGGTTTTATCTCGGTCATGTTGGAACAAAGCAAATACATCTGGCGACTACAAATTGTGGCCCGCACACGCAATCGTAATTCGACAGCGTCAGGTTTGCCCTTTTCACGGCTGCTATCCACGTTCTCGGACGAACGGAGGGTGCAAAAACACATGAAAACTGATCTTCAAACCTTCCCAGACTCTCTTGGTAAAGCCCCCATCGCAGCATTTTGACGAGAAGGCAGGTTTTTTGTCTTGTTTCTTCCAAAGGAACACAGGAATGCATGCCTGGCACGGCGACTTCTGCCCACCGCCCGAGACCGGAAGTGCGTCCGGCGCGCCACCACCGCGGCGTGACGTAGGAGAGTTGAGTTGGTGTAGCTCGTCAAATAAAAAAAATACAATTCAATATGTCACACTGAGTTCTGATGGTACAGGATTTTAGTTTTATCAGCCTGCACTTCTTCTAAAGTATCTGCAGCAGCATCTAACGACCCTCACTGTTGTGGAATGTTTTAGTTCAGATCAGAGTTGTCTTTTGGGCAGCAGCTTCAAATATTGCGGTATCTGATATTCACTTAAAAAATTCCGATTAATTTTCGATGTGCTGGCGAAGTCACGATCGGATCGCGGCGAGTTAACCCGTTGAGTGCGCTCCTTGGCATGCACCGACGCGCTGCAGAGAAGCGACACCCGCGGAGCAGACAGCGCAGTCGCGCGAGTCGCGCAGTGCTTTGTGCTCCGAAAAGGACGGTGAGGCTTTACCAGCACTACATCCAGAGTTTGGTACAACTCAACTATACTTCGTTTCAGCTTCGGTGCGAGCGCAGCCGAAGCTACAAGCGCCCGCATGGAGCCCGTACAGTGCCCACACTCCACGAGCCCACGCGCGAGTCAGGAATGCACAGAGCATTGGGCTCGCGCTAACTTTGACTTCGCTGGTAGCTAGCGCGCGGGAACAGGGCGGGCCAACAATAAAAACATCCGCAAGCTCGGCCTTTTTTTTTTTTTTTTTTTTTTTTAATAGGCTGCTTAGTGGGATGGTTCTTCGCTTAGCCTCTGCGGCTTTGGTCTCAGATGTTGCTAACGTTGTTCTTTTCAATGATGATGATGATAATGCGCTCTCGCAGTTTCGGTTTGCGTAACAGTTGCGGCGCGGAAAATACCGCGGTACCACCACGTGCTCCGATAAGACTTCAATTTTTATTTATTATTGCTACACCTCATCTCGGCGCAGGTATGGCGCAATTCTTCGGTAAAATGATAATTTGGCGCTACATGTAGCAGGATTGCGTCGTTGGCGCAATTTGGTGCAATTGGTGCAGCACTTCCATCACTGCAGGCCCTGTCAGAGGAAAATTTTCTCGACCATGCTAATGGAGAAACGTTGAGTTTGAGCAGGCTGCACGCGGAGCAAATTATCTCCTGCGGTCCGCCAGTCCGTGTAGCCTCGTCGCGAGCGACAAGCAGTTATTTTGAGCCTCACCGTGCGCGGTGGGCACTTTACACCGAGGCGCGTTTTTTGTCTTACTACTGCCGTGAGCGAACAGTAGTCTTGTAACCAAGTTTGCTGTCGTCGTTTTAATATATTCATTTTGATCAATCGTTGCTCTCGACTTTGAGCGTCTTTCCTCGAGGCTCCGCCGCCACCAACAAACAACGAAGCGACAACCCAGCGCAGCAGTCCACGATCGCCCGGCACTGACCTACAACTTCTAGTAAGGACCGAGGCAAAACAACCTGACTCTCAGGGGAAGGATCTTTATTGTCAGCAAGTAAATAAAGAAGAAGAATCCCCCCAAGGACACAAAATGGGAGTATAAATGTAGCTATAAAATTAGACATAACCATGTCTCGACCCTTCCGGCACAATCACGCTGCCTAGCACTTGAACAGAAACGAAAGAATGTGTTGGATAAGCTTGATTATTACATACAAAAGTAAATAAGTAACAAAGGCAATACGTGTCATCTTTTAACATTGTGCTCAGTGTCACTATAGACAGAATTATCATGTGACAAAGTTGTCTCGTGGTTTTTAGTGTCCTTCCATATAATGTAATGATTGGTTATCTTTAAGTTGTAGCAGGAAAGCAGGCACGTATTTACAACACAGCTATTATTTGTAGCAAACCTCTAACAAACTAGGCGGCACTTCTTAAAATATTAGAAAAATAGCATCTCAACTGCCACTCCGAGAGTCAGGCAGCGTGTTTTACTACCACAAGTCCTATTCTTGGACTGATGCAGGTCCGTTTTCTTTATCTTTGAACAAATGTGACACCATGCTTGCATCATCCAAATTCACTTTTGTTGCTCTGAATACTATGAAAGCAAAAAAGCGCGAAAATAAATGAGGGACGAGAAAAAGAAGTAATGACAGACACGGCGCTGGGCACCGGGTCTGTCGTTACTTCTTTTCATTCTTCGTTTATTTTTGCGCTGTTCCCCTTTCATGATGTCAAACCAAGTCGCCCAACTTTATGCGTTGTTACCCTTAATACTACCCTCTTTAAATCCAAATATGATATGAACTTCTATTATTCAGTATTGGACGAAGTTTCTGCAACCAGGAGTGCAGAAACCTGGCAACAAAGCAAGAAACACGGTGGCCCTACCTTGAGCACTGATTATGCCGTCACACATCTTACTAGGCAACGATTGGGGTAGGTCACGTGAGGGAGGCATGCCCACGGCTGTTGGTGGGCGCACCACAGTAATCATGCTCATTAAATTGCAAACCTTGTTTAGGGCGCTTTTGGTGTGCCTTTTGCCGAAGGAAAAGCGCCCTGTGAAGCTCACTCAGCACGGGTAACCACTTTCACTCACTGTCAGGAAGCGGACCATAGATGACGGCGTGTATGTTGACATCAATGCATCTTATAGGCGAAGAATGTCCGGGGCTGGGCAATTCCTCGACCCCAAGGTTCGCCAAGTGCACACGCCGTTTGGTTTCACGGTTGATCACTTCCCGAACTACGCACTTGCGACCACTTGCAGCCATTATGAGAGCAATTTGGCTTGGCTTGAATTGGCCTGACCGCTTGGCGACAGAAGAAAATTGACTTGGTGGGTAGCTAAATTGGTTACAATTAGAAACTCGCGGAGCCGAAAATTGGAAGTGCCTTCATTACGCGGGGGAAAAAAACGCCCAAACATTGGTACCCGTTTTGGGGGGTGCGCTTATTATGCGAGTAAATACGATAGTTCTCTTAATTTTCTTCGTGAAATAGTACACACAAACAATGGACCTTTTTCACATAAAGATGACACTACCGTAAAATCCCGAGAGATGCCCCACTCTCGAAAGGTGGCCCACCCCTACGTTTTGCTTGATTTTATATATTTTTTTTAAACACCGAAAGATAGCCCACTTCTAGTAAAAGTAGTGCTGGGATCCATGATGGCCTCAGCGCGTAAATGCGGCTAGTTAGCTGCGGTGGGATATACCTGATCATTGATGGCTGGGAAGCAGTCATCTTTACGTCGTTGCCCCTCACCCCGATAACAAGCTTGGAAGGGAAGCATGACCTAAAAATATAATGGTCTCAACTTTTCTTCATTGTACACTGAAACTTAGCCCACCACATATTTTCACCCAATGTTTTCTTGATTTTTTGGGTGGGCTATCTCTTGGGATTTTACGGTAAGCTGCGGACGTACAAGCTACGTTCAGTGGGATCAGATCTCTCTAATCAAGTGGCAGCTTATGCCGACGTCTAGCTCCAAGAGGCAAGTCGAAACTATGCGCCAACAGTGCATTCTTAATTGCGTTGCTTCGATCATGAAATTGCCATTCTGCTCGCAGAGAAGACATGAAGACGCTGGAACTTCAAGTGGAATAAACTGTATCTATGTACTGCAGGAGCGGCATGCAATGTTAGTGCCGAGGAAGATTGTAGAGTGGAAATTAAACAAAAATGTCTACTAAAAGGAATCATATAGGCCTCTAAGTGCTAGTAAATCTGTTTTTTTTTTTGTGTGTTGAGAGATTTAATGTGTTCCTTATGTCATCAAAACAAAAAGTGAAACAATGAAAAGAAATACAATAGTTCGGCAGTGGATTCAAACTCGCAACACTCCATGCCCAAAACAATTAGATGTATTTGACCACTTGGCCACGCAAGCAGACATTTCTGACGAGATCAATTGTCCTTTATGAACCTTTTTCGAAGAAGTAGCTCTGAAGTGTTCTACTTTTTCTTTAATTTTCATTTAAATAGGATCCTCCCTGGCACTAACGTTCTGTGCCACTCCTGAAAGGGTCTGTGCAACGACATTAGGTAGGAATATTTCTTACTTTACACCAGCTTCCTGGTGCTAGTGGGACCCAAGAATACTCGAACGCAACACCACTGACCAAGAAGCGTCTTCGTCGCGGTGGAATTCAAAGGATGAAAGAGGAGCTTTTCTTTCAGTCTCTCCTTCCAAAGCCGCCTTTTGCTCCTTCGCTAATTTGATGATGAAGCTGTGGGGACAATGGCAACAGTACGATCCCCGGGAATGCATCATCGAGCTTTGCGGTGACGATATTCAAATGCTGCTCACACAGTGGACGCGAAGACTGCGTACGCATTCGATCTGGGCTCGTGACAATCAATTCCTCGAAATGCATTCGGGTAGTGGCCCGTGTCCAATCACTGCAACGACGACAATAGCCGAGCCATAACAATGTCTGGAACTCAGCACGTGTCCTGTGCTTTGCGAACCCCAGTGCATGGCTATGATCAACATTGGCGGCATATAATCGGCTCCACATCACGTGGCCGCTTGTTCTGGCTGCGAGTTGAGGGGGTGGACGGTGCTTATTTTTCTTTAATTTTTTTTTCTGGAACTTCTATTGCGTGGTGTGAAAAACTAATGCATGTTTCATAGGTCATTAACGTCAAGGATCCGTTTTAAGCGGTATTTGTGCAAAGTACAAAAATTGTTGCATCGCCCCTTGAAGCACACAGACAATTATTTCAACTTAATTTCCAGCCCCTTTGTGCTTTATTTGCAAGTAAACAACACTTTTTGTGGAGGAAGTTAATGCAGGTAAGACTAAACTATTGTCAGGTCATTCAGCAGTAATGCCGGAACTTGGCCCTATTGTGTTACAGTTACAGGACGTTTCCCTAAAAGTGTCTAGTATCAAGCAGGAAGAGCATTCCTTGCCGAGAAGACTGCATTGCGTCAAGCGAGGTTAGAGTGTAGTGACATAGCACTCATTTCAAGCAAATGGGCAATACATGAGTTGCAGAGAAGGCCAAAAATGTAGCGCGACTCTGCACGGACCTCCCATTACTCCCATCACATTAACCATTCATAATTGGAGCTTTCGCCACTGGGCAAGGCGGGCTGCACCTAAGCAGAACTCTTCTTCAAAAAGCTCCACTTCAGCATGTATATAACCTCACTTCACTGTGACAAT
The DNA here is from genome assembly GCF_016920785.2 of Ixodes scapularis. Classification (NCBI taxonomy): domain Eukaryota; kingdom Metazoa; phylum Arthropoda; class Arachnida; order Ixodida; family Ixodidae; genus Ixodes; species Ixodes scapularis. Next base: position 115,352,037 of record NW_024609846.1, on the reverse strand, counting down.
CAGTTCATAGCAAGAAGACCATCCAACTCCATCCAATTCTATTAGCAGATGATGCATAGGTGTTCTTTTGTTTTTATTTTATTTTTGAATGACATCTTGTAGCAGACAAACCCCAATTCTTTGACCATGCAAACACACATGTCGTCTGCCAACACAATACCTTGACCCGCTCTGCGAGAGCCAAATTAGACATTGCTTTCGCTTTTGCCTTTGCAGCGAAGGAAATTGAAGCCAAGCAGATCTAGACACGTCAAACACAAATTAAGAGGCAAAAGTTTTCGGAGCGCGCCGAATGGACTTTGGCGACCAAAGCACACCGTGATCGTTGCAAGAGTCCGATTGGCGCGCTTCGTAAACTTCGGCCTCGACTTTGTGTTCGACGAAATCTGGGGCCCCAGGAGCGAGATCTAATGAAGTTTGAAGCACAGCTCCCATGAGCGGAACATTGGCCCAACTTACGTGTCATTGTCATGATCATCAACGAAGTTGCCGTAGAGCGCTTCCACGATGATGAGACCCCCACTTGCTTCCTCGGTACTTTTGATACGGATGTATGTTTCGTGCATTAGGGCAACCTGCAGCCCAATGATGCAATGAAACAAAAAATATACTAAAAAGAGGCTTTGTAGAGATAGTCATTGCAGGCTTTAAATACAGTTTGAAAGAACATACCGCCGCCTCCGCTTCTTTTCGACGCTCTGCCAGTTTTGCCGCGTTGGCTTCACGTGCTCTTGAGGCTTCCCTAAAAATCAAAAGTTGCATTGAAAAAAATTAATATACAAATAAACTGTTAATTATATAATGCAGAAAAGGCAATTTTTCCATCGTTGTAAAAATACAGCAAGCACACAGAAGATTTCTTGTTCTTTTTGGTCTTGTATTGTGAAAAATATGACTCAAAATCTGGCCAACAGATAAAGTCATGCTCCCTCCAAGCTCTCTGTGAAAAAATGTGTGTCCATCGCAAAGTTTTATTTCTTGAATTTTTCATTACACAAGTGCATTACATATAAAAAAAAGCTGTGGGAGGAGGTCCCGGCTAACAGGCGTAGCGTATACCAGCATACATTTTTTAAACAGTCTAAAATCAAAATGCAGCCGGTCTAAATGATACATGCTGATGCTAATTGAACTATAAGCTCAAATGTCTAGATGGGTTCAATCTATTTGGCCCACATGGTAGATGCCTGTATTATTTTGTTTTATGTTTTTTTGTTTTTTTTAAATTTCACTATTTGTATTTTACAGCAAAGCTGTATACCGCTACCAGTGAAAAGACGGTGAGTGTGCAGGCGAGCTGGTGGTAGCTAATCATGTCGTATTACACCTGAGACTGCGGTGGAAGAAATCGGAAGAATTTTCAGTAGAAGGAACAGACACAGAGAACATCTCAAAAATACCGCTACCAGCCAAGGAAATTTTTGTGTAGTCGTTGTAAGCAAAACAAACTCCCGGCGAACAATTGCAGGCAAAACAGCATATCTCCTTTGAAATCACGCATACAGCATACAGCTCAATATCCGTTTCAATAAAGAAAACCACAAAACAAGCATTAAAACCACATGATGGATCATAAGGCACGTGTGACCAATAGGAACACCCTCTTACGCGTTCCGGTCAAGATTAGATTTGCAGCTGCTTCAAAAGGGGTTGACGTCATTCGAAGCCCTCATGTGAAGTGCAAACCGTATAATGGATGAATGGATGATAACGGCGCCTGCTGCCACGGCGATGACAGTTTGCGACGTGGGGAGTGACGTCACTAGCCTTTCATATATAAAAGAACCTGCCTATACCCCAGTTCACCTGACGTCCCGACGCAGCGGGAGCTACGAGCTACCGTATTTACTCGCATAATAAACACAATCGCATAATGAACAAACCCCCCACAACGGGCATCAATATTTGGACTTTTTTTTTCCCTCCCACAATCAATGCACCTCCAATTTTCGGATCCGCGAGTCTCGAATTGCGTCCAATTTAACAAGCCACCAAGCCAGTTTTTTTATACTGCCAAGCCAAGCCGCTCGCGCAATAGACGCGAGTGCATAGTTGCGGTAGTTGCAAAAGTGATCAACCGGAAGTGATCAACCGTGAAACCGAATGTCGCGCACACTTTACGAAGCTTGGGTCGAGGAATTGTTGAGCCCCGGACATTCTTCACCTATCGGATGCATTGATGTCAACAAACAAGCCGTTGTCTGTAACCCGCTTTCGGACAGTGAAATCGTGAAAGTGGTTGGGCCTAATTTCACAAACTCCGGGTAAATGCGTTCATTTAATCCGTAACAGAATGGCACAGCGAAGTGCACACTGGAAGTGCGCACTGCACTGTAGGCTGAGTGCCTGGTAGCCCCTCCGTGAACGAAACTTGATCCGTGCGAGCGGGCTTCGGCAGTTGGTGATTGGACTTCGTACGAGTTCTTACACACGTAGTCGCAGATATACCTGAGCGTGCTGCCGGATGCTAGCAATATATATCGCCTAAGTAAGGTCGCGTTGCTTTTCGTGCTGAGTGAGCTTCGTAGGGTGCTTTTCCTTCGGCAAAAGGCACTCCGAAAGCGCCCTAAAAAGGTTTGCAATTTATAAAGCATGGTTACTTTGGCGCGCCCCCGACCAGCTGTGGGTGCGCCTCCATCACTGGAGACGTGCCACAGTACCTTGCCGTGTCATATTGGCACCTATATGACATTTGCACGAAGTGTGTATAAATGCAAAAATTTTACCCCATGTAATAAACGCCCCCCCAAATATGTGTCAATTTTTCGGGAAAAAAAGTGTGTTCATTATGCGAGTAAATACAGTATCTCAGCCCATCCCGTTCTGTGGACGCGGCCCATGATACGCTTTCCGCGCGTCGCTGTGCCCCCTCTCTAAGGTCACATGACACGCACACGGCCTCCGATTGGCTCCAATGGCTAAACGTAAGATGAAACGGAGTTTAGCAACTGATTTCATTGTTGCTGCAGCACCGCGATGAATAGGCCACGCATAGTTAGGACTCCCGAGGAGCAGCGTGAATACTAGGAGCGGCAAAGGGTAAAGAAATGGCAATACGACAGGCGCGGCATGCTGCGACGATAGTGCAGTAGGCAATTGTTGCAGGTGATACCACATCTTCGCTGACCAACCACCGTCCCAGCGTGGATTGGAGCCCCAATTTCTTTTTCTTGAAGAACCTATTTATTTTGATTGTCATACTTTTTTTACGTTATGCCTTACCTAACACTAACAGAAAAGTCTTCATGCCTTAGCTAACACTAAGAGAAAAGTCTTTTTTTGTTTGGGACACCTTAAAAATAAAGTAAATAAACAAACTTAATTGTGAAGTAATAAGGAGTTTTAGTAGACCGTGTTTCCCCCTCTGCTAAGCCCTCCACAACAAAGAAACCGCCACTGCACCTGCGTGCCGATGGCCTTGGCTGTAGAGTTCCGGGTAGCAGAGGAGCTCAGCGGAGGGGGAAACACGATCTACAAAAACTCCCCATTTTCTCACCAGTAATGCACCCTTTCTTCCTAAAAAAAATTGAGTTTAGTAATGGTTGCATGTTACAACTAGATCAAACAACCTGAGCCAGTAAAAGCTTGAAAACAGAACTTGGGAATTAAACCATCATTAACAAAACGTTTCACCATCATCCACAAATGGTTTCACAGTGTCCAATTTTTATTCTGAACAGCCTGCAATGACAACTTTTTGTTGCCTCAAATCCGCCAACTAGCCAAACCTCTGCAGTAAACTAGAGCAGTAATTTGCCATCAACCATGAACCAAACATAGTACTTGGGTGGCGTGCCAGATTTATTGTTTTACCTCGGCACTTCAATTGGACAGAAAGTGCATACTATAAAACCCCCAGCTATGTTTGCGAGAGAGCAACACAAACAAATGTCAATATGATTCAGTTATGGTTCAGGATTGAAAGCTCCCAATATGGACATTTTCTTCTTGTGCAGAGAATGCCCGCTTGGAAAACACAAGAAGAGGTACAATTGTACTCTACTCCACAATATTCCATAATAAATGCATAGCATTTAATAACAAAGAGGCCCAAAACTGTCTGTCTCTGTCGTTCCCCAGAGGTTAAATGAGCCAGCTTCTAACAGAGAATGTACTATATGGCTGGCCTCTAAATGTTTCCAACTCTCACACTTGAGGCGGATCCAGAAAATGCGAGCTCCCGCCAAACACTGACATAGCACTCGTCTCCTCACTTCTGGACACCATCGCCAGCTGACCGCCTTCCTCGAGTACATACATGTGTGTCACTCGCGGCAGGCGAAAAGCATAGCGTGTTCAGACATACAGTGGCGCTACGCTCATAGGATTTAGCGGGACACCCTGAGAAGGAATGCAAAAGAAGGCGACAGAAAATCGGAGAAAGAAAGCAGACGATAAGTTAGGCATGTTCACTTTGCCACGGCAGGTTGAGGTAGTTCTCATGGACTGGCACGTTCCCATCGTTTCTTCCTTTTTCTTCTATTTCTCACTTCTCCAACACATGTTTTGGATTGAGCCAATCTCGAGGAACCCGCAGCACGGTGCGACTCTCGTCTTTTCTAAAACACTTGCTTGTTCACGTGTTTTGCATGTTTGCAAAACGATGGTTGTAAGTACTTCTAAGAAACGTGGAGCGTGAATTGTATCAATGGGCTTTACTCTTCTCTGTTCCAGGACGGGTCAGGGCTAGAAATTACAACCCATGCAGTGCTCTAGTTGAGCATATATTTGCTCCTACCAAGTATTGACTGCATGACAGAAATGTTGCCAAATTTCATACTAACAGTTAAGGAATTAGATATAACTGCATGCCAGATTTTGCAGGAACTAATGTGAGAAGAAACAAACAATGTTTAAAACAACAGAGTGTCGAACCGATATTTTTATCGGTTCGGGTTCGGGTTCACGGCTTTCGGTTCAGTTCCGGTTCAGTTCCGGGGCGCAAAAATAACGGTTCAAACCGGTTCGAACCGGTTCAAACCGGTTTGAACCGCTAAATTGAGGATATATTTTCTGCGTTGTTCTGTCAATAGGCACTATTTAGGCCATAAAACTAGCTGCTGTAAACAATCTGATTTTTGCGAGGACCTATTTTTGAGAATTTCGCGAATCGCCTACAATTCGCAAAAAATGGGTCCCGCGAACAATTTCGGTAAAATGTAAACAGATTGGAATTTATAGTGAGATTCCACCGCGTCGAGAAAAATGACAACCCACGAATTATTCCAAAACTTCAGCTTTGACCTAAATCGCGAAATATTGAGCCCACGAAAAATAAGTCGTTTACAGTATATAGTTTTCTTTTTTATATCGTTTGTTCAATCCAGTTTTATTTTCAGGTACAAAAATTATAAAATTCTGTTATTTATACCTACACAACAAGAAAGGAAAATCTCCATTAACATACCAAACGTCGTGTTTATACGACTCAACCTCCCTTCGTTTACCAGAGTCACATACATTGTACCTGAATCGAAATGTTTTCGCGAAGTGAAGTAGGTTGCCTAAAATACCCGTGACAGGTACAACTTTGTATCGCAGTATTAGATGTTGAATCGTGGTTTTGCCCTTGAACTAAGAAATTAATTACAGTGAATAAAATCATGAAATGGGCACCTCGTCGCCATATATACCATAAAATGTGTTTTACGGAATACGTTTCACAATATATATATGACGACGAGACGACTGATCTTAAGGCAATATAATTTTAAAAATGTCACGAAAGTCATGGGACAAGTCCTTCCACTCTATATTTTATAAAAACACTAAGCGACAATCGCAATGCTTGTTTTTTCTAACTGGCATTGTTTGCTCTCAGCACCATGATGCGGGCGACGAATCATGCGAAAAGGAGTGGCTGAAATTGTTCACTCTAACCTATGAGCCCCTTCGTACTGAGATCGAATCTGACCTAAAACAGTGCTTACCCATGCGAACATTTTCTATATTGGATAAACTGGCATAGCCTGGTTCTGAGGTTTGCTCTTGACAAAATGCCGGTCAATTTAATTTGCAAATAAGCATCACCCTCTCTAATTGATGATTTTTGTCAAATAGAACAAAGTGGGATTTCATGCTCTACTCAATTCGGAAGCTACTTAATTGGACACTTTCTGAGAGTTTAAGTGTGCAATCGTCATAGTTCCATCATTCGTTCCAGTAAAAAAAGGCGATAATAAAAACACATAAAAAACGCAATAATAAACTTCTATATATTTGAGAATTTATATATGCGTGAGGAACACATATAGTTATTTAAATTAGCTTCGAAATAAAAAAACAACAACATTATTTAAAGCTTTTCCAAATCACCTATAACGTGTCTATAGAGGATAAAAGCGCCGAAAAAGATTTGCAGAACATCTTTCAGATAATTTAAAAGTGCATTTACTTATATATCTTTGAGGTGAGGATCTTCTATTTATGCTGCCAAATCTTCAGACAGGAATTAAGTATATTTGTATTATCATCGATAAATTTGACTTTATGAAGTTCACATAACCGCCCGAGACCGACACGGAAGGACGATACTCGAAAATACACCAGCTGTTGAGTCTTCGGCAACGTGCTTTTGTTAGCTGTTTTACAGTGTAAAATACCGGGTTGCAGGGTATGCCAAAAAACACTGCGGTCACATGATATATCGCAAGGCAAATACACGAAATGTGCAGAAATAAGGAGATGACACGCAATTTTTTCTAAATAATCCCTTACACAACGCTTTACTGCAAAAAGAGATGCATAGAAATGCATAAAATTATATTCCTAATTAAACATAGATTCCTCGCAGGGCAAATGAAGATTTTTAGAATCCTAATATAAGTCACTTTTGGGCATCAGCTTGCCTCAGCTCGAAACGTCGCGAGATACTACTAATGTTATCTTAGGTTTTACGTGCACTTGTTTTGGGACCTTACTTGACGACTCTGTTCTTTATCAGTCATGTGCTGCAACATTTCATTAGGCTGCCGTATATCATCGCGAGACTGCTATAAATACTACACAACTTTACACCTTGGACGTCTACTGCTAGTGTTGCGAACGTCGCACTTCACCAGAAAGCTGAAGTATTTAACATGGTTTGCACGTGACGTAATCGCACTAGATACTGGTTGTCATTGCGAGTTGTTCTTGCTGAGAATATCAAATCCGATGGGGCAAAATATACGCTGCAAAGTTTTCGCGCTCAGTGCAAGCTATGTATTTGAGAGGCACACATTTTTCTTGTTGGTGCATCGTCGTTAGACACGGCACGAGTATCTGGCGCGGCGAAAACGTTCTTTCTGGCAAGAGTGTTTTTACAAATAAAAGTTGTACCAACTACCCATCTGTCACTATCGTTTCCAGGCCACGCTTTCTAGTCTGCGCCGAAAGTGCGCGGTAGAGGAATCTTTACGACACAGTATGCTTTAAAACTACCCCCCTCCCCACTCCCTTTTTTTTAGTTGCTCCTCAAGATACTTTTTATTCCTCAGGGATTGCCTGCTCCGTATTGAGTGGTGTTCACTCGACAATTATATTTGTGTCACTCGTTAACAGTAATTCTTCCTTGCTTTTACTTTGCACCAAACTGTGAAGGTTAAACAAAATACAGGGCGGTCGAAACTTGGAGAACTTGAGAACGACACTCCTGTGAGACTTAGAGCGGCTGCCAACATTTGGCTATCCCCGTGAGACCACTAGGATCTTTCTTTTCAGCTATCCCTCACGTACACACTAATAGTTCCATGTAACGTCAGACTAATACGTCACATTTAGACCCTTTAACACTTCTATTCTCGGTACAACTTTCTGAGGCAGTTCAGCAATAACGAAAACATGTTTGGGAGCCTCAATGGTGTGCATACATGTAAAATGGGCCGTGCAGCATTTTTTTTACCTTCAGTTCAATAAATACCGCCAAGTTGTAATCCCTGACGTTGATAACTTGCAAAAGCATCCATTAGTTTGTTCCTCCGAGAAATGAGAGACAGTCGAAAGAAAGAAATGAAACAGCTTTCCCCTCCTCAACTCGCAATTAGAACTATCAGCCACGTGATCTGATCCTAATATATGCAGCGTCAGTGTTTATCATAGTCATAAGCAGGGTTGGCAAAGCGAAGCATGGGCTAATCTTCAGATATAGTTTTAGTTGGGCTACAAAGGGGCCCGAGCCCCACTAAAGCGACAAACAGAAACAAACGACAGCGGATAGCCTTAAACCAGAGTATTTCGCGATTTGACAGGCTTTGTAGTATAAAGAAGGCTATGCTCAAACACGAGTATCATGCACACGATGGTACCATTTGCAGGCTTGTAAACACTCCTGCTAACTTCGCGAGCACCGAACAACTCAAAGCCGTATAAAGGTACCATCGCGAACGTGCTGCGTGTGTCTGAGGCTTGTCGCTTTCGTTTGCTTCTGCTTCTAGCTCTAGTGGGACTCGGGTCCATCAGAATCTTTGAGTTGAACACGAGCCGTTACCCGAATGTTTGGTGATACTGGTTGTCATGAACCAGAGCATTTGACTCGGGATCATGACAATCGGGTACATCATGGTGTCACGGGACTCTCAGTGCGAAGTTGTGATGTCATGTGACGTCACGGTATCAACAACGTTAATAGATCTAGCGACGTCCTCAATTTGAATCGACTTTACGCGGTGAGTCACGTGACGTCACGGGGTCACGTGATGTGACATTACTTGACAGCATGTCTTGACATTATGACGTCACGTGACGATGTGACACATGGCTATTCATAGTGCCAATAAGAAAGCGCCGCAAAAAAACAGGATTTATTATACATTGGAATTCTGTATATGACGATTTGATCAATACTTAGAGGAATTCACGTGCCAATTTTTTATTCCCAAATAATAAATCTGTAATACTAACAAAAAAAATTACCGTGAACCGTTTTGAACCGGTTACCGTTATATTTTTTTCCGGTTCCGTTCCGGTTCAGTTCCAAGATGGCGGCGAAGATTTCGGTTCGGTTCAGTTCCGGTTCGGCTAAAAATAACGGTTCTGTTCCGGTTTTCGGTTCGGTTCGGTTCCGGTTCGACACCCTGGTTTAAAATAAGCTCTCAAGTGCAGGATATATTCTGCTGCCCTTTTCAATGACACACACAAGAGGGGGGGTGGGTTATTTATTTGAGTACTGTCAGCATAAAAAGTGGGTACAGTATAGACCACTTACAACGTAACCGCTTATAGTGCAGGACCGGGTATAACGCGGTTTTTTTAAACCACCGGTTCACCTCCCATAGAACTCCATGTAATTACATACCGCTTAAAATACAGGCGCGCGAAGGGAAATACCGGTTATAGTACGGTTTTTGGCACAGCCCGCCGACCGCGCCGACGACCGGAGCAGCGAGCTCGCTTCCCTGTGCGACACTAGATAACGGCGCTGACGCAAGCTGACGGCGCGAGCCGCAAACTGCACTCGCGGGGCAAGGAGGTTGCTCGAAAACGTGGGAGAAGCGAAGAGACAGGCTTCAGTTGCCATAGCGACGGAGGGACGCACGCACGAGTCGTTCACGTGCGTGCGTCCCTTCGCTGCGTTGGAAACAAAGAAACAAACAACCGCAACGACAGACCAATCGCAGGTCGAGGAGAAGTGTTCGCGCGCGTTGCATGCCGGTCGCGGGCGTCGGTTGTGATCGTCATCGTAGACGGCGTGCATCTCATCGTTCTGCGTAAAAGCGCCATCCTTGACTCTGAATTTTCGTTGTGTGTCGCTATGATAACCCAGCACGTACTAGAAGGGAAGATCCACCTACTCGTGCGGCGATGTCGTGGCGGCGCTCTCAAGACGGCAGAAACGCCCGTGTCGTCGTGTTTGTTTACTTCGACTACAGTGGTGATTTCTAAGCATTTGTGTCCTCGAACATCGCCCGGATTTCTTATTTGGCGCATTTCATGCGTGTGCTCAAGTTCAAGGTATTACTGGCGCGTACCGTATGAAGGATGCGAATTTTCACGCGTTTTCATCTCCGGAGAAAAGTGATTAGGGTTAGCAATCCTGAACGCTCGCGACGTCCGTCCGCAACCCGCGACGCCGTTAAAAGGCTGCGCCAGGCAAAAGCCGCTCATTTCTTTTAAAATGTGTGACACACTTGAGACATAACTGTACTAGTCTATTGAAATAAAGACTTTCCTCAAGCTAAGCTTATTTTTTCATCTAACATAAAATAAATTCTTTTACAAAGGTAAGTTGTCTCATGGCATGTATTTTGGCCTGAAAAATTGATGTTTTGGTTATAGTGCGGTACCGCTTATAGTGCGGATTTTCGCGACTCCCGAGACATACGTTATATGCGGTCTACACTTAATTGAAAAGAATGGGAATGGGAAACAAGAAAAAATGCACAGCAAATTGCTGGGCAATTGTGTTGCATCGAAACATGGGGAGTCTACACTCTCGGCACTCTTCATCGGTTAGTTTAGCGACTGGCGTAACACGTGGCATGTATGCTCAATAGCAATTCCTGGAAAGAAGATACCCGAGCAAATGGGCTTTAAAAGGGTACGACAGGGTGTCAAGTTGCCATCTGCCGGATGCAGCCAGAGCGGATGCCCCGCGGGGCTTTCCCGCCAAATGGCAACTCAACTCACGGTGATGTGTCGTGATATGCTGGAAAGACACTCGCTTAATTATCTAAATGGTCTGTTTCGATTATTGCCTGGTGCAAACACATTTTCACTGTAATGGCTTCTCTTCTTCTCCCTTCTCCCCCTCCCCCTCCCCCCCCCCCCCCCCCCATTCAACCAACCCATCAATGACAAGCTTCACAGCCACGCTTATACCCAGGCTTCACGAAATGCCAAACACCTAGCCAAAGAATGTTTCACAAATAAAAGAAAACTGCAATGTCCATGAGTATTTGTCAGAGTGTGGCGACAGACTAAATGCAGCAGGCACACAGGGCAAGTGCTGGACAAACCTTCGCTTCTGTCTTTCAGTGTAAGGCACGATCACAAAGGTCTGCAGGATGTACCAGCCCACCAAAGGAGTGATGGTTCCATAGAAGATGGCACTGGGCAACGGCTCCTCGGACAGCAGGATGGGGAACATGTACGTCTGGCTTGCCCTGTTCAGCCTGCAAGTCATGCGTGTTGAGGGCACTGTTAGATAACACTGAGGCTGCTGCTGCCTAATAGACTGAGAAAGAAGCAGAGAAATACACATCCTAGGTGTACTGGCTGCTTCATGCACAAACCCATTAGTTTACAGTTAGGGTTCGTGGTTTCCACAGCACATGAGCTAGCAGATGAGTGAAAAATGGGTACCACAAAACCAACCAACTAATCGGTGCAAGATTTTGTTCCTCTCATTTTGTTCTTTGAGTGCGGCACAAAAATATGGCAGAGTCAATATTAATATAGACACCGGTCTTGGGGAACCCTGCTTCTTTAAAAACCAGAGTCCTTGGAGAGAAGCGTGCATGGAGTGCCTTTTCTGGGGCCGACGCTTCCCCCAACGTGACTGAGGTGAACCCTTTCATCGACCCCTACAGTCCCTGCCAGAACAAAAAGTGCAGGGCACCTCCTCCAAATGCCAGGCCTTCGGCGCAGACTCCTTGCCCTCAGTCACATTCTGGATGCACATGCACACTCGAGGCTCACTGGATGCCAAAACATTATCGAAGGCAGAGAGCTCGCACTGGAAGCAGGCGGGACAACTGAAAGTCCTCCCTGCCATTCTTATTCTGTCAGAGACTACAGCAGATAAGAGGCTGTGCAAGCTGTTGCTCTTAGATCGGCTCGGTTGTGGAACTCTGTTGTGAAGAGGTCTTTGCCGCGTGCCATTTTATGCCTCTAACTCGATCTACCTGTTCTGCGAAGTCTCATATCCTGTCCCTCGTTAATGGTCCTATCCCTCGCTCCGTTTGCACCGAGAAGAGCGAAGGCAAAAAATAGACTAAGCCAGATTGCGCACGACCGCCAGAAACACACAACAGTCAATCAGAATTTAGCGACCTTTTTTGTGCAGGAAGGAAGGAGTGAAGAAGGTTTAGAAGAAAGTGATTCTAGTGTCATGGTTGGCACTGATCTCTTCCCCCTTGGGCAACTGACATGGCATTTCAACCAATGCTAAACGGAGACCCTTTTAGCCACAGGGGAAGACCAGACTTGGACCAAAGCCATGCTCCAAAGTGGCGGAACACCATTGTGCATTGTCCAACAGAGCCTTTTCTCGACGCAAATAAGGAAAAGGCACGAGACTTTGATTGTATGTTTTACATAGAAGCAGGATGTATATTCAGATGATCTGTGGCTCCTCAGACATTGTGAACCGGGAAGGTCAAGTCAGAGCCAGAAAATGACAAAGATATAGAAACCCTTGTTCACCTTTAACTACCCTTGCTGGTAACTGTCAGGGTTGTACAAAGTGCCTAAAATATTTTTTGTCAATGTTTCTGATGGCAAATAAATCATATTTGATCTCTTTTAATACACTGTATTAAAATATTTGCACTGCACGCAGGTATGAAAACAAAATGTTTACATGCAGTCATTCCAAAAAGCATTTCTAGATAATAAATCTGCACATTCCTTAAAGTGTTAGCTGAAAATCTGCGGCGCTTGTCTCGGTGGTCAAGCTAACAGGGCAAAATATCTTAATGTGAATAAAGCACGAGTGCAGGCAGGCTGGCAAGTGCATATCACTCGAACGAAACAAATACTTAAACATAAGGTAAACTTGCACAATTAAAAGATACACAAATACCTGAATGAAACCTTATTCTTCCTATCAAGGAATGATAATCAATCAGATATGTCACGTCACAAGACTCTGTGAACACGAAGAAGATGCTGAAGGCCAAAATAATGTCCGCCTTGCAGGACAGGGTTGTGGAACTCACTTGAGTTTGAGGGTGATTCCTGTGGGGATGCCAATGACCATGGAGGCTCCCACAGTGTTGTGCTGAGAGATCTTGCGCTCACAGCCATACTCCACAACCGCCCCGAAGGTCCCGACCCTGTAGGGGTTAAAATATCCAACTGTGTGTCACACTCAATCGTAAAAGATGCGAGCAGAAGCGTCAAAGACAAAAGCACAGTAGCAACACAATCAGTGTATATAAGCCTCAAAAACAATTAGTTTGCATAAGCACTTGCACCACAACAATCTGTTCGCACCAGTGGCATCCTCGTGTGAACAGAACTTTTGAAGGTCGGACAAGATACTACCATCTAGTCTAATGAAAGCCTCTTCAGTCCCATAGCTTCTTTTTATTGAACGTCATCGCACTATGATGGCGCCAACTAAGCGAGTGGGTTTGAGCAGGTAACAGACGCATTGGCTGAATACGAGTGCCAACCAAACGCCGACTAGAAATCCATGGGCTACCGCGCCTGCGCCCAGTCATAGTGTGACAGTGTCAAAACTCAGGTGCAGAGGCTTTCTCAGTCTGGGTGGCATTGCTTCAACCTGTAAAAGCAGGGAATGTTCAGAAGTTCTCTCTGGTTTGCTATATAAATACTAAGTGACTTCCCATATTTTAGTGCATTCTTTTGTGTAGCAGTGTGTTGCCTCTATCATTTTGTATGGTACTATTGTACATTATAAACTCTCCCACAAAGGCAATAAATCAAAGTAAATGAAAGATATAAATTCTCTATAAAAATTTAGCAACGGGCAATATTACTTGCTATGAACTATGAATAATGAAGGAGATGCAACGCCGTTTGAACAATCAAAGGCAAAATGAACTCAGGTGAAAATCTGTCCACTTGCAGTTGGATTATGGAATGAATCAATTTTATCAAAAAAAGTGCAAACGTGATATTTTGGATGGAGGACAAAGATTTTTGTTTGGATGGACTAAGCTTTCAAACCAAAGTCAGAAAGAAGTGTGACTATAAAGTCAGTGACAGGTTTAGAATTCGGTAAATGCTCTGCACAACAGGCATAATGTGTCCGCTGCGAGTGTCTCTCCTGTCGAAAAGTAGCGTGCCATCAACTCCGCAACATTGCGACATCAGCAGCGTCAGCTTCAAGTGCGAGGGGAGGGAACAGAACTCACCGTTTTTAGAAAGAAAAGGCACCATTGCAAGGTGGCAAAGGTACCTGTGTTATTTCATACAAGGTGATGTGCTGGGAGAATTTCTACCTCATGTTGACAAAGGTGGCAACAGGGCACCCTCATGTGTGACAACGATAGGAGGGGGCAATTGCTACATACCTCATTTACCATTTGACTGATCACAATGATGAAACTTGGCGCGGGCGCTAGTTTCGGTATTTATATATGTATATATATAAAAAAAACAGTATTTATACATGGATATATAGTAAATACCATTGTGAAGGCATCATATCAGCGGCATCTTTAACTTACTAAAGCGAGCAGAAAAACAGACGGAGTCCGGGGAGGCAGCACGGCAGTGGCATCACTCAGGTATTTCATGCAGCACATTGCAATAATAGCAGTGACCGCAGCAATGTCATGCCATCGCAAAATCACATTGAAAAATGCTCACACCTGCAAGATTTTGTGACAAACTTCGTCCAAGGGGCAAACACTAAACAAATGAAGAGATACCATGGGCATAGAGGAAGCTTGCGCTGGTCTCAACGGGGGACGGGGTGCTGAGCATGTCAATAGCAGCTAAAGTTTGACAGCGAGACGACCGTTGAATTCTAACATTGTAACACAGCAACTACCGTGCACAATAAAAGCGGATACCGGCACAGCTCTGCAACGTAAACCCTGGTCACTTCAAGAAGCCAGCATCCCACGGCGAAGCCGAAGTGGAAAACGTTAAAACCAGCGTTGTGCCATGTTGAAAACGATAGTTCGTCAAGCCTCGACGTCAGTAAGTGGAAGCGATTGGCTGGCGGAGGTGATACGAATCCCTTCGAGGCGCATTTGCCGCTGAATTCTTTACCCGTCACCTACCATATAATTCTACAGCAGCTGTGCATTATATTATTGACTTCACTTTTAGTTTAACTTTTGTTCTTGATGCCTCACTTACTAACTGTAGTGTTTGTAAGGTGATAGCCCAGATAGCTAACTCATAGCTATCCGGGTTAGTTACAGTATCTCATGATACAAAGTAATCACAATCTGCATACAAGGCAGAGTTTCACTGGTTGGGCAGGATGCACGGACTGACTGGCTCGCAACAATAGACGCAAGTTGTCGTTAGTTTGATGCCGTCCCCTTTCCGAGTCACAACACCGACTGCTTCCAAGAAATCATGTTTCTACATCTGTGATCTGCTGGCTGATAATCACTGTGTGAGGAGGTTGCACACCTTTTACCACCTAGCAAGCAACGGTCTCGCCCTGCAGCTGTGTCAAAGATTGGACGTATATTGTCAGAGCTTCTAGTCTTACTCAGCTTTGGCCTGGGCTCACAGAACTGTATCAGCATGTAATGTTTGGTTTTCTTACATTGCTGGCCTGGGGGTATTTTGAGGGCAATGCAATTATTCAGGGATGTCAATTAAAAGAATTTTCAGTCTTTCCACTCTGGTGAAGGAAGAGCAGCGGAGCTGTAGCTTCTGTTCTCGGTGGTGGCTTTCCAGGCGAGCGATCTGCTCTTCTTTCGCAAGAGAATTTGAAGCGCTCGACGCAGTGGAACTTTAGGCGATAGCGGCTTCGCGGCGGCTGCAAAACCATTTGCGCTGCTGCACACATTGCCGCTCGTTCTGCTCCCGCTCTTCTTCCTCCAAAGAAAAGTTCCCACCATCTATGAGCAACGGCGGCAACCAGTTGTTTGGTTGCCGCCGTCGCTGATAGATGGCGGTAGCTGTCCAAGGTTCGGTGTCATAATTTCTTTGCTTGTGGACATGATCCTGGAAAAACTAGTGCTTAACAGCGTTGCTGTAAAACCTTCCTATGCTGTCCCAATGAGGTGTAGCTCTCCTGCCTTGTAATATTACGAGAGCATCGACTGGTGGGCCGGTCATCACCCTGTCATGAAGCAGTGCGGTGATATTAGTGAGAAGTGTGTGCACACAAAAAACGTTCATGTGCGAGCGTCGTCTGCTAGGCTCTTCTACTGACTGCACACAGCCCCTGTGGCGGATAGTTCTATCAACAAACAAGGAGCCGGGGCTGTGTGCAGTCAGCAAAGAGTGAAGCAAATGACGCTCGCACGTGAGCATGCTTTGTGCACGTGCACATATCCCCGCATAAATTGTGGCAGTGTGCCGCAACACACCGGTGATCAACACTCCAGTCTGCACTCCAATGGCATTATTATAAAATTGAAGAGATGTACACAGTACAAAAATTCTCTATTCTATTAGAAAGGATATAGCTATCATTCCCACACTGGATGCTCTTGAACCCATCCGCAGCAATGAACATTGTGAACAATGCTCGGCAGCTCTCAGGACTTAAAGCCACTACTAATCCCTTCGAATTAAATAGTGGTATACTACATAGTGACAAAACACAAATTAGAGGCCTATTACGGGAACCCAAATATAAAATGCACACTGTATAAGGTCAATTATAAAGTTATACACACACACACACACACCGTGTCGGCATAAAGCGAAACGAGCAAGAGGTTTGCAGTACACTTACTTGATGCTGCCCTTCAGCCTGCCCTCATCTGGAAACTTGTAGATGTAGCTCATCATTGCAAATGTGTTTGGAATTCCGAACTGCAAAAGGCCACACCAAAAGTTGGGTACTAATCGTCATCATCTTATTAGTCTAGTGACTGGCGTGACATACGAGCACACTTGCGCACGTAGAGAGACTTGCCTGCAGCGAAGCGACGAAATTGCCGTAGCTGGTGTCGTAAATGACGGTAGTGTTCATGCAAGACTGGATGCCAGCTTTCCAGGTGAGGTAGCCCACAGTATGCTTGCCCAGCTGCCTGGCCAACACTGCCAACAAATAAGCACCCTGTGCAATTTGCATCTCCTCACAATCCCATTGTGAAAATGCTCGCACTGACTGCTTGACTCGTTATAGCTTCAAAACCTTCTCTTACCACTTGCCAGCCAAACTCTACCATATGAGTTCTCGAACCGGGTCTCTAGGTGCACAGGGGTTCCCTGAGGACCCCCCAGGGTTCTTTAAGTTCTCAAATTTTCTTGGCCGTCCCTTCCCCCAAGTAAAGTCTTTTCCCAGTTTAAGCACTAAGCTACAATTTGATGCATAACTATGAGCAAAATACTTCCTAGCTTGTGCGCTACTGTTTACAAGATCTGTAGGCTTCATTAATGGTTTATTGAATCAATGCTCGGACCAGGACAAGTTTCTCGGCTATCAGTCTTAGCAAATAGAAGTTCCTCGACACTGATAAGTTGAGAACTACTGCTCTAGTCTTCGTCTTCATTTGGCCTCCAGGATCTCGAATATCGAGATTTTTTTTCAATTTGGTGCACAGAGGCTGCAGAAAATCATTTTCAAAGTAGTAACGCTGAAGCCCCTCCTTCCCAGAGCATGATGTCATAAAAGGAGTTTCCGGAATCTCTGCTCTCGCACATCTTCAATGCCTGTCAAAGCCATGCACGTGCACTCTTGCTATTTTCAAGGTCAGAAAAAAATGTCACGAGTGGTGCCAGTGCGGGAGAATATACCTGGAAAGCTTCCAATTGCACGCGCTGCCCACATGAACAACACGCGCTTGGTGGCCGAAAGATCCTCCTCTTATGGCGTAATGATTAGTCGGAGGTTTTTCCAGTTCTCTTGCGTTTAGTTACATCTTTGGCGAAGATGAATGTGATGTGATATTCGAATTCACAGGATAAAACTACCCTAGAATCAATTTTTATCTGTCTTCAGCTTCCCTTTAAATGTCTTGGATGGTTCCCAGTTGACTGAGATGATATTCTTAGGCCTACTGTTAACAGGGCAGACTGTGTTTTAGGGCTGGTTTACAAGTCACGAGCTTCACATAAAGCTGTCACCAGAAATACAATGCTGCCAAGTGTTTCTCCAAAAAAAAAAAAAAAAATGGAGCTATGCTTTTGCAGTGTTTTGCCGTAGCATCAAAATCCAACGGCGTTGCTATTGTATTTTTGCGGCTGTATTCCAGTGCCTTTAAGGTATGCCGAGCACAGTTGTACTTGGCACGTCACCGCTTCTGTTCAACCCCCCGTTTCCTCTCCGGTCTGCTCCTTCCACTTGCGAGACATTATAAAGACTGCAGCACTCCCAGTGATCGCTTCGTCCCACAACTCATACATGTGATGATAACGAGAAGAGTACGGCATGTGTACCTCACCCTCCCATACATGTGTATCTGTTTCAATGTGACAACAGGAAATTTTCAGAGGGGGGAGAGATACCATAGAAATGCTACGGCACATGAAACACTTTGTCTCAGATCCCACACCACTTACTCTGCACTCCGATGCATTACTCCTGCGCCAGCGAAGCGGCTTGGGCGTGCGTTGCTATGCCTGCTATGTAGTCATGTTGCCAAAAAAAATGGTAACCCCAATGTCGGGAGAGGCCACATGATGTCGCATGATTACATAATGATTTAGGTCACAGTGGTCACGTAAACTCTCCTTATTAGTTGTCACATGGCACCACTTCAGGTCGTCACGTGACTTGATGTTGTGGTGTAGTGTGCTTTACGAGGTCACTTGACATCAAGTAGTCACATGACCATGATAGTTTCATCAAAGTGACTCGTAGTGACAACAACCATGTGACCACCTGATCTATACGTCCCGAGAGGTGCCCCACCCTCAAAAGCTAGCCGACTCCGGTTTTAGGCATTATTTTCTGTTTGTGCAAAAACAGCAAAAAATAGCCTACTCCTAGAAATATAGCACCAACCAGTTGACCACTGCAGTAGCGGGGCTGCTTGTTTCACCACTGTCATCATAATATATTTGCCACATTGATCAGGGTTTTCGTTGGCACTTTTTGTAACCACTTGAAGGCGATGTTCAGCTGACCAAAATCACTTTGGTTCTAGGTCTACCAGCTGAAAGCACTCGGAGCCAAAGAGCATAAAAAGAAGAGCATCCGTGCTTTGCTGTGGTGGGGACAAACGGCATGCACAGAAGCCACTACACCAAAACCGAAACGTCTGACTATGGCCTCATTCAAGTTTCTCTATAGCATAGGATGTGGGAAGTGGTATCGAGGCTACAACATAAAGGCAAAATGGTGGCTACTGTCTTCCTCATGGAAGTAGGTAGGAGATCATAAGCCGCTGCAATACAGCCATGGTGGCTCATTGTAGGTCAATCAAAAGGTTTTATTTTATCATAATACTTCCCATAAAGCCGATGGGTGCCGAATGCGTTGCCATCCCTAACTTGCTTCCCAAAAATTCAACGTCCCCGGTTAGGATCCTAAACAGATCCAAACAGGTTGACACAAACATGCAATGCATTTTGTATCGATCGCCTTTATGCTAAGTAGGTATCAAGACAATAACGACACTGCGCTATTCAATTCAAATCAATAATGACACAACCCAAATTTATGACATTTATCAATAAAATTCCTAAAAAAATAATGCTTAAATGGCTGTCTAATTCGATATGTGAAATGTAGTCAGATGCAAATAGTGGATATTGAGTTCGAAGCAAATTCAAAGCGAATAATGGTTTCGGCCAAAGATTTTCCATTCAAATATCAAATAACTTCTCTAAGCCTATCGCTACTGCTGCCCCATGCTTAAACGAAAACCCAGCTGAACTCACGAAGGTTGTTCCCCAGCTTCCAGTTGTCCATGCACAAGCTAATTCTAATGTAACACTAACTACATATAAAAACTGTGACCTCAGAAAGTTTGATGCCTTAGGAGGGCAGGTAAACAACACCCGCAAAGCTCACTTCTGAAGGTGTTGTTTTTCCGCAGTGCACCCGTGCTGAGTAAGAAGCACACTCAACGGGGCTAACCCGCTACGATTAACACTTCGAAAAATATGAATATTGCAGTTCACCTCAAAGTGAATATCGAATAGTGTATTATTCAAAACTACTATTCTAAATTTTTAATATTTGCACAACACTGAAATATATCCAATTCACTTCATGCACACAGCAAAGAAGTGCTGCCGGATATATACTGTATTTTCCAAATTACAGTTCGCAGTTCAGATTTCATGCAGTGCAGACTATCCAGATGTGCAAACCATACAAGGATTTGTAGTTTTAACATTATTAAGAGGAGACGTGATGAATTAGGTGAATGATAGGTTATGCTAATGATGATTTCTGTGCGACATTCTTGGTGAGCTACCTAATACTATAGCAGAAATTTTCAAGCAGTGCTGTGTATAAGACTTTTTTATGTGCGGAATATGCACCTGGTGCCAACTGTGCACCGAGTGCAGTTTGGGCACCGGGTACAGGCTGCCTAAAAAAATCTTTTCTTTCTTTTCAGTCGGAATTTGCTTGTGCGGTTTATTCATTAGAAAGCACAATAAGGTTTTAAGTGATGTCCGGTTGTAGCGTCAGAAATTTCGAAGACTTTGTATTTGTCTTTGGAGATGGCTTTATTGAAGGCCATCAGACTTTTAGACGCTTGAACCTTTGAAAGTAGCTGAGAACATTGTGCCCTGTTTTCTTGCCATGCTGGTGAAGCGGAACGTGTTTGGCATGTCGAGTTGGACATCCCTTAATTCCAATTATTTTCTGAATTTACATTCAACTTGTGCCCCCAGATTTTTATTCAAATCTAAACCATACCTGTACCTGCATCCACGTGTGACCTGCAATGTTTGCATTTGTTTTACATTTTATATTTGAAGCTCAAGCCATATTTTTGGTGTATATATGTGCTTAGGCAACAGAAGTTCTCTCAAAGACTGCACCTCCTACTCCGTCCGTATTCTCGCACTAAGATGATTCATGAGCTTACTATGCAGGCTAAGAAAAAAGGGGAAAAAATGGAGATGTTTGAACAACTGTTGGGTTCTAACACATGACACAGCTGGGAAAGACACTTCAAACTGGGAAAGGCTATTCAAACTGGGAAAGGCACTTCAAACTGGGAAAGACATTTCAAACTGGGAAAGACACTTCAAACTGGGAAAGGCACTTCAAACTGGGAAAGGCACTTCAAACTTCTTTGCTCAAAGAACTCCTGTGGGTACCTGGGGAACCCCTATGTTCGATCTGGAAAAGTATGACAAATACAGACTTTTCGCTCACTCCAGTAAAAATGTTTTAACTAAAGAAAAAAAAAAGAAAAGAATGTCCGAGGACACCTAAGCACTTCTTATGAGTTGTGAATGCGAAAGCATGAATGTTGTTCTTCAGCTCCCTTAGTTCGTCTGCAGCGTAGTGGCATGGACGGCCACGTTTCCCCGGCCGACGGCCGAGCGCGTGCTTTCGTGAAGTGGCTGCGCCACGCTGAGCCGTGCACTCTCCCTGGAGCTTGGCCTAGCAGGCTCTGCCGCCAGGCCCAAACCGCCGAACTGCTCTTACCGGCGGCCGAACCGTTGCACGCGCTGCGCCGCCGTGGAGAGGGCTTCTCCGGTGGCTTTTCTCTGGAACTATGCCGCACGAGAGGCAATGGGAGCCTCGTTCCTTGATGATGCGTGCCAGCCGATGGGAGCATAATCCATGAGAAATCGGCTTCACTTTACTCCATTGGGAAAGGGAATTTTAGGTACCGTTTGGCCAATGTTTGGGGTAGGTTCAAAGCTGATGACGTCGGTTCGCCCCGTAGGACAGTTAATGCTTTCACATTAAATCTAAAACTGAGGTGCAGCTGCTTTTTTCCCCTGGTGAGTGTCGGTATACAAGTACTTAAATATTAAGGTGGACAAGTCCCGTCTTCGTGTCCCTGTCTGACCCTTCAGCTGTTTATGTTTAATATACCAGTGCAGCATGACCGAAAAGCTTGCCAGGATGTAAGAATAGCCCTAAGCTCGACCTATCGAAAGCTCGAAATATTACCAACTAATAAAAGGATAGGTAATTTGCTTAATATCACTTACCAGCATTGCAACCAGGCCTCAGGCCAATCGGCGTCACCTGACACATGCCTTGCATTGAGACAAAACTGAAACCAAGGAAACACATTAAGCCCATCAGTTTGAGAAAAACAGTTGGTAAAATAAGGATGCAACAGCGGTCAGGAAATGGCACTCAGATGTGGAACCAGGGCATTACAGATGCATCACTGGGAATGTAACACTCGGGCAAGAGCTCACCTTCGCTTTGAGATGGTCTTGAAGCCCTTGACGCTGCCGAAGAGCCCGTTTCCAGCCCCAATTTCAAACTGCAAATTAAGAAATCGTTCGTAACATCTCACTCTCATTCTGTTTCTTCAAATCCTGTAAGTTATTAGCGGCTCCTGCAAAACGTTTTTCCAGCTTTCTTTTGGAACTTCGTATTTAGGCCGCTAGGTGTTGCAAATTTTTGATGCACTAAAGAATGCACAGAGAAAGTGAGGGAAAGGAGGAGACGAGAGCTTGCGTGACTGACAGAATGCCGAGTTCTGGTTGGAACGATTAGTGGGTAGACATAAAGCTAGCTGCCTTTGGCTCCACTGCACTCGTCGAACGCGTTAGAACGATAAACACTGGCACCCGTCGTTTGGCTGTTACATTCAAACTGTGACGAGTGCAGTGGAGAGAAAAGCAGCTAGCTTTAGGTCTAGCCACTAATCATTCCAACCAGAGCTCGGCGTTCTAACGTCCCCGCACGCTCTGGTCTCCTCCTCTCTCTCAGTCTCTCGGCACATAAACAGCTGTCCTTATCACCATCACGAAGCTGTGATGGTGCTAAATGACCAAAGCATGGAGCTGTAAGAGAAGCTTCAGCTCTTTATTTATGGCTGCAACAAAACTTCAATGCATCTGGCAGTCATGATACGAAACCATGTGGTCAGACTCCAACTACACTAAAAGCATTTTTTGTGGTTGCAGGACTATTTGGATTATATTTGGAGGTTTCCTGTGTACAAAAACCTCCAAATAGAGTCAACATTCCGTCACCCAGATTCAATGTAACCCAGAATGGAGATGATTGCTAAAACCAGATTCTACGTAACTTCTTCCTGAGTAACAGAGATAAAGAGAGAAGCAGCATATTAACATTGAAACATCTCCCGAGAACTGGGCAAGAAACACTGCTTTAATACAAATGTAAATATTATCAAAATGTTATGGGTCTGTAGTGGCCCAAGGTTACACGGTAACGACCAAGTCCACTTCTCTTTCATTAGAGATAATTGAGTTTCACTTCCACTAGGGGAGACAAAGAGAAGATTGATGAAGAAGAAGAATAAAGGCAGTTGAGATCTGGTACGCAAGCTTTCCGGTCGCTCTTTCTCGGACCTCGCTCGCCACCTCAACATCAGTGTCCCAGATGTGATTGAGTTTTCCTTCCGGTCCTATCTAAGTGGGACTTCTTTATAGGGAGTAACTCTCGGCCCTGTTTTATAAACCCTTAAAGGGTAACTGCAAAGAAAAGAAAAGTGCTTTTTTAAACAGCCTAATTGGGACAAGCATGTCACAAAACAAATCTTCCACGAAAAATTTCATTGTCCTATGTCAATTCTGAAACTTGTTATGAATGTTACAATATGGAAGTCAGTGTGTTTGCTTAAAAAACTATTGTTATAAAATAAAATAAAAATTTGTGATATTTATGTGTAATATAGTTATAGGAATACCCATAGCACATACCCAGCCAGTTCGTTTGCTATATTGCATTGCTTTTCATAAATAAACTCCATAAGAAGATAAAAAAAAAAATGTTTTCATGTCTGCACTTTTTAACAATTGTAGTTTTTTTAGCATTAAAGAATGTTAAAGTAAAAAAACTAACCAGCCAGGCATGCTCCTTACAAAATCCTATCCCAGAAAACCACCTAATCATTCTCTATTGTGTAATAGGAAAACAATAGTTTTCCTAAGGTGTAATTTATGCCGAAAAGTGGAACGGACAAATATGCATTCAAAGTGCTCCAACCCCTACCTTTTCTTTAGCATCGGTGGACCGAAAATAATTTATAAAAAATTAGCTATGCAGCCTAAACTAATGAAACTTTTTGGGAATACTCTCTAGATGTTGGCAGATGTAAATAAAGCATTCTTTCAAAATCAACCTTTTTTGCAGAAATGATTTTTTCTGGGTAGTGCCTCCCTTTAAAAAAGAACATTTTTTTCCTTTGCAGTTAAAGTTTTTAATAGATGAGACAGGCATTCATTGCATGTCAAAGTAGAGGCACTAAGGCAGTATATCACTTTATCTTCTCAGAATTATTAATTGATTACATGCATCATAAGGTCTAGAAATCTATAAATTATCTGAATGTATGTTCCATTCCTATTTCAAATACACAACTAGAGATCTACCTCCAAGTACAGCGAGAGAAGCTGTGAAGGCTGAGATGGAAAGTATAGTAGAGCAAGAGCTGACACTAATCCCTTTTCTCCCACATGGTTCACAGGGTATGGGAATGAATGCTGAGCAGTGACTCTTGGGGCCACAAGGATAAGGTGGAGTACGCTCACAACTGATCGAAAGCCCCAGGGTGCCTTCGAGACTGCTGCATCGTTTTGCTGGCACAACCTATGAATAATTAGTAGAGATGGGCAAATATTCGGTTATTACGAATAGCCCATCGAATTCTTTTCTATTCGGCATTCACTTCGAATCAAATTTCAGTATTCGACAATAGTATAAAATTTTTCGACAATATCAAATTATTCTACCTTTTCAAACACTTTGGCTTGGATTTCCGGCTAGGTGGCGCAAGCTTCCGACTATTTTGACCATTTCGCACTCCCGAACTCAGTACACCTAACATTAACAATTACAGTACTTCTAATACCAAATAGGGCAAATATAAAGCTATAGTTTAAACATATCTTATTGTATTTTTTGTTTGTACTATTCAAACTATTTGATTCTAAGTTATGCGGCCAAAATCACAATTCGCTTAGAATTCGATTTGGACCCGAAATCCTCTATTCACCCATGCCTAATAATTAGGTTACCAAAAGGAAACCGAAAAAGAAACCAAACTTGATGTTTGTAAATCTACCTTCGAGGTGCGGCGATACCAGTTTACGCTGTAGATGAGAAATTTTGTTCAGTGCAGTATGACCGTTAGCCTGGGATCTTTAACGTGCACCACGCAGCAG
The DNA here is from genome assembly GCF_016920785.2 of Ixodes scapularis. Classification (NCBI taxonomy): domain Eukaryota; kingdom Metazoa; phylum Arthropoda; class Arachnida; order Ixodida; family Ixodidae; genus Ixodes; species Ixodes scapularis. The sequence continues at coordinate 115,326,996 of NW_024609846.1, read as the reverse complement.
TGATACACGACCGCACGCCGGTACGATGCTGATCCAGATCGAAATGGACAAGGGTGGAGATTAAACCCAGGATTCCCTGGGTTCTGCAGTGCAAGCTTTCGCTCCACATGCTCCAAGCTGGTGTGTGCTAGCCCACTCGGCCACCAATTTTCAGCACTGTTTCTTTTCAAGTAACACATTTTTATTAAATAGGTTAAATTCAAAATAGCTGAAACAAAGTATGCTGTTTGTATGCTTCAATACTTCAAAATGATTCTTCTATTCCCCACATGGTACAAATAAATAAACTCCATTTTGTCATTGCCTTAGACCTTAGCCTCTTGGTATTGCAGACAAGTACGAAACATACATTTCCCCAAATCGAAATGAAAACAGGGAGTAACTTCGGAAACACAGGGACATGATAGGTGGATCACTTTTTGAAGCTATCGCTCCGTGTTCCCACAGCTCATCCATGTTATGTGGAGTATATTGCCGTAAAATGTTGAGCAAGTGCTCACCCAAAATTTAAAAGATATACTGCTGAAAAATTGAGGGATGGTTGCCTGTTAGGTCTGACAGAAAAAATGGACTAGGGGCACAAGTTAGGGTGGGCTTCCTGCCTTAGCATAGATCTGTATTTGTCAAACTTCACTGCACTATGCCAGCGAGCTTGGAGAAGTGACTGGCAAGAAGAGCCTTTTGCTTACCTTGGTAGGCTCAGAAGTCTGGGGTGGGTGTTTGATATGTCCTTTGCTTAGTTTTCAGATATTCCAAAAGTAGCAAATGGGTGCTTATCGTGATGTGGGTGCATGCTCGGTATTTTAATTCTGACTTAAACATATTAACTCTGTCACAGCACCAAAAAAAAAAAAAATCTCCCACATTCTGAAGTATAAACAGATGTTAATCGCAGTTTGCAGGATCTATCAGTCAAGCTGTGTGTGAAGCCTCGCTTTCAGCCCTTATGTAACTTGAAAAACTAGAAACGCTTGCAGAGAGGTTTCCCAAGAACTGTGCCTAGTTTTTCGTCAAAAAGACACTGAAGTGAATTTCAGAAATTATTTTTGCATGCAGAAGAGGTATTGCAATGCTGCACAGGTTTTCAATCAAATATATGCTGCCTTGCCTCACAAGAAAATTTAATACAGTAAATGAAACGGTGGTACCAGTGATACCCTACACAAGGCTATGTGATGTGACTGTTTGATGTAACCACCAAGCTGAAGGGAACAGCTATGTTGTGTCTTCCATTTCTCAGAAACTCGGCATAGATCTGTTGCAGTTTTGATGGCTTACACTAAGTATGAGTGTGCTGAATTTTGAAACAAACACTTGGAAGGGTCCTGACAAGGCATGTCTACATTCCCCGATTTTTACAAAATGCAACCAATTTTCAAAACAAAAATACATGTAAACCAAAATTAACATTTTGCCAAAAACAAAATTGCTGGCCGAGAATCGGCTGGTCACGGCTATTTCCCCATATTTTCCTCAGCCTAGTGTGACAGACGAAAATGCAGAACTCTGAATATTTGAAAAGTACCATACCGTCTGAGGCACCATCTTCAGTAAAAAAAAGCAAACAAACAAAAAAAAAACCCATAAATTATATAATATTGCTGACCCCCAAAACACTGAAAGTAACTTGATCTAAATAATACTTGAATGCATAGTTGGAGGGTAAGAAACAACATCGGTAATTCCCAGGGTTTCAAATGGTGCATCCTCTCAGATGCTCCTCTGGTTTTTGTTTAACTTTGTGTTCTTCAGAGAATACACAGCCCTGTAGTAAAAAATACCATTTCATGGTGTCCTTTATGTTCAAGGAATGTCAAAGGCACTTCAATTTAAAATTCTGGAAAGAATGTGGCAGCACATTGAATGCCCACTTCAACATGCCGCCAAATGAAGCAATAATTTTTTTTCCAGAAAATACTTTGTTTCATTGCTCTTTTAAGCCAAGCAGCTGGGTTGTCAGCCTCACCTCTGACCAGGCCGTTCCAGAGATGAGGTGCCGCAAAGAACAGGTAACGCTTCCGCTGCCGTTTCCATTTTGCGTAGACAGGTTTCCACTTAGCGTCACAGTGTCGTTAAGGCTCAGTGGTGCTTCGATTGACTGGCTGAAGGTCATGCTGTTGATCTCCATTTGTGGAAAAAACCTAACAAAAATACAAGAAATAGTGAACGATCTACCTCTACGACGAAAAGGATTTTCGACACTACCTTTTCTAAACCTCATTACATTTGAAAACGTGAGTTGAAAAAAGTGTGGCTCTAAATTCTAGCATGATGGCTGACTGGGCAGAAGAGTCATGTCACTCCAGAACCTGAAGATGTGCAATTTCTAAGGATATGACTAATCAAAAGCAAAAGTATAGGTTCCATATGCTCGGGTGGCTGCATTTTGATTTTTGGAAGCAGTCCATAGAGGCAGCATGTTACCAAGTTTACACGCTTTCATCTAAATTCTCTGCATTAACCCTTTCCCTACCATGAACGATCTGGGCTCGTTCACGTTGATTCGGGCTCCAATACCCTACCATGAACGAACTGGGCTAGTCCATGTGTTTCTAGTGAGCTTTGCCGTGGATAGATGGCGCTTCACGGAAAATAAGAACCTGGTAAATTTTTGAATTTGGCAGAAAATTGTTCCAACGCAGGCGACAGGAGATTTAAAAATGGCGACGTCGACTTCTGGTCGCTGTGTTCGTAGTGACGATCTTGCCTCAAAATTGGGAGGAAAACGAAGATATTGTGACGTCTCTTCAGATTCAGAAGACGAGGAAATGAATCTTTCTGCGAACAGCGAGAGGAATGCAACTGAGTTATTGAATTTGAGCTCAGACGACTCCGATTTCCATGAGGACATCGTGTCGGCATGGACTAGAACCAATGTAGAAAATCTCCCTCCAGCGCCTCCACGTTTTGCGTTCACTTTGCGTGCAATGTGAGGTGGACTGTCTGCAGTACTGCTACGCCCGGCCTGAACGTCCATGTGCAAGGTGATGAGAACTGTCTGCAGTAATGCAGTGAAGCGGTACTCTAGTTCTTTTTTCTTTTGTCGTGTGTTCAAAGATTGCTCATATAATAAATATTTTGGCATTTGTTTTTGGCCTTTGAATTGCATATTAAATTTATAGGGCACATAAAAAAATTTGGTAATTTCCAAACCTTTTTTTTTTTAATTTTTGCGGTAGGCAAAAGGTTAATCCCATATTTTAGTGCGTCAAAACGAAATGTTCAAATTATCTAAATCATTATAGATTGCGCAGTTTCTTTCAAAGTGAAATACAGGGATATATGTAGAAGCAAAATGCAAACAGGTGGGACAGGAATAAACTAAGTATAACAAGGTGTAGCGGATAAGACATTGTTATCATCATCAAAATGTTCATGTACAAACATTCTTTTCCTCTCCTGTTCCCAAGAGAAAGAACTATGGTTCACTGAATGAATAACGCCGAACCAAACATCTTAAAAAAATATGAAATATTCACACAGACACATGCAAATAAATTACAAGGTGGAAATTTTTCAGCCAAAATGGCTGTCTTACTTGAACAAAGAAATACACACAATATTTCAATATCTCATGTTATTTTCAAACTAGCATATAGGAGAAGGTTTGCAGTCATAGTATAGTAAGTCTGAAGGGCTGCACGGGATACAGAAGTGGTTTCCAAACTTTTTAATCTCGAGGAACACTTGACGACCTTGAGAAGAGCCCTTCAGATGTGCTCGCAACAAAACAGTTCAGAAGCTTAATCCTTAATAACAATAACATGGAGTAAAACCTCGCTGGCCAATTCTCGGTTTATGCTTCTTTGCGGCTGTTACTCTCACAAATGCCTGTCCCATGGAACACCTATAGAGATATGCGTAACGATCCCCTGCAAGTTTCATTTGCTGCCCATTTGCTGCATTCAAAAACTGCCATATAACACGGCCGATGCAACATGACGAACCACCCGGCCGTGACTGCCCTTTTTCACCTGTTTCTAGCCTTCGGTTGTCTTCTCTCATCTCCTTCCTTTCTTCCTGTGTTTAGCTGATTCCACTCGAAATAAATACCAACTGGCTCAGATCATTCTCCTTGTAATTCATGTGAATCATTCTCCCTTTTATTTTCCTCTTTGCCTCTCTGCATCTTTTTCGCGCAGAAATGACCTTGGACTAGGCTGAAAAAAGGTCCAAGCTTCTGCAAAAACTCAAGCACAACAGAAGCGCATGCTTCCGTTGTGCTCGGTTTCTTGGTTCCGCTAGTTCTACTTCAGAATGGCAATTACGAAGCTGCGGAAACAAAGATATCTATATTTTTAATGTGAAGTTTGTATAAACATTTATTTGCCAGCATCCCTAGTCACCCTAGCTAAAGCTAATTTGTCGACCGCACTAGCAGCTGCCATCGCAAGCAATAAACTAGAAAACGTGAGAAAACCCTTTGCAAAACGGTGGGATGGCAGCTTCTGTGGCAAAAGACAGCCTAATCCTGAAAAGATTGCATGATCATTGTGTCAAGCACATGATCATGCAAGGTATTCAAACAGCACTGCTCACGTCAAGCTTTACTACAGCATTGACGAATACGTCCACTTCATTCCTTCGCACTAGTGAGCTACAAGCAGCAACCAGCATAAAGGAGAATCCATGTTAGCTCGATGGGACCAGAAATTTTCTTAGCCTTATAAGTCAACTTTCTTTACACACTATCATAGACCAACCCATAACTTTACAGAGCAATGCTAAAGAAAGAGATCAACTTTCATTTGAATTAACATGCTACAGTTATCTAAGGCTGTGAAACTCTACAACACAAAATGAATTTTTGGGCGAGAATGGCTTCTCACCTCATGTATAGCCCCCCAAGAGAATTCTCAGTTATGTTTACCCGGGTCATACTTTTCTTTTACCGCAGTCCTCTGAAAAGTGTATCAACAAGGCCCCACCATATAGACTAGGAGCAACTCGCCTAGATTGCTTAAATTGTGAATTAGCTTGGGAAACACTTTACCTAGAGGCATGAACAATTGAGAGAATCGGTAGCTTGAAATACCCTTGGGGTGACTATGAGAAACTCCAGTCCGGAAAGCCATAGAATGTCCTACAATAACGGCGCCTCTCTTACCCCCTGGTGTCGTCCTCATCATAGTAGGCCTCGAAGATGTCACTGGCGTCGATGCCAACACTGATGGTCCCCTGTGCACAAAGGCAATCTTTTTTATTCAAAGAAGACATAGTGCGACAACGATGGAGCCTGGAACTCACCTTGGGGTTTGTACGCTGCTGCATTCGCCTCTCCTCTTGCTCTCTCGCGAGTCGCTCATACTCCTCCCTGATCTCCTGGGGAGTCTTGGTCCTTTGAACCACCTGTCACAATGCATCGGTTTGCGTAACGCATCAGCTTGGGCACTTACAATGTTAAGAGCCTAAATTACGAGAACCCTCATTTCAAAACAACTAAGCTGTGTGGTCACAGCTTAAAAAAGAAAAAGCCTACATCTACAGGGTAACTGTGCACTGTAAAGTTGCTAATAACTCGCCCAAGCTGCAGTTTTGACATGAGTAATCGGCCCTTGCTTTCTAGTATAACACGATTTTATGCCGCATGATTTCTAGAAGAAATTGAGTTAGCATTTATCTGATTTCCCCCCTCCCCAATAGAGAAATCACTTCCTTGGTTTGTGTTGTTTTAGTTTTAAATTAAGCAATGAAGCAATTCAACCAAATTTCCATTTTCATTTGGTTCTTGAAGGTCTGTTTCAATGGAATACTGCCATTGCCATACCCAGTGCCAAAGGATGAATTTCATTCAAAAATTAATACGAGAGAACGACATTTCATGCGGTCCGTACTTCTTGAAAAAAAGCAAATCTGAGAAAACTGGTAGTGAATGTAAGGCTGATGATGTGCAGGATTCGTGAATCAAATGTCTACATGTTGTTTTCACCCTAGCATCTCTCCCAAAGTTGCTTCCAGAAATTCATTCTCAATCATTACTTGTATCTCCATGCACATGCAAATAGTAGCATTAATTCGAAAGGTGATGCAAGCATACCTCGGCAAACCTCACTCATGAGGGCCCTCACTCACCCTCACTCACCCTCATCATCACAGGTGCGGTGAGGGTGAGTGAGTTTCTGAACCAGGAAAATTCATGAGTGTGAGGGTGAGTGAGGGCCGTGAGGGCCGTGAGGGCTGTGAGGGCGGTGAGGGCCGTGAGGGCTGTGAGGGCCGTGAGGGCGGTGAGGGCGGTGAGGGCCGTGAGGGTGGTGAGGGCCGTGAGGGCGGTGAGGGCCGTGAGGGCGGTGAGGGCGGTGAGGGCCGTGAGGGCGGTGAGGGCCGTGAGGGCCGTGAGGGTGGTGAGGGCCGTGAGGGCCATGCAACTCGGAGCAATTCGAATGCGTTTGAAGCGGCTGCATCCAATCAGGGACGGAAAATTTTCACGTGATACCTCGTGCCGGTGATGATGACACCGAAAGACTTGGTTCTGGTTTGAAATCGATCGTTTTTTTTGGAAATAAACTGTTTCAGAAAGGTGCATTGGTATTCTTAACGAGATTTAAATGCATAAAAACACGTTTATAACGCGTAATTGTGTCTAAATAGTGCAAGAAAAATAAAATTTTATGATGACGATGGCAAATTGCAGCAATTCGTTGCTGCGTGTGATCGTGGGCGGCCCGTGTTGCTGGTGTTGCGACGTAAAGTTTCTGGGCGAAATTGCCCCATCTGAAGCCGGCCTGAGTGGCGTGAGGGCCATCAGTGCGTGAGGGGCGTGAGGGGTGTGAGGGCCGCAAGGGCGGTGAGGCGCGTGAGGGCGGTGAGTGGCGTGAGGGCGGTGAGTGGCGTGAGGGCGGTGAGTGGCGTGAGGGCCGTGAGGGCGGTGAGGGCGGTGAGGGCGGTGAGGGCGGTGAGTGGCGTGAGGGCTATGAGTGCGTGAGGGCCGTGAGGGCCGTGAGGGCGGTGAGGGCCGTGAGGGCGGTGAGGGCGGTGAGGGCGGTGAGGGCGGTGAGGGCCGTGAGGGCCGTGAGGGCGGTGAGTGGCGTGAGGGCCATGAGTGAGTGAGGGGCGTGAGGGCCGTGAGGGCGGTGAGGGCCGTGAGGGCCGTGAGGGCGGTGAGTGCGTGAGGGCCGTGAGGTTCAGTGAGGGTGAGTGAAGGGCTGAAGGTGAGTGTGACTGTGAGGGTGAGGGTGAGTGAGGGGCTGAAGGTGAGTGTAGCTGTGAGGGTGAGGGTGAGTGAGGAGCTTAGGTAAGTGTGGCTGTGAGGGTGAGGGTGAGTGAGGGCGACCTAAAATGCCGACCTCTGGCTGCAAGTCATTAAGTGCAGCATTGTCTATCTGGCTCAGAGGTACAACATCAAACGTCTCCGACTAATCTGAAGAAACTAGGAGCAAGCATATGTGAAACACCTCAATGATCCTAAGGATTTGGTTACAGGCTCCACGAGTTGTGCACACTAAACAAAAAAGGTTGTCATTTGACACAGAACTTCGTCGGTTGAACATGCTATTGTCGCAAAATACAAAACAAGCACCCAAATAATATTAATAAATAATTTTGAATAAATTTGGGGTGTAAATGGTTGCTCAAGTCACAATGTAAGACATATCTCTTTAGGTGTTAATAGTCCGCTCTCCGACGCAACACGATATTGCCCCATTACTTGCTGCGCTTCACAGATTTACAACCAGATGGCGCCGTAAGCCTAAAGCCGGTGGAGGCCGGCTCGTGTGCCTCCGGCCCACCATGCTCTGGCATAGATCGGGCAGTCTGTTGCACAGACTGCCCGATCCGTGTGTGTCGACACAAACACGCCAATTGGTTGTGCATAGTTCTTTCCAAAAAGGCACAACATGAACACCAATCCATGGTCTGCTAATTAGGTGCTCTTCTGCTCGTCTTTGCCATTGTCAACGAGGCCCACGTAGCTCAACGTTTTCGAGCTGACACACTTGCTCTTCCGTAGTTGCATTTTGTCGAAGAGGATTATTCCATGCCTGGTAAACTCGAGCTTGGAAGCCAGTTTTTTTCTTCAATGCAAGAAAAAAGTAGGTGTCGAAACCCTATTTTAGACCATAGTGATACAACGATGGACGGTTTCACCGGCAGGCAGGCAAGCACAGAATGTCATTTTCTGTTAGAAGCCTGTACCCAGCTGGTGTACAAATAAGAAGTAGAAGACACAATAGCAACCAGCTGTCTGTGTATCTTCTTCCCTCCTTCGACTTTGTATTGCTGCAGAAACACACTCCATGATGAGCACCTGTTGAGCATTAGGCAGATTGGCTCACTCCAGAGTTTCCTTCAGGCCATCCTTTCCCAACAGCTTGAGTTCTTTTTGGCATGCTATCAATTCAGCCTCCAGCTTTTGTTTTGACTTTAGAAGTTGCAATTTGGATCGGTAGCACGCAATGCGCTGTTTCCTCAACTTCACAACCTTTATCTTTTTGGAAGGACTCAGCAGGATACATAGCCTCAGTTCCGTCCTTCGCTTCTGAAGTTGAGCCTGATGAACCCGAAGAGTATTGTTCAAGATGGCACAAGAGTTACACTGCTTCCTTTCTTGCTCAACAATTGTACAAAGGTTATGTCTCCAAACTCCAGTTTTGTCGACGTAGGCACATTCAGGATGAACACTTAGAAATTTGCTCTGAGCAGATCTCCCGGCACAATGATTGACCTTGTGGAATGACTCGAGTGCTTCGCTGACAACACTCCAATCTCCTGTGATTTTTAGCTCACAGTTGTTTGGCAATAATGCAAGTTCAACTCTCTTGTCAAAAGCAAATGCCATCATCTGTAATTTCTCCATTGTCTTTTCTTCTAAATGAAAAATCTTCGCAGAACACGAGGGCGTAGCTGCCGAGAGCTGAAACTTTGTGAAGCTGAAGTTGCGCAGATCTCTCATGGGAACTCTGCGGTGACCCCAGGCTGTAGTCGGCAAGACAATGTTTGCAGGGTCAAGACAGTAAGTACCCTGTGGTTGTGGAAGGTCCTTGTTGCTCCATCCCTGTCGATGAGTCACAACTGGCAGGGCATTTCTTGTGTAGCTGTCGTTGTAAATCCTGGTACTGCTTCACCACTTGCCATGTCATCTGTAGAGTTGTTCACCTGAGCACTTGGCAGAGTTTCAAAAATGTGTTCCCCTGAACTTTTTGCAGCTGTGTCACTTGGTTTCTGACTGTGATGGTGGCTAAAAAGTCCATGGCTAATGTCCCGTGATCCATGCGTTGATAATCTCCTTACTTCCTTTTGTGCAGGAAGCAAGTGAGATTGCCGCTTTGTTACCTATTTTCTTTTCTTGAGGGCGGACGACAGGTACGGAGGGCATGGTGGGAATATACATGGCACCGCGTGTGGCAGCAGAACTGGTCATTTTGAAGCATCGATCGACAGTTCAGCCCAAGTTCACCGTAGCACTTTGCCTTCAATGCCATATCCTCTGCAAAGTGCTTTGCACACACATTGTCTTTAGACGTTAGCGGCCGATCCTTGAGAGGAATCGCATGTGCCCATTGCACCAAACACTCAGGGCCCGACGAAGCACTGAATAAAGGGAATAACAATTCGGAACAAAGCACTTGTGTCCCATGCTCACGAATGTCAGACCATGCTGGTGCTGCAGGCTGGAATGCACGAAGGTTTCAGCAGTCCAAGTAAACAGCGTAACTCAATACGAAATGTTTGACACAACCGGAGACGGCAAAAAACAACAAAGACTTGGTGCAGCACCGACGGCACGAAACAACAGTCACGACGGCCCGGATCTTGTTGCGTCTTTTAAAAGAAGGCCAGCAAACATACACAAAGGATGCCTTATGTGTTCCCCCGTTCTGACAGGGCGAGGAGAGTAGTCTTTTCACCGAAAGAGGTTGTTTTACATTGTAGCTCAAGTTAAGGTTGTGCAAGCTTTATATTGTGAGAGCACTCATAAGGGTTCTAAAGCTTTTAGATTTTGAGGGACGACTTTCTCTGCCACAAATGGCAGCTAAAGAACACCCCCCGTGTCTGCACTGATGCAATACAGTGCAGTGCAGAAGACTGTTGACCTTGCAAACAATAATGCGTTTACTAGAGTGTCCCTGCCAATTCTGAAGTTTACAAAAAAAAAAAACACAAGAAAGTAGGCACTAACGTTCCTGCAAGCTTAAGTGTTTTAGGATGCAACGCAGAACCAGTGCAATTAACTGCTTTTGCCCATTCTCGTCTCTTTTCTGCCCTGTCTCGAGCTTGGTACTTTATACATTATGTAGAGGTAGAGCCAAACTGAGAGAAACTGCATAGAAATCAAGAACCTACCTTAACAATTAGATTTGCCTTATCTGACTTCACTCACAAAAAAGGTGATCGTCATAATGCTTGCATTTTCTTGCTGTTAATGTTACTGTTAAACGTGGTTAAGCGGAATAGTATGGACATTGGGTATAGTACCACTTAGAGTTTGTGCTTGGCATCATAGGCATGAAGTGGAACAATGAAGTTTGCATTAAGAAAGTCCTACATAATTTCATCTAGAAACAATCCTCCAGACCATGCTTAATAGGTGTGATTACATGCTTTTGGATAAATCTGCAAAACTTCGGAGAACACCAGCTGGAAATTTTTTTGCAATTCGGATGTATCCGATAAACTCTAAATTTCAATCTCCCAATGCAAAAAAAAACAAAAAAAAAACAGACAATATTTTACAATTAAGCTTGGTCAGTGCACATTGTCATTCGTCCTGAGGAAATGCAACACCAATTTCCTTTTAAATCTGAGATCATTGACCAAAAAGGGTCCTGCCATTTATCTTGTCAAGGCTCATTCAGGACATGTCAGTGTACTTATGGGTGACGACAAAAGCCACTTTTTTGGTTTCCACTTTGTACCATGCTATTTATGCTTCTAAACGCTTATTCACACTCTTGCGACCTCTTAGAACTGGGTGCCTTAAAACCTCTTACGAGAGGACACACTGGCGCCATCTTTTGGGCAACAGTGTAAACTTGGCGGTCCAGCATATTTTCTATTTCTCTCGTGCAATATCCCTTCTTTCTTGGCTCGAAAAACTTTTGTCAACGTTATAAACAAGCCTTTCTTATAGGTATTACGGACATTTGACCTCGGAAATCCCGCAAAACCTTTGCTCTTGCAAAATGCAGTTCCAGGTCATCGCATAGATGGCGCCAGAATGCCAGTGTATTCCCTCGTCTTAAGAAATTTTAAGAGGTTTCAAAGGGTCTCGTCTCTCTCGGTCGTACTCAGTTGCAAGAGAGTGAACGGGCCTTTAGAAGAAGGAGGGGTTGTGCTTTTGTAACAGTGAAAGTTATTAACCATAAATATTTTACAGAAGGGAAAGGGGGGAGGGGGGGGGGGGGTGCTGTTGAAGTTTCTACTTGATCCTTTACCGCTCCACCCCGCGTAGACGTGGGGTAGGGTGATGGGATAGGATGGGATAAAAACGAGCTTCGCAGCAACAACCCGCAAGAGTTTATGAGATTTTAAGGTATTGATGTTTATCGAGACAACACTTGCATGCAAATTTTGTTGCGTGACATTAGTATTGCCAATGGCAAGGACACCAATACCAAATCCTGCTTAAGAAAAATATTTGATACAAGCACATTTTTTTCAATCTAGCACACATGTACACCCCGGTATTATTTATTATTATTTTTATTTTTGAAAAATAGAAAACACTGCAAAATTTAACTTTGAATTTGGGAAAATTGAGAATCAAACAAAATTAAAATCCCTAAAAAACTCTGAATTTTTGTTAAAAAAATAAACTCAATAGAACACCTTCTTTATTATACGAAAAAATAAACTCTGAAAACAGGGAACCTTATTCACAAGCAATAAATAACTTATCTGTGGACAGAATCATACTTTGTCAAAACCGATTTCACAGGAAATTTGCTCGAAACCAGGTTTACTGTTAGCTGTGTAAGTGGGTGTAATTTCTGCTAAAACAAAATGTGAGTCAGTTGAGTGCTTACATTAACCTGACCTCTTACCATGCCCACACTCTGTTTTCCTTTAAATCTTTTAGTATTGGGAAGGACATTTTTGCATACAAACATATTCATGCAAGTGCTAGTTACAACAAATGATTTAATTATCAATAAAAAAACTCCCAATAAACTGTGCTGCACTCACCAAGAAATTTGGCTTTGAAGTGCAATTCCACAAAACCATTTTTATTACCCTTCAATAGCGTGACTGGATATGTAGTCGAAAGAATAAAAACCAAAAGCTGGCCCAACATTTTTTTTTTTTTTTTAAGAAATGGCCACTTACTTGCCACCCTTCTGTATCCAGGCCTTTTGTGCCCAAGGTGTCGTAGATGGCTCTTCTATGAGGATCTGCCAGAACTGTAAAAGAGACAAAATACAACAACAGGTGAAACCCTAATGCCGTTCATTATGACATCTGGATTTAGAACAGGAGCTTTATGCGGCATATTGCAAGTGATAGAACCCAGACTCACCCCAGTAACATATTGGAGAAAGAAATTATATTTTGCCCCACTCGCAATTGCCCACATAAAAGAGCTTAAAGGGACACTTGAACGAAATTTGAAATATACCCGTCATGCTCAGATATAGGCTGAATATGATCCACAATATCCATAAATGACAATTGCATGCTTGTATTTTGAGCCTGACGGCTGTAATTTTCGTTATAAATGGCCCACTCTGGCAAGCGATCGGAGAGCAGCCAGCGGAGAGCATGTGGCACCCGGCCCAATCATGATGTAGATTGTCTCAGAACAAGCAAAGCTGCGGCAAGGCTGACGTCGAGAGGATGTCCTAGCCGTTCCAGCCACCGAAGCGGCCGAAGCATGCCAGCGATGAGGCCACCGCAAGTGACCCCAAAGCTGCTTTGGTACAAACTTTCAGTGACGGGTTAATCTTCCTTAATCTTGTAGAGGGAGAGTAGCAGTGTCTGTGACACACAAAAGAGAGTCTGGGGGAGAGGGGCGTTCCTCTTTCATCTCTTCTCTCGTGGTGGCCAGAGGCGAGACAGTTATCGTCATTACCCATCAAGGTTCCTAGACAGCATTACAAACACGGCGCTAGCAACATTTACCAGGTGCTCTTTGCTAACCATTTAATTAGTTTTAAAACTTATTTACGTGTCTTTTTCAACAAGAGATTGGTGTGTCTGATGTGATACTGCTTCCTTGAACACGATTAGACCAAGAAATAAGCACCGAAATTTCGTTGTAGTATCCCTTTAAAGCCAAAAACAAGAAGGACCACGAAGTCGCCCGACAACATTTATCTATAAAGATACAAAGAACAAAATCTTGCAGTTTTGCTACAAGAATTGCCTCAGCTGTCCATACCATCATGTTTTCTGACTTGACAGCAAAAAAGTCTATCAAGAGGACAATAACATAGTTAAATCTCTACAAAATGTAAGCAGAAATCTCATTTTTGTTCTGTAATTAAAAAAAAAAAAAAGAAGTGAACTTCTTTCATTCTTTCTTTTGAGAAAAAAATTTTTGGAAAGAGAAAGCATAGATCCCGAAGGAGCTGAAACTTGTGCAGCACTCGAGTGAGTGCGGATAAAAATTACTTACGAGACTTCAATCCTCGCTGCTGGCTCATTGTAACCTGAGCGTTAATTTCTTCATAGATGAAAGCTATCAATAGTGGCAGTAGACAAGCAATTTGAGTTTACAAGCCACATTGCTTCACTGCAGTCACATGACATATCCAGTAACCTGTACAAAATGTCTCGGTAAAGATCCAAGAGGCGTCATACTCCGCTCGAAGAAAAGGAGGAAAGAAGAAGAGAGAGGAGGATTAGAGTGACACAGAGAGCGAGGGAAGGGAGTTGAGGAAGAAAGTTGGAGAGCTTTTACTGCAGCACTAGGTTCGTAGCAGACGACACATTTCTTTTTCCTTTTTCAATTTGTAAGAAGACGATCTGCGGTGTTTTTGTGTTTTATTTTCTCTATGAATGACATTTCGAAGCATACGGACCCTTTGAGAGCGATATCTTGGCTCGCTCCGTGAGAAAAAATTAAATCTCAATCTCGCCGTCGCTGTAACCAAAATGGGACCTCAGTAGGTGCCGCCGCGACGACTCTGAATGCATAATTTGTCACGCATGTTCGTTTCACGAACACAAAAAAAAGGTGCCAATAACAAAGAAAAAACAAAACAGATGCGAACAAACACATAGCCAGCAGGCAAGTCGGAAACAACAGCAGACGGGTGCCGTCCATCCCCAAAACAGGTGGCATCTCCATGTTTTCCCTCTTTGTTTTGTTTTCTTTCTTTTTTGTAACAAATTTTTGGGGTAGCGTCCCGACTTTCCTCCTGAACCCCCCTCCTCTCGCTCTAATCCCCCTCCCCCTCCTTTCCTCCTCTCTAATTTCCCTCCCCCTCCTTCTTTTCTCCTTCTCCTCAAGCGGAGTATGATGCCTTTTGGATCTGTACCAATGTCTCTTGAGAGAGGATGTACACTTTGAATGAAGTTATCTGAAGACTTGGACATGATTGATCCAACCAACAGAATCCTTGCACTTGAGCATCAGGGATCAGATTTTGGTCAAGGTGACAGTGAGTGTTCTTGGCTGCTGATTGAATGTGGTGCCACAGCTTGCATGCAATCAACCAATGAGACGTTTCTGCAACATTGGTGAGTTCACAATCTGGCAAAATTTGGTGAGAATGTCTCACGAAAGCACAAACAGCAAGTGGTCTTGCAGCCTCTGATACGCTTGCCTTAAGCACTTCCTCATCCAAAGGTCAATGTCAGCTTATGCGCAGAAGCAGAACCCGAGATTTGCAACTAAAGCTTGAGTTTCCAATGGTTTCCAGCATGAAATAGCAAACTATCACAATTTTAGCCTACATTCAATCTCACTTCGCCGCAGCGCTCGGTTTGTAGCGGACTACCACCTTTTTTCCCCCTTAGCAGATGACCTACAGTGTTTCATTTTTGTCTGCGAATGGCACTTTGTAGCAGACAAACTGTTCTTCTCTCACATCAGCAGACAAACCTTCTACAAGTGCTATCTTTACTTTCTCCCTGAGAGGCAAATTAGATTTTTTTTCACTCTCGCAGCAACTAAGATGAGACGCCAGAAGCTATAAAAAGAAGAAATGTAGAAGAAAATGGCTTTGAAATTCACTAAAGTATTCTCCTTCATTCTTATGGGCGGTGATCATAGTCATGTGCTATCCTGTTATATATGACAGGTATATCATGCACTTCACTTGAAATATGAGAGACTACAATCATCAACTCGACAAACTTTCGTAAAACTGGCAAGCATTAGTAATGCAAACCATCGTAAGCTTGACGTGTCTTGTTGAATAGAGTTTCAGCATCCCGCTTTTTGAGAGGATCCGCATGCTTGTCGGGATGGTAGATCTTGCTGAGCCGCCGGTAAGCATTCGTAATTTCCTCTGGGCTGGCCTGCAAAAAAAATAAAATTAATATATCTACAGTATCGTCTTAAGACAGACTTCGGCGGTAACTAAAATAATGGCAGTAACAATAATAATCATAATAATAGTAGTCAAACACATAAAAATCCCAACAACACTGGGAACTGAACTATTTCATCATCCTCCTGTGGTTCACGTGTGCAAAGACAGTAAGCTGCAAAACCGCTCACGTAGCATAGGCTGCGGGACATCTAATAAAATTCGGATTTCCCACGCCAGTCTGGTATGAAACAGCTCATAGGCGTGCGAGTGTGCGCGCATGTGCGTTGAAACCCGATTAATGCTTCAAAACGGCTTCCTTCATGTCTCCCTAAGAAGGATGCCGCTCAATGACTATTCCAATCATGAACCAGGACCGGGGACATGCAGGAAGTTACGACAAACCCAAAAATGTCAACGGTTATGGTGGTTTTAGCATTGAAAGACCGGCGAATCGATAACCATGCCGCTCGGAAAGTACGAATCGAGGGTCACTGCATGCAAACATGCGTTAGATGTTTCCAAAAAAAACTTAAACGTTATTTTTGGCGAGACTGGGGCAGTTGTAAACGTGCTACCTCCGCCTGAGACGGCTTCAAATACAGACACTAAAAGAAGCGGCAAAACGACCTAACCGCAGGCGGTACCCTCAGAACGAACACAAACTCCAGCCATCGGGTAAGAACAATTATTAAAGTAGCGACAGAATATCAACTGATATTGCGAGAACATAATCCTTCTCCCGTCGAGAGCGACTTACATCTTTGGAAACGTTCAAAAAAGCGTAATAATCATCCTCCACTCGCAGGACATCATCATCCATCTCTTCATCCATGTGCGCGGCCATTGCAAAACCGACTCGCGCCCCCTCTGGGATAAATGCAACACGGCTCTTAAAACGAAACTAAAATAATTATAAATATTTTTATACGATAAGTCCTTATTGATATTTTATTTAGCAGTTAGTAGAAAAAAATATAACTGTCACAAAAAAAAACTGCATGAAATCTTTCTGATCAACTTGGCATCGAGGGTATTTTACTCTCGGCCGGCGGTACCCGAAAGAAACTCCGATACGGAAACTTGCGTCTCGGTACCCGGCGAAAAAATCTGTTTACTTTTGAAATTGAGAACCGTGCCATTCGACGGGACGATCGTTGCATTTTTTGCGCCGTACCACCACACCTGCCGAGGATGTAAAGCAGCAAACAGCGATCCGTTGGCCCTTCCCCGCCGAAAGAAAACGGGAGAAAAAATCGTCGCCGTGAAGCCGAAACTCTGGAGGATGAATCTCCCGTGCTGCTGAGATCTGAAAGATGGAGATCTGCTGGGATGGCTCAAATCATTCACACGAAAAGCTCAGCTTCCCAAGCGAACAGTGGTGAGTACAGATTACTTTTAAATCGGTGAGAAACAAAACGTCGGCGATCTTCTGTCGACTAGCCGACGCATAATTATTGACTCCTCCGTCGGATTCGGTTTTGCCGGAGCGCTGCCGCTGTCTGTTTCGTTTAGGTGTTGGTTTCAACGACAACGCTTCGACCATTCGATACCGAAACTGAAATGACATCGTAATCGGCAACGTCCGCTTTGTGGTGGATGCCGCACGCCCGGAATAAAAGTGCAGAATATTTCGTGTGGCTTGTGTACAGAGTGCATGTGCGCTGTCGGGGACAAAATAATAGCGTTCGGATCGATGTTTGTTTTTTTCGGTTACGGCTCAGCGCACCTATTCAATGTGCGTGCAGGATCATTACGTCCAATAGGTGCTGCCAACATTGCCCAAGTTTTGTTTTGCATAATTAAAATTCGTTTGTTTGGTGTGAATTCTGTGCAATGCCCATCGGAGGAGTGCAATGCACTCCTCCGATGGGTCTATATTTAAGCGCATATTTTGTAAGCAGAGAACAAAAATTAGAAGGAATGGATCGGTAAAGCGTAGAAATATGTTTATGAAGACTGACAATAGAGCGCTTATAATGCATTGCAAATAAGGTGCAATGTTTGGAAGCGTCCTTATTTAAATATGTAGAGATACGGTTTTGTATACACTATTTACATCTCAGTTATTCTCCGACATTATTATTATTATTATTACTATTATTATTATTAAATTTTTTTGTGCCAGTTAACGGTCTAGGAAAGGAATCTCCAAAATCTCGAAAACAAAAAAACAAAAAAAAAAAAAGATTACATAAATGAATTACTAAGCAAATGAGCCTAAATAAGCGTTTCAATACAAAAAAAAAATATAGAGCAAAACAAAACAAAAATTACAGACGTTTACGCTTCTCTGTAATGCGAAATTAGAGCGCAGCTCTTGAGGTATGTTGATTTTGTGATATACCGTGGTAGAAAATTTGAGAAAGGAATATATAGAAAGGAATATATATTTTTATTTGAGGGTGATCCAGAGAGTGTGAGGAGTGTGCGGTGAGAGCCCCATAATGCAACGTGCGCGATGTTTGTTTCAACGTGCCACGTTTCTGGCTAGCTGCTCCGGATTTTGTGAAGCCGCATCTCGTGAAGCCGTGGCGTATGACGTCTCAGTTTTCCCGCAAAATTTAGCTGGAAAATTGACGCCACAAGACCTCAACACCAACTCGTTTCCCCGCTACATTTAGCGGGGAAAAGGGCGTCACATGACTTCGTGTCACGTCGCCTATGAACAAATTTAGTTTCCCCGCTAGATTTAGCGGGAAAATTGACGTCACGTGACTTATGCTTAATGTCGGTTTCCCTGCTAAATTTAGCGGGGAAACTGAATTGGTGTTGAGGTAATGTGACATCAGTCTTGCCGCTAAATTTAGCGGGGAAACTGAATGCGCAGTGTTGTATTGGGTTTGTGATGTCCCATAATGCAACGCGTGCGGTTATGCCGACGCCGCTAAACACGGAAACGGGCGCCTAATATCTGCGCTCTAAAAATGTAGGGTGCAATATGTTGTTAATTATGAAGTTATAAAAAAATTGTGACCCAGAGAACTCACCAGGCACAAATCAAAGTTCATGAACTTTGGCATATCAACACAGGGCAGAAGACTAATGAAAATGCTAGATCTGATGACCACAATATACAAGTGCTATGACACAGGTCATAGTTAAACAGACATGAAACAGGGAACTACGAATAGTAATGCTGGTGATGACAATGTACAACAAATACCACGGCGAGAGAACCCGCATTTTGATGCAGATTTTCTTTCACTATTTATTATATCTTCGCTTGCGCTTCTAAAAGCGTCGCAGCGTCGCCTTTTTTTTTTTTTTTTTTTTTTTTTTTTTTTTGTAGCAGTGGGTCGCGGGCATCTCCGGCCCGAGTCTGGCCCACGAGTTAGGGTTTGGAGACCCCTGGTCTAGGGGGACAGTAAAGCTTCGTCACCTATTTTCTCATACGTAGTTTCATATTTTTTGCGTAAAACTTGTTTTCACCCTATATATAACCCCTTCCCCTCTCATGATTTGTGTAATTCTCCAGAATTGTATTTTTGTTATGATAATTTAGCTACCGAAGAAGGTGACTATCCCAACGAGAAGAAAATTATTATCGACAAATTTTAGAAAGGCAAAGCTAAAGAAAAGGAATGTATTAATATTGAAAGAAAAAAAACGAAGCAAAAAAAATTTAGTTTTATTAATTTTATTATTATCATTATTTTTTTTCTTAAAGTTCTTGCGTGAATGAATCCTTCCTACCTTTTTCGGGCAGTCCCGGATATCTGGAAACTAAAAAACCCGATTTCTGACCGTTATTTCTTTAAAACGCTACAGAGTTTTAATGGGTATCGTTATGATGACTCCGATAACGATACCCGATACTCCGCCGCTGCCTTTGCGCGTGCTTCGTTCGGGGGGCATCGGAACGATCTATCGAAAACTCTCGAAGCAAAAATTCTTTAAATTTCGATATAAAGAACGCTTGAAAACGTCCCGTCCTAATTACATCATCTGTTGCAGAATGTTACTGCACACTGCGCGCCACGGTTAGCGCAAACTCGACATCGCCGTTGTTGTTGTTGTTGTTTTTGTTGTTGTTGTTGTTTTCACTTTACAGTGGCAGTACTGAAGATCATCAAATTTTACCCCAGATATCGATGTCCCGAATGAACACTTTCCACTACACTAGTATGCTTGCTTTCGCCTAAAAAGAAAAACGTAGTTAAAAAAAAAAAAAAAAAACAGTTCGGATTTGCTCAACGTTGCTACTTAACATAAATGGAGACCATTTATGTTAAGGTATACGTATGTGCACTTAACGTTAACACGTTTCAAATACGTACGAACTATATCACGCAAAAAAAAAAAAATGCAAAAAAAAACTTTTTTGCTTGAGTTTTGACGTTAGACTTGTTTATTATAAATTAAAAACTAAAAGAAACAGTAAAAAAAAAGCGCAATCGCTGTTTGTCTTTGTCGCACTCAATACGTGCCGTGACGCGTTGCCCTAACGATTGACACGCAAAAAAAAAATTGTTCTATTTGATATATGAAAAGTCGACTGAAATGTAAATTGTGACACGGACGGTTTCCCTAAAATAACCCACTTTTTACGCCGCAAGAGCTAATCCGTGACCGGCAAAAATCGTCTTGTGGATCGCTTTCCACGATTGTCCAAACGCCCACTATGACACCATTAGCAGGAATAATTCTCTTTTCATCGGCACAAATAAGACAACTTTTCGGGCTTCCACGTCCTATTTACACAGCTTGTCTTTCGCGACTAATTAGTAATAACCTTGGTCATGACGTCACGGGTGGGACCGTGGGAATCATGAGAGGGTGCCACATAAACATCTCGTCGCTAGAAAGTTACCACTCTAAGAAAAAATGGAGCAAAAAGGTAACAACGGCGCATTTTCCTCCCTCTACTGACGCGCCCCCAAGCGGACACGAGAAGAAGGGAGGAACGAGACATTTTTCCCCTTCTCCAGGCAGACGGGAGAAAGCTTCCGCCCTCCCGACTCTTCTTTCGGTTTCGTTTTTCAAGCACGTCGCGCACGTTGTTTAATAAATGTTGTTGATTGAGCTTCAGCGGCAGCGAAAGCCACCTGTAATTCCGTCTCCCAGTCCAAACGTGCAGAACATTTCGGTTGCCCTGACGTTTTTACCACTAATTTTATCAAACGGACAAACAAAGCCGCTAGAAACAGCGAAGTTCCGGAACAGTGCCAGCAGCGCTACGTGCACCGGGCTAAGATAGCCAACTCCGAGTCCGGGTCGAGGAACGCACGCGGAGCCATGCGGACCACAGGGAACGATGTGTCCACGGTGGATGTGTTGACGTTGACGGCGTTATGGAAATCGCTGAAACTGCGTCCAAGACAGGCAGGTTTTGCTGCCGGGTGCTTGGATGCCTTTTGTGCTGAGTTCGGTTCTGTTTTCCGATGCCGAGTGCCAACCGGCAGTCAACGTGGTTCTGTATTTCTGTTTGTCAGAAACATAGCACCTACATCGCTATGGCAGTGTTGTGCGTTCTGAGCAGAAGGCTGGAGTCAGGAATGGGCAGTATTTCAAATACAAGTATTTTAAATACGTATTTCAAATACTTTCTGTATTTTGCCTTTGTATTTAATTACAAATTGGGTAATGTATTTGACGTGTGTATTTAAATACTAAATCGTGGGTATTTGAAATACAATTGTAATTAAATACAATTTCGTGGGCGAAAATACATCTTGTTTTTATGCATATGATTGTAAGATATAGTCTCCATCCTTTATTGGGCCATGGGGCTTTCTTTTTCTCCTCCGGCTTTATTTTAAAGGCACTCTCCAGAGCAGGAAGAAAACTACGTTCTGCACCGAATGCAGCGTCTCTCAATCAAGCACAAGCGTTTAGTGACTTTGTGATTACGGTGCTAGTCCAGGGCAAGAATAGTGAAGAAATCGACGTTCACAGGCAGACTGGCTAATAAGTGCCTTTGACAACTTGTGATGCTTTCCAGCCTGATTTATATCCATACTTTTGCCTGGAACATTCTAAATGTGCGGGCCATCCAGATTTTCGTAACTGGTGCGAGTTGCAACAATAAAAAATTCTCTAGCTAGTGCTGCGCGTCTTGGTCGTCTCGGTTCTTTGTTGGTCTATACCAAAATGTAATCGACAAAAAAAGCTGCTTGAAGCTCTGTACTTTTTTCACCTATTACGTCCACGCAGATTACTTTTTTTTGTGATTATATTTCTATTACGCTATTATCGCACACTAACTCCCGAGTGTGCGAAGCAAAATTAAAATGAGATACCCAGAAACCCGTTGCAGGTGCCCTGAAGTCGCTGACGCAAATTTTGAGGAATGTATTTGGAAAAGTATTTGGAGGAGACCAAATACATTGGGTTGTATTTGTATCTTGTACTTAAATGCTTTTTTGGAAATGTAATTAGATTTGTAATTAAATACATTTTTGACGAAGTATTTTGTATTTGTATTTCGATACATATTTGCATGTATTTTGCCCATCCCTGGCTGGAGTCATCGCCGATGTGACCGTGTATTCGCGTTCGCGTATCAGTGGTGTAACAACAAGATAAGATGACGTAAACTGTCGGGCATTGATTCCGCTGGTCGGGCCGTGATCGGAGGGGGCGGGGTGTCGCAGGTTGACATCCCGCTTTACATTAAAGATTTTAAGAACACTTCAGGGATTAGGTGCAATCGATCGACGTGCGGATAATCATGTTGGAACTCTGGTCTGAACCGTAACTCCTATCGTACAGTGGCCAATGTGACTGTCGGTTGTCTCCTCCCCGAGAGCGTTTGCGCTCTGGGGAAAAAACTGAACAGTATGAAAATATAACGGAAAGTACGCATATTTACAGTTTGGAATTTTGGCACTAAGAAAGGATAATAGGTAAAATCGACAAAAAGAAAAATCTGTCATTTATTTTGTTGTTTAAATATACTACGGAAACTGCCCTCCAAGTAAGCGCTGGGATGAGCGCTAGAAGTGTTCGAGATCGCCACGTTGTAGCTCCGTACACTTAACACCTGCCGCAAGTCGCGGCTTTGACTGCATTCAAGTTGGTCGAAAAGCGATTTCTCTGCCCGTTAGGCATCACTTCCAGCTGTGTGAATATGCGCTCTACAGAGATTAATTCAAGACGACAATTGCAGCCGTGCGCGAACAGCACAAATAGTGAAAACACACAGCAATAGAAATACTGGCTACGACGTGCCGTTCGGGGAAGCAAACACATGGTTTGGAACCGCATTGGAGCGGCTTGATTTATTGGCTCTCAAATAATTACGGCATGATCGAGCGTTTTCTTTTTACTAAGAGATTCATCCCCGGAGCAGTTCAAAATACTCTCAGAGGTATGACATTGCTGAAAAAAAAAAAGTGAAAGCTGCTTACAACTCCCTGTAACGCCGAATTAGAGCGCAGCTCTTGAGGAGGAGGAGGGAAGGGCACTGGGGGTGGTTAAACTAACCAGGGGGGGGGTCACGTGACCTTGGGGGGTCGCGTGACCTTGGGGGTCACGTGACCCCCAATGCCGATGATGTCATCACTGACGTCACTGATGACGTCATCAGTGACGATGACGATGCGGGTACCGGTGACGTCATTAGTGACGTCACTGATGACTTCACCAGTGATGATGACGATGCGAATGTCGGTGACGTCATCAGTGACGTCGCTGATGACGTCATCAGTGATGATGACGATGACGATGCGGATGTCGGTAACGTCATCAGTGATGATGACGATGACGATGCGGATGCCGGTGACGTCATCAGTCATGATGACGACGACGATGTGGATGCCGGTGACGTCATCAGTGATGATGACGATGTGGATGCCGGTGACGTCATTAGTGATGATGACGTCATCAGTGATGATGACGATGACGATGTGGATGCAGGTGACGTCATCAGTGACGATGACGTCATTGGGGGGTCACGCGACATCGGCGGGGGTCACGTGACCTCAGGGGAGTCACGTGACTTCGGGGGGTCACGTGACCTCGGGGGGGTCACGTGCCCCCCACGAGGTCACGTGACCCCGGTGGGGGGCTCGCGCGGTGCATTATGGGACATTTCCCATGATGCACCGGGGTCACGTGACCTCGGGGGCGTCACGTGCCCCCCACGAGGTCACGTGACCCCGGTGGGGGGCTCGCGCGGTGCATTATGGGACATTTCCCATGATGCACCGCGCGGTTACGCCGACGCCGACGGCGACGCCAACGGCGACGCCGACGCCGCTCAAGCCGGAAACGGGCCCCTAAGAGCTGCGCTCTAAAAATGAACATGCTGGGAATATTTCTTATCGCTTAGGCGGTCACCGAGAGATGCCGCACGTTCGAAACGACTAATATAAAAGACGGAAACGCAGAGCTGAGAAGTTGTGATCGGGTTAGTGTGCTTGTAGTATGCGTAATGTCTCTACATGTGTGTATAATAAAGGTTCCCGAAGCTCAATGGTGGCGTGAGCGAATGGACATTTTTGTAAAACGTGAATTGGGCGGTACCTAGCGCCGCCTAGCCTAGCTACTTGCAACTACTCAGAGCCGTATATGGGGAGAGCTTGGCCAGTCTATGATCTCGCCGCCGCAACGCCCACCTCCTTAGTGAGCCGACTAGCTTGCGGCGCGAGGGAGAGGCATGAGCGCATGCGCGTGAACTCCCGGCTGCTCCCAGCTGAGCGGGGAGGGCCGCCATTTTCATTCAATCGCCCGGTTGAATGCATAGGATCGGCATCTAAATTTCAGTTATTTCTTTTTATATCTTAGGCTACGGCAAAAAAATGATACACTGTTATTCCTCGGTGGGTTAACAAGCTAACGAATGAAGTTTTCTCGACCTTTGACCGCAAACTTTCATACAGGCGAAAAAGAAGTCGACCGGTAGCAGACGACGCATAGCTTCAACAATGCTCCGTGCGGAAAGCGTGTTGCGTCAAAATGGCGGTCGTCTCCTCTTTGCTCCCTCCTTCCTCTCGCTCCTTCAGCGCTCTTCTCCCTCTCCTCCACTTTTCTCCTCTGCAGCGCCTTCGTCGCCACACCCACTAAGAGCAGTATATGGGGAGAGTTTGGTCAGTCTATGACCTCGCCGCCGTAACGTTCTCTTCCCGAGTGAGCCAATCAGCTCGCGGCACAGAGCGAGAGGCATGAGCGCATGCGCGTGAACTCCCGGCTGCTCCCAGTTGAGTCATAGAGTTCATACATACTAACTCTAGAGGAAAAGGTCCGCCATTTTCCCATGCATTCTGGCTGCCGCAAGCGGCGGAGTATGCAGGCAGACCTTCGGGGTCCCACATGGTTACCAACTGTCTTCGATTTCACAAATATATCATCAGAGCTGTTTCATGAACTTCAACAATCCACGAACTTACCGGTGGAAAGATATTCGCGTTTCTTTCGAAGCTTTCTTTTTGCGTAGCACGCAGATGTACGGCCTCCCGTCAACACTAAACTAAACCAGATATCCGGCTTCGGTTATCTGGTTTAGTTTCGTATTACCGGGCGCGGGTGGCCGCATGGTGGCCGCGCCCGGAAATACGAAACCGCGCAACTACCAGATTTTCGAGATTTCGACAGAGGTGAAGTTAATGCAGCGTAATGAGTATGCTGCTTTTATAAACCTTAGAGTAGCGCAGAATTTAGTTTGCAACGTTAAATTATCACTGTTTATATTGCTGAGAGTTTTCAGTTTTCGCGATTACCATTGCGACTGTCGTCCTTCAGCTGGCAACATTGGTTTCTTTCTCTTGTGTTCTGTCGCTCTCTTTCGCGATCTTTCGCTCGGGACCCAGGATGTCGGCGCGCGGGATTTGCCACTCCTCCTCACCCACCTTTAGCCGCCTGAGCTGAGTAGGGAGGGCCGCCATTTTCGTTCATTCTCCCGGCGGAATACGTGGAATCGGCATCTAAATCTCGATCATTTCCTTTTATATCGCTGGCTTTGACAAGAAAATGACATACTGTTATTCCTCGGTGGGTTAAAAAGCTAACAAATGAAGATTTTTCGGCGTATGGCCACAAACTTTTATTTAGGCGAAAAAGAAGTCGGCCCGTAGCAGACGACGCGTAGCCTCAGCAGTGCTCTTCTCCGACCAGTCTCCGACAGCGTTGCGAAAAAATGGCGGTCGTCTCTTCTCTGCTTCCCTCTTTCTCTCTCGCTCCTTCGGCGCTCTCCTCCCTTTCATTTACTTTTCTCCTCTCCGGCGCCTTCGTCGCCACACCCACTGGCCAAACTCTCCCAATATACGGCTCTGCACCCACTGGCCAGACTCTGCCATCTGGTGGCAAGCGATTTAACCTTCTTTCACGCTTCGCGATAATTTCTGGTTACCCTGCAACAGCGGCTTCGAGTTCGTCTTTTTGAGAGCTGTTTTTGGTTTTGCGGATTGGTTTACCATTCCTCCGTGATCATCACGGTGGAATCCTTCGTCCGCACGTCAACAGCACGGTGCGGTTGACGAAGGAATCGTGACTTGAGGAATAGCCAAGGTAAGACGTAAAGTTCAAGAAGTAACTGGGTATTACTGTATCAGTTGTCTCCGTTTAACATCGCAATGCTGACGACGAGAAGACTAAGCAACTGTTTTTGAAACGCAAGTTTCTTTACCTGCGGGGGGAAGCTGGCTTCGAAAATAAACACAGTTCACGAAAAGCTCGTGGTACGCTATGATTTGCCGCTCCTCTCGTCCCATACAAGAGACGTGGCGTCCTCGTTAAGCCTTATTGAGCTATTATTATTGAGCCGCTATTATAAAATGCAGGCCTCGGAGGAACTTTGCCCCCCTGCTTCAGGGACGAAAGTTTCTCCCTTTCTAGAGGAACATAGGTTACAATACCGTTCCTCCACAAATACACTCTTATGGTGAATTCCACTCGTAGATCTGGAGCGCTTTCCAAAATCCGCGAGGGAGGCGAAATTCCGCTCCGTGGGACCCGCTCCGTATCGACGAGGGGAAGATAAACTTGCATTTTTGGAGCGACCTCCCCCACACCCCTCCCCACCCCTTCTCCTTCCGCCGTTCAAAATGACCGCTGCTCGAACTTGACCAGCCCACCAACGCCTCAGCCGGCTGATCTTTCCGACGACCAGTGACGACTGTCACTGCTTAGCTGCAGAAGTAACACGCGACACAGGCCGGGCGGAATTATACGTACCACGGCGCCCATGTCACAAATAGCGAAGACGTCCGCGTTCGGCACCGTCACATACCTTCGGCCGCCTCGAAGCGGCGGGGCACGGACAGCGATTGCCAGCGGTGGAGTTCAGATTGCTAGTACGACTTTAATAAACACAGAGGTAACAAACCATCACTTGCGCGGTCGTTGCCTAACCACTTCTTGCTTTATTTCACGGGAAAACGCCGATGGAATGCAGTGTAAAAAGGTAAACAATCACTGGCTGCAGAATGAATAGGCCTAACCTTGCGTCTGCCTCCGGCTTTTCTGTCGTTCTTCCTCGGTGATCACAGATGTCAGCGCTTACGATTTGCCACGCTCCACATTCCCGGCTTTTTATCCCTGATCCACGCGAGGTAGAAGCGTTCGAGCCGTCACAGTCCAGAGTAAACAACCGACGCACCCGAACAGATCCAACTCCACGATCCGACCGTGGCCCGACCGGCCCGCCGATCTCTCCAACCTCGCCGCGCATGCGCACCGCCGATTTAGACGGAAATCACGTGGGCCGCTCTGTCAATTTCCGGAGAGATCTGTGAAATCCCGCAGAGCAAGTTCGGCGGAGTTTGGGGCGCTCCGTGGAGCGGGCGCTGCCAGAGATCTACGAGCGGAAGATGACCAACTTGAGCCAGATCTGCGAGCGGAATATGCGCGCTCCAAATGGAGCGCTTTTGGAGCGCTCGAGATCTGCGAGCGGAATTCACCATTAGAAAAAAGGTTATCTATAGATACTCTTTTTTCCAAGGGTGTATTTGTGGAGCCATAGCCTCCTCTATACTCATAAAGCCTGGCAGTTCGACGACAGAGCAATAAAGTGCCCGGTCGCCGATTTCGAGCGCGAGGATCTGGTAGCAGAGAGCATTTCTCGGGGAACCTGGTATCCTGCGCATAGCTTTTGCACCAGCGAGGACCCGAAACATTCAAACCCGACGAGAAAAGAAGCAGTAGTGCGAGGAACGCGAGGAGCACGAGCGGACATTCCATCGCTCGGTAGAAGTGTGTTTCGGCGTCTCGCCGCAGCAGGGCGCCCGTTACATGCGTCTCCTCTCATCCGCTGTCTGCCGCTCTACCTTTTCACTTTCGGCGGCCGCGTTTCGTGGCGATCTGAGGCACTGCGCGAGCGCGTCCCGCGTCTCATTCGCACGCGCTCATCGCGCTCTCGCGCAAGCAGCTCTGACTGTAAAGACGCTTTGCATACAGCAGCTGTGCATGAGCGCCACCATAACCGACCTTCAGTTTTTGTTTCCTTTTATTCCGTTCGCTTCACTTCATCATTATTATATAGCAGGCAGGTTATTGCCATTTCAGGTTCTACTGTGTCCTTCTCCCGATAGGCCTTTGCGGAGGCTTGTCAACGCCTGTTTCAGTGGCTCGGTATCTCGGTACGACAAGAGAAGGTAAACAATGGCGGCTGTAGTCTGGCACGCGTATAAAGCGTCTGTGCGCCGAGAAAGTGGGAGAGAGCAGGAGACAAGAACGCGCGGGTACGTCAGAACGCGGAGCTCTGGTTGTAATGAATTGTGGGTAGACCTAAAGTTGGCAGCCTTTGTATCTATAGTACTGCACTCGTCGAACGCGCTAGAACGCGAAACTCTGGCGTCCGGCGTTCGGCTTTCGCACTCGAACGTGTTCGACGAGTGCAGTGGAGACTAAGGTTAGCCTTCGTCCGGCGAACGCGTTTGACGAGTGCAGGAAAGGAGGGGGGGGGGGGGGGGGGGGGGAGGGAGAGAGGTAGCTGGGGACGAAGGACGCTAGCTTTAGGTCTACCCACTAATCACCGCAAGCAAAGCTCGGCGTTCTGGTGTCCCCGCGCTGTCGTCTCCCCCACTCCCCCACTTTTCCGGCGCATAGTCACTGAGAAGGTGAGGACGGTAGTGAGGAGCTTCTGTTGGCCCGCCTTTAGCGCGAGCTTCTTCTTCGACCGCTTCGGCGTCTCTGCTGAGTGGCCGAGTGGGTAGACCTCAAAGCAAGCCGCCTCGTGGTCTGCCCACTGCACCTTCGTTCAGAACCAATCAGAGCTCGGCGTTCTGACGTCACCACAAACCCAAAAGCAGCAGACGAACTTGCGCTCCGCATACCTTCGACGGCGCTTCGGCGTTTCGCGTGCCTCGAGCTTGCAAGCGCAGCCAAGGCACGGCGGAAGGGCAACAAGCGCGTGCTGAAGGCCTTCGAAAGGGACGCCCTACCCTTCTCATGTCGATAACGTCGCGCATAAAAGTTGACGCCATGACGCCGTTTATCAGAATCTTTGTTCGATTATAATTACCGCGCGCGCATACACAATGGGGAAAGAAATGGTTGATCATTTATGCACACCGACAATACTCTGTTTCATACTTAGCCTGCAACGCTGTCAAAGCTACTAACGCGAGCGCGTGGCTTCATCTGTGGTTTTGTTTGCGCGAGAACTCGTGCAAATGATCAGCAAGGTCAAGCCCCATGCTCACGCGAGTAGCTTTGTCAGCGTTGCACATTAAGTATGAAACCGAGTATACGTGCGCGCGGGCGTTTGTCCGACCTCCAGCGGCAGAACGGAGCATTAGGAATGCATGAGCTTTGCGTAAGAAGCCGCACTCGAGCGGGGAACGCAGCACTTTGCGCAATCCGTTTGAGTTTCGCGTCTCGCACGACGACGAGGGCCGAAAGGCGTTTCGAGAGAGGCGGGCGCCGCGCGTATTGGCGTGTCTCTCTAGAGAGCCTACTGTAATATTCCGAGAGATTACCCACCCCCGAAAGATAGCCCACCCCTATTTTTGGCTTGATTTGTTATATTTTTTACCTACAGATTGCCCATTCCTAGTGATCGTATAGTGTTCCGACCAATTATGAGCTCGGCTGAAATGTGGCTAGTTAGCTATGGCGTGATAGCATCGAACATTACTGATTGGGAAGCAGTTATATATGTTTGCTTCAACGCCCCTCGCCGCGATGACAAGTTTGCCAAAGACACAAGACCTAAAAATATTTTTTCAGCTTTTTTTTTTTGTGGCAGATTGAAAGCTAGCTTACTCATTATTTTCACCCGATTAGGTCTCGATTTTAGGTGCGCTATCTGTCGGGATATTACGGTAGGTTTAAGGGAGGGAGCAAACGAAATCCCGGAGAGCTCTCGCAATTTAATGGCGGACGCCTCTCGAGCGGATTGGTTTCAAGTGTGCACGCGTTTCGTTGTCCCATGGTGAGGAAGAAAGTGGGCGGAGAGGTGGAGACGCTTGGGGACGATCAGCACTTTCGTTACCTCCTCGCGGCTCGGCTTGCAAACGCTGCCCGTAAACCACGTGACCCCGATCGTGCAGCTGGGAGCACTTTGTGGTCTCGGCACACTGTCTCTGCGTTTCGTTTTCGCATATGTGCCCGGTGGTGCGGCGCTGAGCCCCGGGTGGTGACCCCGTTCTTGGCGCATGAAAATTCTAGCTGTTGGATGGAACATTCAGTGGTCCGAAGTAATGAACGGTATCCGACGCTCACTAAGTGGGTCGTGGTAGTGTTCGTTCGTTCCTTTATTCATGGACATGACTTCGTTCACCCCGAAGCTGCAGCGAGAGGCCACATGGAAAAATAAAAGCGCCATCTAGTGTGCTCATGATTATTTACAAAATTTCTTCCATATTGGAGGGGGTGGGGTTATCACGTGGCGAAAGAAAGACGCCTGACTGGTCAAACGAACACCTACTTCCACCGCACTGTCAGCTAAGGGGTGAACGGTGCATAGTCCTTGCGTAAGATTGTTTCACTCTGGCTATTTTATTCCGTAATTCGTGCAATTATCTTAGTTCAAGATTTTATTATACCCCCCCCCCCCCCCTTTCTCTTTTTTTTTCTTTTCTTTTTTTGCGAAATGTGTAAGGCAAAGAGGCTTGCCGAGTTTGAGATAACGTGTGTGTACTTTCGTTATTTTATGTTTGTCTTGGTCTCGGGCTAAAATACGTAGCTATCTTTTTTTTTTTTTTTTTTTTTTACTCTTTTATCGTAAGGCAAAGAGCCCCGGAAGGAAAAAAATAGATATTAATCGCGACCGATGGTGTAGGCACAGTTACCTTTCCACTGTGGTATATGGGCAGTACTTAATTGGACGGATTTTTTGTTTTTTTTAGCAAACTACTATCTTTCTTTTTCTTTCTTTTTTTTCCTTCTTTCTGTATCACTCCCACCATTTCTCACATACGGAGCAGGCACCCATTGCAAACGTGTATGAAATGTCCAGTGAGTAAGGGCTCCTGCATTTTTGTTTACACACACACACGCGCGCGCACGCACAAGCACAGACACACACACACACATATACAAATAGGCGACGGCGAGCAGGCACGCGCGCGGCTGTTCATACACACGCACAAGGAGGCACACAAAACACATGCTGCTCTTTGCTACACTGCTGATTACAGGCGCGCTGGATTCAGGAGAGACCAGTTGAGCGGAAAAGGCAGGCGCAGTTTTAGACCTCGCTTAGATCAATTACGTGTGTTCTAATTCTGTTTTCAGTTATCTCAATTGCCTTTTTGTTGAATTCATTATCTGTGTCGGTGGTTATCGCGCACTATTCTATTGCACTGCGTTGAACCGTTTGTTTTCCGTTGCAATTATTTTTCCTTAAAGGAGCTGTGCAACGATATTCAATTGGAATGTTTTTCTCTCTATACGAACTTACTGGCACACCTGGGACTCAAGGATACTCAGACGCAACGCCATTGGCCAAGAAACTCCTTTGTTGCGGTGTAATTTCAAGGACAAAAGCGATCATTTTCATTCAATCTCTCCTTTGCAAAATTTGATGACGTAACTCGGGGATCGCAGTACACCCAAGTGACGATATTTGAATGAGGTTCATAGATTGGACCCGAGCATTGCGTGGGCACTCGACTTGGGCTCGTGACAATTGCTTGCTCGAAGAGCATTCGGGTTGTGACCCGTGTCCAATCGCTGCAACGACGACAACAGCCGAGCCATAACAATGTCTGGAACTCAGCGCGTGTCCTGCGCTTTGCCAACCCCAGCGCGTGGCTATGATCAACACTGGCGGCATATAATCGGCTTCAGATCACGTGGCCGCTTGTTCTGGCTGCGAGTTGAGGGGGTGAACGCTGCTCGTTTTTCTTAAATTTTTTTCTGGGACTTCTGTTGCGTGGGGTAAAGAACGAACGCGTGTTTCATAGGTCATTAGCGTTATGGATCCGTTTTAAGCGGTATTTGCGCAAAGTACAAAAATTGTTGCGTCGCTCCTTTAAGCGTAGTTTCGATCGGTCGTGCGTTACACGGTTTGTCGGCGATAAGCTTATGATAGGTGCCGCAGCGAACTTCAGTGTTGAAAACAAGCTATAGTTGCCGAAATAACTGCTGTTATACGTGACGTCGGTACTAGAGTCACTAAATGAGCTGCGCTTAGAGTATCGGCACTCCGTTCCCCGACAGTGTTGTGGTCGCCGCCATTTTGGGTCGTATGCAGAGCAGACGCAACTGCCGATCGTCATGATTCAAAAGTGCGTCTTCCTCAGCATTAGATTCGGTGTTAGGAAGGTCATGTAATATTGCTTTGCTTTGTCGCGAGCAGTTTAAATATTTGTGGAGGGCGGAAAAGCGTTTCCTGTGATTTCAGATAAAGCTTCAGATAACTGGCAACCATGATTTTAAGACACAATATGGCGAAGTGTCGTTACTCTGAAGCGTAGCTTATTTAGTGGCACTAGTCGGTACGACCCGTCCCAGCCGATCCAACGCTGCGAACGTATGGCGTGGCTGCTCTCCTCTCGCGTCCTCAAGGTCACGTGACACTCACTCACACGGCTTTGGATTGGCTGCGGTCCATCGTACGTTTAAGCAAAGTGTACCTAACTATACGACAGATCTGAAATAATGACGACTGCAGCAATGTAGGCGTTATTTTAGAGAACGTCGCAGCACGCGAAGAAAACAGACGCTGAAGTAGGTCCGGTCGTGGACAAAAGGACGCTAAAATTTATAAACGTAAATTCATAAAAAAAAAAGCATTGTTAGGAGAGATGTGACGTAAACCATCTGTGGCAGACGCGTGGGCAATAATTCACTCTCCTCCCTCCCCCTCCCCCAACCCGCAAAAAAAAAAAATGAAAGGAATAAACTAAAAAGAAAAACGCACATGAGCAAGTTTTTAAGTTTCTCAATATACCAGAGTTCTAATATGGAGGGTAAACAAACGACAGTGGTTTGAACTCTTGTATTTCCCTTGACTCGGCTCGTTACTACGAGCAGTTACTTCATTCTGCATTAATGTTTTGCTGAAGAGCAGTTCTTGCCACAGCCGCCATATTAATATTAGGCGGTCGTTTACGAGGTCCATTTAGGTATACAATTTATATTTGCCGAATTTGTTTTTTTAATGGCTGAGCTGTTGATCAAATTTTGATCTTCTTACCATCGACTTAATTTTTTCTATATTTTAGGCGTGGGGGAAAGCCTATGTTACACTGTTAAAAATGAATCGTGAAATTTACGAGGAAAGTTCTGGCAGCTCTATTTCCAAACATTTCCCGTCAAAATAACGTACAATCATTTTTTTAAAATTATGTGGGAAAAGTTGTCAAAAAAACGAGGCACCGCATTCTTAGTTTACGAGCATAGACGTGAAAATGACGATTGAATCGTTTTCAAATCTGCCCCCGTGAAAATAACGTACTGTCGTTTTTCTAAATTGACTAGGAAAGTCGTCATTTTTATTTGCGGCTTTGTACGTGAAAATTACGAGGAAATCTCTGGCAGCTCTATTTCCAAACAGTCCTCGTGAAAATGACGTACCAGCGTGTTCTGAAACTGTGTGAGAAAAACATAAAGAAAAGGTGGATTGCATTTTTCAGCTGAAAGTATGTATGTGTAGCATACAGTCATTATGATCAGTGTTCTTCACGTAATTATAAAGACAAAAATTTAAAGATTACTTATCACTTTATTCAAGTTTCCGAGCTTCCTCACTGTACACTCTCCTTGGTGATGATGGTGTGCCATTACATCCTGCGGGAAAAGAGAAGAGAAAATTACCCTATGCCACCCTATGATATAACGTCACATAACTCGCTCAAAGGACTATGAGAGGAAAGCAAGAAAGATAGTAACAGCTTCATCCTGACAAAAGGATGAGGAAAATTGGACAATAGCATTTCTGAAAGTCTGATATGTCAGACATTGCTGGTGTGCCTTCTTTGCATGCCCAGGGCTATCCTACAGGTAATAGTCTTCACTGCAGGGCACAACATTTATTACATCAAACCTTAGGCACCATAAAGAAAATGTGTGACAAACAATAGCCTTTTCCAGATTCAAGGTTGCAGCTGCTACACTTGAAGCCCATATGAATTGATGAAGGCCACAGCGAAAACATCCGCAAATGGCCATTTTTCAGGGCTGTGCTAATATTAAAATTTTCTTATAGCAGTTTAGTATTATACGGTATTTGATATTGGTTTCAACATTAATCGTACTACTGTAAACGGCTTAATTTTTGCAAAGGCTTACTGTTTGCGAGTTTATCGAAATTGCTTCAAATTGGTCATGCAAATAAGTAACCCCATGGCTACGAATACATTGAACATTACTCCTCATTGTGAAATTTTGTTCCCACAAAGTATTTCCAAAACTGACACTTGACAAAATGTATGAAATATCAAGCTCGCGAAAATAAAGTCGTTTACGCCAGTCGACCATTTCAAAGCGCTCGTAAAGTCACCATTGCAATGAATTGGCTTTGTTCAGTGCGCTTCTCCGCATGTGCACTGCACTGCGGAGAAGCGAAACCCATGGAGCAAACTCCGCAATCGCATTAATCGCGTTAACACCCAACACCACCTATAGAATAATAAAAGCCTGGGCATCGCCTCCTCTCCCTTCATGAAACGTCATCACAGTCGGATGGCGCTAACTCGGCTACTGGGCCCGAGTCCGACCTTCGACGCGCTGATTTAACACGAGCCCCGGCCGAACACTGACGCAGCACTCGTGCCCAATCTCAAACCTCAATCGATCTGGCTGTGATGACGGTGCGGAGGCCTTCTGCTTATCTAGGTGGTGGTGTAACACCCCAATCGCAAGAATCTCGCTTTGTCGCAGCGCAGACTCATACTTTGGTGGGAAATGCACACCTCTATAGCGGAGAAATTTTGACATGTACACAGGAGGAATTAAGAAAAAAATTTAAAAATGGTTATGTGAATGTTTATGCATCTGATGGATGTCGGTACTCCCCTCAAGGTCAAATTTAGAAGACAAATAACACTGTAGCTATTCTGTTATCAAGAATATGTATTAGGCTGCAATGTCCTAACATGCTATGTCACGACATTGCAGCAACAGTTCTAATTTGAAATTGAAGGATGAGCATGGCGAGAAGGCCATCAAATCGTGTATTTATACTCACAACCTCTATGTGGGCCTTGACCTGATGATAGCCAGAGCCACTACATAATTTGGATCAGAACTAACAGAGCTTTGGCAATGGGGCGATGATAACGAGATCAATTAGAATTTCATTTAAAAAGTATATGTATTGCCCTCATGCTGATTATGTACACTTATAAATCTATATGCCCATGCAGCATGCTGCTGACAAGCATAAATAAATGACAAGCTTTGCTTGCTGCCTCGATTACAACTGTGCAGCTTAAGCAGATCCTTGAGAATTTTAAGAGAGCATTCAGTTTGGTAATCAAAATTATTCACTTCTAACTTTATTTCAGTGGATGACTACCTGCCCCTGATATTAGGTATTTTTTTGTGCCATACCTAAAGTTACTATTCGTGCACGATCATGCTCCTTCACTGACATATTACTGCATTTTGAAAACATATGTACTAAAGTAATCAAAGCAGCCTACAGCTAAACAAGTGATACCAACACTGTCAGGATGGCTGAGGCTAGCGTGACGGCACTAAGTAACAGGCTTGGAGAGAGGTGCAGACACTGTGATATTCAACTGAAAAGTTAATAAGCTCAAGTCATTATACACTTTAAGCCCAAAATTCATGATTCACACATGCCTATTATTCTCAGTATGAAGCCAAAGGCGAACCAAGTAGTAGTCCGTTGATTTATTACCGAAATAGAATACAATTTGAATACCAAACTGGATGCTTTGCTTATTTTTGGAAGGTTGCGATAAAAAATGCACTACTTAATTGGGTGAAAAACAAAGCCTTGTAACACAATCATGTGCATGATTACAGTCTACAAGTCGTTTTACATGTATACACATCATTCTATATCAAAGCTAACAGAATTTTCAAAAAAGGCCGCGAAAGTTATCAGAATGTCTTCTTCATTGCGCATTCGTAGGACTCTGTGGACATCAGTAAAGGGGATAACCGTCACAGTATGTTGACTAATTGACGAAAATTTGTTAGCTTTGTAACTAATGGCTTTATCGGCCATGCTGCAACAGCAGTGTTAAAAGCCAGCCAATATTAAAGGCTATCCCGACTTAAACAATTCACGAAATGCCAAGCGGCTTCCACATATTCATTGTCCAACTTTTGTGTTTTAATGTCGGATGCAAAAACCGCGCTCAGGAGCTCAAGAATTTGTGCCGTTAATGGTGGGTGGGAGAGTGACATAGTCGTACTGGGCACATCGTCACTATCTCGACAGTGTGTCCTTGGTAGATGCATCCGCGTCATACTTCCAAGATAAAAAAGGTGCGTCCGAAGTAACCACGTCCGCACAACATCCTGAGGTCTTCCCCGAGTACGCAATTTTCGAATCGGGTGACAAAAAAAGCAAATTTTTAGCATTCCATATCTTGAACCTTGTTGCTATACAGAAATTCTGTTAGTCTAATATTTACTGCCTTTGAAACTAGAATTGAAACGTATCCCATAAAACAATTATTAAAAACATTATTAAAAAAATTTTGTTCATTAGTTTTGATTAACATTCTGCAACGGTTATCCCCTTATCTAATGTCCTCCGAGCCCCATAAACACACAGTGAGGGAATCATTTAAGTAACTCGTGCCGTTCTTTTTTTTTTTTTAATTTCGTTCGAATCAAAATAGACAGCTTTGTATACATGTATATAAAAATATTGAATGCATGTCCATCCCACTATAGAGGTCCACCTTTTCCTTAGGTAAAACTGGATCAAACTGGAGAAGGCCAGTTTTACATAAACCCCCAGCATGGTATGTACCAAGGGCCGCCAGAAATGATTGCTCACCTTAGAACACTCTGTGCGGCTTGAAGAAAGCGGCTTGCGGTCTTTGACGGTGGGTCTACCCGCTTGGTGCAGCTGGGACCTGCAAGAAAGTTAACGCAGCTTGCCATATACCAGAAACTAACAAAGACAAGGCCAGTATTACATAAACCCCCAGCAGGCATGCACCAAAGACCGCCAGAAATGATTGCTCACCTCACTGAACACTTTGTGCGGCTTGAAGACAGCGGCTTGCGGTCTGACGGTGGGTCAACCCGCTTGGTGTAGATGGGAACTGCGAAAAAGTTAATGCAGCTTGCCATATACCAGAAAATAACAAAGACAAGGTCAGTATTACATAAACCCCCAGCATGGCATGCACCAAAGACAGCCAGAAATTATTGCTCACCTCATAGAACACTTTGTGCGGCTTGAAGACAGCAGCTTGCGGTCTGAAGGTGGGTCAACCCGTTTGGTGTAGATGGGAACTGCGAGAAAGTTAATGCAGCTTGCTATGTACCAGAAAGTAACAAAGACAAGGCTAGTATTACATAAACCCCCAGCATGGCATGCACCAAAGACAGCCAGAAATGATTGCTCACCTCATAGAACACTTTGTGCGGCTTGAAGACAGCGGCTTGCGGTCTGACGGTGGGTCAACCCGCTTGGTGTAGATGGGAACTGCGAGAAAGTTAATGCAGCTTGCCATATACCAGAAAATAACAAAGACAAGGTCAGTATTACATAAACCCCCAGAAGGGCATGTACCAAGGACCACCAGTAATCATTGCTCACCTCAGAGAGCACTCCACGCGGCTTGAAGAGAGCGGTTTGCAATTTTTGTTGCTGGGACCTGCAATATATTTAATACAGCCTGGCGTATACCACAACGACAAAGCCAGTAATACATAAGCCTACAGCACATGTCCCAAGGACCACTACAAATGCACGCTCACCTCATGGAACATTCCATGTGGCTTAAAGAGAACGATCTGTAATGGTGCGTGCACCTGTTTGGTGCAGCTGGGACCTGCAATAAATTTAGTACAGCTTGCCATATACCACAATGTAACAAAGACAAGGCCAGTAATACATAAGCCTAAAGCACGACATGTCCCAAGGATTGCTAGAAATGCTTGCTCACCTCATAAAGCACCCCATGCGACTTGAAGAGAGCGGCTTGCAACCTGAGGGTGAGTGCACCTGCTTGGTGCAACTGAAACCTGCAATAAATTTAATACAGCTTGCCTTATACCCACAAAGTTACAAAGACAAGACCAATACTACATAAGCCTCCAGCATGAAATATCCCAAGGACCACTAGGAACACTTGCTGAACTCATAGAGCTCTCCATGCGGCTTGAAGAGAGCGGCTGGCAATCTTTGGATAGTACCTACGGGTTCATTTCCCTTCCTTGATAAGCCTGAGCACTTTCGGATAAATGCCGCTCTTTGCGGTATGGCATGGTGCACACCTGGTACCTCTTTTGAGGTTTATCTGGCCAAAGTACCTATAACAAACATATAACAATTGGGTCACACACTGCAGTAGCCAGCAATACCACAGCAATGACAAATGTTAGAGAAGAGAATAAACATAAAATTATGTTTACTAACCAAAATATGTTAATTACCTTCTTAAGTATTGGTATAATGGGCTATGCTGCAATTGCAATTTTAAACGGAGACATTATTAAAGCCCAACCTAAATGAAACAATTTTGTGAAAAAGCAGCAAGTTTTGGGTAATCCATGTTTTTCGGAAATCGCCGGTTAGAGTTTTGGGGTTACATTACTCTCTTTAAAATTGCAATTGCGAAGAGGCCCATTAAACCACTAAATAATAATAATAATAATATAATACATTTATAGTATCTAGCGCACATCAGTTAGCATGACGGGCACATCACAGCCAACATGAGGCTTGTGGGATATGCCACCCTGAAATTAACAGTCCAACATAGCTATACTTTGAGCCCGAGTGCAAAGTGAAACAACTATATGCAGACGTCATTAGGATGTCACAGGTGCCATGTGACACAGTTAGATGCAGACACACACCATGCACATGCACACCAACATATGCAAATGCAACGTTAGGTTTGAAAATAGCCACTGTAAAAAACAGGAAGCAATTATAACCTCGTTAAAAAAAATCATGCACTAATGATAATAAACGTAACTATACTAAACAAATAACGCAACTATACTAAACACAAATTCATTAAATCAAGTCCAAGGGGGAAGTGTCACGGCCGGGGTATCTGAAGCTGCACAAGTGTAATCTACAGTGAAATAAGAAAAGTAAAAAGCTATGTAATTAAACTGTGACTTTACAATTTTCGGTTAATTAGTAAACATATTTTGACGTTTATCCGCCTGTTTAATGTCCGCCGAGCCCTACTATTATATTAAAACTTGTGTTTGGGCGAGTTGGTTCATACTGATTTAAAAGGTTAAAAAGCGCAACACAACAAGGACAATGAAGACACGAAGACGACAGGACGGGCGCTAACTCACAACTGATTTTATTAGAAACAACACTGTCACTTTTATACACAAGATCGTATGCCAAACCCACACTGCAACCAATCACCGCTCTCACAAGCAACTATCTAGAAACATTACTTCTTTCTGAAGCAAAAAGAGAGAGGGCGCGCTAACGCATTTGTCATCTTTCTTTTTGATATAAAACGCCTCTATAATCTCTCTCTCGGTCTTATCTTTTGATTTCTTTAAAAATTTTGTTTCAGCCAAAAGCGGCTTACAGTCAGCACATCGCCTGCAGTGGTCTGCCAGGTGTCCCCCCGCGTTGTTCTGCACAGAAAGATTATGCTCGCGTGCCCTATCGTTAAAACAGCGCCCGGTTTGTCCAATATAAACTTTTCCACATCTTAATGGAATCTCATAGACAACATTGGTCACACATTCAGTGTACTGTACAGCGTGCTTTTTTGAACAAAGTGCTTTTTTCTGCCGTGTAAGCATCGGACAGATTTTTGAGAGCTTGCAAGGGGCTGAAACAACATTTACATCGTATCTACTATACTTCGTTTCAGCTTCGGTCCGAGCGCGGCCGATGTTACGAGCCGAAGGGCCAATCAAACAGCGCAAAAAGCGCAGCGGCCGGCGGAGGAGCACGCGCAGAGAGACGGCGAATACCGGCTGGTCCTATCAGCTGCAGGGAGCACGCCATGACGTTGTGCCTCTTTCGCTGTTTGATTGGCCCTTCGGCTCATAACATCGGTCGCGCTCGGACCGAAGCTGAAACGAAGTATAGCTATCTTTTTAATGTTGTGAGACACTTTATGCCAATAAGGAATCACATGTACACGTCTTTTAACTTTATTTGTCTGGCCGCCCCCTTGTAAGTTAGTTCTTTTTATTTTTTGAAGTAGGCTCTCACAGCAGCTCGAAATTAGGTTAGGTGGGTACCCTACGTTTTTTAGCCTTTTTACTTGCTGAGCAAAACTGATGTCCATCTGATGTATGGCATCCACATATATATCACCTTCATTTTCCTTTACAGTCCGTTAAAGATTACAAAAAAAAAAAAGATATATCACAAGAATCTTTCGACGTCATTTCAGGTGTCTAATGACTCAGGTGTGCAAATGAATGAACAGTACTCATCAATGAGAAATAAAACAAGAAAGCGCAGAAAAATAAATAAAATATAAACTTCTGCGAAGCCGATCAGCCGTTGGGTATGCTGAGCCAATTATCACGATTTTGCGAAATGTTCACCCCTAAACAGACAGTGCGGTGGAAGCTGCATGTTCGTTTGACCAGTCAACTGTCGATTCTGCACAACGTGGTCACCGCCTCTCGTATACTCACGCGGGGAGAGCGAGGTCAAGCGAAAAGAGGCTTTAATTATAGTTGGCGAACAAGTAGCTTGCACCGCACTGTCAGCGTAGGCGTGAACGGAATATAGGACATGCAAAAACCTAAAATATATGTACCGTATTTTCCGGGCTATAGTCCGTACCCGGTGTATAGTCCGCAGGGGCAAATTGGGGGTCTAAAGTAAAAGTTCTTGCTTAGATACTTAGATAGTCCGCGTGCCGTGCATAGTCGGCACCTGGTGCTTAGTCGACACGAAAATCTTCCTATAGACGGCACACCTTGACACATGTCTGCTTTCTTAGCACACAAAGAAGCCTACAATCAGGCACGTAGCCAAAATTTTGTTTCGGGGGGGGGGGGGGGGGGGGGGGGGGGGGGGGGGGGTCTCCCCCTGGCTACGTGCCTGCCTATAATATACATAAATCATCATTAACATACTCTTTCACTCACAAAATCCGTCACATCTCCTCATAATGAACGATCTTGAAAAACAAAATTCGTGTATAGTCCGCACGCGTAGAGAGTCCGCACAGCCTAAAATTTCAGCTTTTAAACATGTATAGACCTTGGACTATAGCCCGGAAAATACGATATAAAAAATAAGCACACTGTTAAATATAAAGTCAGAGCCAGCAGCGAGCTGCAGAGTGGATGTTTACAACAATTAACCCTCCAAACTGCTTGAGAAATTTCCCGTCAAATTACGAGGGCGGTCAATAATTTTGTGCACGTCTTAGAGGCTCGTGAATCGAGTGCACTGGAAACTTCCGTTTTCGAAGCCGATAAAACGTCGTTCAATGACATTGCATCGTTACAAAGACGTTAGCCGCTCGCTTATGTTGTCTGGCTGCATGAATGTTGTTGCAAAAACAAACACAGAAACTAAGCTTCCATAAAAGCTCGTACTCGCGAGTTCTTCTAAGAGATAAGGCGCAGGGCTCTCAGTAAAGGCGCCGCCGCTGTAGCACGGATAAATAAACACGTGCATATTATAACGGAAACATAACGTGCTGAAAAAGAAACACCAAAAGCACGATGTGTCGGTGGACTCCCGTGTTCTCAGACCGCAGATTTCGAACACGCTCGAGCGCTTTCCGTCTTCAACCGAAAGCACTCGAACCGCGAACATGGAGAAATATTCGATTACAATACGTAAGCAAGACATTGCAAGGATAAAGTCACATTGCATACCTTGAAGTGGGCGATTTAGTCGTCGATGAGCTGATGAGGCCCTGATGCATCACAGAACACTACACTGACCACGATGTCAACAGCCACCGAGGCGAGTTCGACGAACGCCCGAGGAGCGATAGCATGGCGATAGCTGCTGCAACCTCTGTTTGCGCCTGCGCGGCACGGGCGCACGACTCGGAGCAAAAGCAAAACCGCAAAACAACAGAGATTTGTGTTGCAACAACGGCAACAACGCACCAACACCGCCATTCTGCGAGAGAGGAGGGCCGCGAAAGAGCTGCGGGGCTGCGCGCTGCGCGGCGGGGCATTCAACTCCTCGCCATCTGCGCATGCTTGCACTCCTGGGATTTCGGCTTTTCTGGAAGGCTCGGCTCTCGCGCCAAATAAATAATGAGGGCATCCTCGTATTTTGAAATGATGAGCGTGCCCGTCTTTTTTGACGAGGGAAAGACACGTCAAATTGACGTAAATTTTTTACAGTGTATGGGAGAAAATTTCCCGTGGGAATATGTCCTGGATACGAGAACACTGCTTTTCTCAATCATGACCGGTGAAACCCGTTTAGTTTGCACGAACAATCTTAGCTTTAATTCATTTTCTTTATTTCTAGGATCTAGCGCCTTGTGAACCCTTTTTTTTTTTTTTCAGCGCGTCGTCTCCGTGGGTATCATATTTGTATCGAGAAAATAGGAAATATTGAAACTGCAGCAGTGTTCACAAAGCTCCCAGTAATACGTCCTCGAGGAATGGGTTGGTCGTATTCAGTGACGGACAGAGAAGCTCGCGCTGGGGGCGCAACAACTGAAGCTCCTCCCTGTCGTTCTCACCTTATCGGGGACCATAGATGATCCTTGTGTATGACAGTGTATACCTCGAAAATGGATTAATAACCTGCATTTCAGTATAATTTCTTTTAGAAACGCTCTCTCTCATTGGCGCGGACCATACTCACTCACTCACTCACGAATATATATATATATATATATATATATATATATATATATATATATAATATATATATATATATATATATATATATATATACTCAACACAATATTAGCCCTTAAAGGAGTTAGCCGAGGAGGTTGCCAAAAAAGAGATCAATGAAACGTTTCGGGCCTGGTAGGCTCTTCGTCAGTCAAGTGAGAAGACTTCGTTCTCCTTTTCTTTCAAAGAAAAAACGGCCGGAAAAAAGAAGAAGTTAATTGGAAAAATGCTTACCGTTTAGCGGGTGCCTACTCAACTAAATTCTCGCTTAAAAGTTTAATATATCCCGATACCAATGCAATAAATACTATGGAAATAATTAAATATAATATTATTACTGCCATTCTTATCATAAAACCAGTTTTTGGGACATGTGGTTGGGTATAACCCAACTATACCTGGTGTCATGTGGAGCCAATGAGAGGCCCAATGTTACGCGTTTGCTCGTGTCACATTAAACGATAAAACGAAAGAAAAAAAAAAAAAAGCAACAGTGCGGTACCGATTAGAAGATCTCAATTAAATGTCCATAAAAAAAGACGGCAATGATCCTTTCGAACTGTTAAGGCCCTTCGGTTCTAAAGTATTAAATCTATAGATAAATTCAGATTCTTTATTTTTTCGGTCTCTGGTGGTTCGAAAGCCCCCCTGGAGTATAATAAAATTAAAATCAGAAAGTCCGTTATGTCCTGCGGAGTTTAAGTGACGGGAAACCGGTCCGGCAACGTGTTTACGTATATGACTTTTATGTAGATTCATGCGTTTTCTTATGCTTGTTTTAGTTTCTCCTATGTATTTGTTTTAGTTTCTCCTCACCTGCTGCCTTAATTCAAAGTAACAACATCATCTCTCTTGAATCACGAAGGAAGCTAGCTACACTAAAATTTCTTTATCAACTCTGGTTTAAAAAACTCCGGCTTGAATCGTCGTCCTTTCTTCACCCATCCTCGACTAGGCACACAAGGCATGACCATCCGCATAAAATAACTCCAGTATTCGCTCGAACAAATGCATTTAAATACTCCTTCTTTCCCAGAACCATAACAGAATGGAACAACCTACCTCATCACATATTTATATCTGACAATGTTTTGGAGTCGATTGAGCGTTTGTTTGATGTGTAACTTTTTGCATTGTGTTTTATTTTCCTGTTCCCCACTACCGCCACTCCTCCCAACTTTGTTGTGAGCTACTACATGTGCTTTATTACAATTTTTGCATACTTTTCCCCTGTTCCCCTCTCCCATTTTACGGATTACCTGGTGTTGCGTTTTTTCTTTTTTTACTTGACTTTTGTAACCCCCAATCCTGCTTGGGCCGCAATTGGCCTGCAGTATTCCTAAATAAATAAAAATAAAATAAAATAAATAAATAAATAAATAAAATTGAATTTGGCATTTTCTACATTGAATTAAATAAATAACATTTTCCGAATTACAGTCAAAGGTACCATTTATTTTCCAGTTAAAGTTATTCGCTGTGCTACGAATAGAGTTAGCTATAATTATGTCCCCACATAAACTGCATTGGTTATGATTGCACTTGGTGCAACCAATCGGGACCAGGCTACGTCCGATGGAGTTTCGGGACTGTTTAAATAAATCTAATAAATTACGTGGTCTCTTGAACGCTATACCAGGGGGTCGAGGGATAACTGCCTTTAAAGCTAGGTCCATGTGTAAAATATTCATGTGTCGTCTAAGAATATTGTTTAT
The DNA here is from genome assembly GCF_016920785.2 of Ixodes scapularis. Classification (NCBI taxonomy): domain Eukaryota; kingdom Metazoa; phylum Arthropoda; class Arachnida; order Ixodida; family Ixodidae; genus Ixodes; species Ixodes scapularis. The sequence continues at coordinate 115,282,553 of NW_024609846.1, read as the reverse complement.
GTTTGGAAGTTTTCATTGGTAAGGTAAGATTAGTCGTAATTCATGATTATTTCTTTTCGGCCGCTCTACTAAACACGCGTTCCGAGAGATCGCTCGACTTTTTGATATAGAATTATTTATTAGCGGTAAGGGGTATGCACGGTTAATGAAATCCTCTCCTAGTGCTCTAGCTTTTATATCAAAATCATTATCTTCTGAACATAAGCGTCTTAAGCGTAGCATTTGACTGTATGGTATACCTTTTTTGTTTTGTATTGGATGACAGCTTTTATAATGTAGAAATTGACGTCTATCTGTAGGTTTTCGATATAAGGTTGTTTTCAAACCATTTTCAGTAAATCTTACCTTAATATCTAGAAACTCTATTTCTGTATCAGAGTATTTATACGTAAATTTAATATGTGGATTAAAATTGTTGGCAAAATTAATAAATTCAAAGAGCTTATCTTCCCCATTATTCCAAATTATAAATATGTCGTCTAGGAAACGTAGACGACATATTTATAATTTGGAATAATGGGGAAGATAAGCTCTTTGAATTTATTAATTTTGCCAACAATTTTAATCCACATATTAAATTTACGTATAAATACTCTGATACAGAAATAGAGTTTCTAGATATTAAGGTAAGATTTACTGAAAATGGTTTGAAAACAACCTTATATCGAAAACCTACAGATAGACGTCAATTTCTACATTATAAAAGCTGTCATCCAATACAAAACAAAAAAGGTATACCATACAGTCAAATGCTACGCTTAAGACGCTTATGTTCAGAAGATAATGATTTTGATATAAAAGCTAGAGCACTAGGAGAGGATTTCATTAACCGTGGATACCCCTTACCGCTAATAAATAATTCTATATCAAAAAGTCGAGCGATCTCTCGGAACGCGTGTTTAGTAGAGCGGTCGAAAAGAAATAATCATGAATTACGACTAATCTTACCTTACCAATGAAAACTTCCAAACATAAACAATATTCTTAGACGACACATGAATATTTTACACATGGACCTAGCTTTAAAGGCAGTTATCCCTCGACCCCCTGGTATAGCGTTCAAGAGACCACGTAATTTATTAGATTTATTTAAACAGTCCCGAAACTCCATCGGACGTAGCCTGGTCCCGATTGGTTGCACCAAGTGCAATCATAACCAATGCAGTTTATGTGGGGACATAATTATAGCTAACTCTATTCGTAGCACAGCGAATAACTTTAATTGGAAAATAAATGGTACCTTTGACTGTAATTCGGAAAATGTTATTTATTTAATTCAATGTAGAAAATGCCAAATTCAATACATAGGAGAAACTAAAACAAGCGTAAGAAAACGCATGAATCTACATAAAAGTCATATACGTAAACACGTTGCCGGACCGGTTTCCCGTCACTTAAACTCCGCAGGACATAACGGACTTTCTGATTTTAATTTTATTATACTCCAGGGGGGCTTTCGAACCACCAGAGACCGAAAAAATAAAGAATCTGAATTTATCTATAGATTTAATACTTTAGAACCGAAGGGCCTTAACAGTTCGAAAGGATCATTGCCGTCTTTTTTTATGGACATTTAATTGAGATCTTCTAATCGGTACCGCACTGTTGCTTTTTTTTTTTTTTTTTCTCGCTTTATCGTTTAATGTGACACGAGCAAACGCGTAACATTGGGCCTCTCATTGGCTTCGCATGACACCAGGTATAGTTGGGTTATACCCAACCACATGTCCCAAAAACTGGTTTTATGATAAGAATGGCAGTAATAATATTATATTTAATTATTTCCATAGTATTTATTGCATTGGTATCGGGATATATTAAACTTTTAAGCGAGAATTTAGTTGAGTAGGCACCCGCTAAACGGTAAGCATTTTTCCAATTAACTTCTTCTTTTTTCCGGCCGTTTTTTCTTTGAAAGAAAAGGAGAACGAAGTCTTCTCACTTGACTGACGAAGAGCCTACCAGGCCCGAAACGTTTCATTGATCTCTTTTTTGGCAACCTCCTCGGCTAACTCCTTTAAGGGCTAATATTGTGTTGAGCATATTTCTCTCGAGTGCCGTCTTTTGTTCCCAGGTGCTGTTCCGTATATATATATATATATATATATATATATATATATATATATATATATATATATATATATATATATATATATATATATATATATATATATATATATATATATATATATATATATATGGAGAGAGAGAGAGAGAGGGAGAGACTTTTTTTGGGTTTACCATTTCTTGGAGATACTTTTTCACACTTTTTATTGCCGAGGGCTGTGTTCGTGTTTTAGTTATTTTTGTTCTTTCTCGTTATTTTAATTTCGATAAAAAAAAAATTGGTTTATCATTTACGTTTTATACTTAGTGTACGACGCTGTCAAAGCTGCTGGCGTGAGCGTGGGATGTGATCTCTCAGATTATTTGCACGAGTTCTCGTGCAAATGAAACCATATAGATGAAGCTACGCGCTCGCGCGAGTAATTTAATCGCAACACTCGACGGAATTTGGGTTTAGGGATTTTTCTGACAGTATACAGTGTTTTGGGAGTTTCTCCTTAAACGTTTCTTCGTTCAACGTATGTATCATGTTTCGTTGGCAAAGCTACGAACCGAGAATGAAACAATGAGTAATAATATTTTGATCCGTGCGGGCTTCCTGTCTTTTCGTCTTTGACAGCTTGCCCGCTCGACTTGAGTATCAATCCCTTTACTTCCGGTATCTTTTTTTTTTGTTCACTTGTTAGTGTCAGTTATATATATATATATATGAACGAATATGTGCAGATGAATGAACCGTACTTAATCCAATGAATTAAAGAATCCAAGTTTTTCAGGAACCCGCCGAAAGCCAAAAAACGGCGGAGCCAGGATTTGAACTCTGGGCCTCCCAATGTCCGGTCGGGTGTGCTAACCACTACACCACTCCACCTTGGCTTTCTGGCGTTTCCTACCTGTCTTATTAATGCACAAGAAACGAAATGTATCCAATCGGAGGTGTTCTGGAAACACACGCCGCCGCGTGGAACGCGGTACGACGCTTAGTGTCACGTGGTACGTGCTCGTTTGTGCTCCAGAAATCCTCCCACTGTTTGTCTCGCCCCGTGTACATGTAGTAGTATTCTTTGTTTATGAGCTTTAGAGACACGGTATCATCATCATCTGCGAGAATCAAGAGCCACGTTATTGAATATACAACACGGGCACTTCACGTCATCGTACGTGGTCTCCGAGGAGGATATGAACGAATATGTGCAGATGAATGAACCGTACTTAATCCAATGAATTAGCACACCCGACCGGACATTGGGAGGCCCAGAGTTCAAATCCTGGCTCCGCCGTTTTTTGGCTTTCGGCGGGTTCCTGAAAAACTTGGATTCTTTAATTCATTGGATTAAGTACGGTTCATTCATCTGCACATATTCGTTCATATCCTCCTCGGAGACCACGTACGATGACGTGAAGTGCCCGTGTTGTATATTCAATAACGTGGCTCTTGATTCTCGCAGATGATGATGATACCGTGTCTCTAAAGCTCATAAACAAAGAATACTACTACATGTACACGGGGCGAGACAAACAGTGGGAGGATTTCTGGAGCACAAACGAGCACGTACCACGTGACACTAAGCGTCGTACCGCGTTCCACGCGGCGGCGTGTGTTTCCAGAACACCTCCGATTGGATACATTTCGTTTCTTGTGCATTAATAAGACAGGTAGGAAACGCCAGAAAGCCAAGGTGGAGTGGTGTAGTGGTTAGCACACCCGACCGGACATTGGGAGGCCCAGAGTTCAAATCCTGGCTCCGCCGTTTTTTGGCTTTCGGCGGGTTCCTGAAAAACTTGGATTCTTTAATTCATTGGATTAAGTACGGTTCATTCATCTGCACATATTCGTTCATATCCTCCTCGGAGACCACGTACGATGACGTGAAGTGCCCGTGTTGTATATATATATATATATATATATATATATATATATATATATTAATGGCCACCCTTGCACGGGGAGCACGCCATAAATTATGGCGACAGAAGTCTGAAATTCTAATTTAAACGTTCGCTAAAAAGGAAAAAAAGATGAGAAAGAAGGCTGGTATGCATGACATTCCGTGTGCGCTGATATTAACACTTTCGCTGTCTGGAGTGGGAATAATCGCGTTTGCACCTGTTCTTCGTTTCATTTTTATTTTATTATTTCTCGTTCGGATACATATGGGTTTCGGTTTCGCAATTTTGCGCGTTTTGCGGCGTGCCGTTGTTTCTCGGATCGTAATTTATCGTGATATATCACGCCCAAACTCCCGTCCTGTCTTGAATTTTTTGTTTTACGACGATAAAGGGTAACGTTGCTCTCGGCGCCCCTAAAAAGAAAAAAAAAAAAAAGAAATTGGAGGAGACTGCCGTTTTGTTTCAGCTGCCCAGGGCGATCTTAAAGTATCACTGCTTATACGTCAACAGATCAATTTTTTTCAGTCGGTCTATTTATTTCCTAACCAGACAGATCTCTGTCGAATATGTTTACATTCAAATGCTTATACGCCCTAGAAAGAACACGGGTGTTCGGCACAGACGTGATGACAAAACAGACCTCGAACATGCAAGGCGAGTCGGTACAGTTTACGGAGACTGGCTTCGAGCTTTTTGATTTGGGTACATGTCTTGAGGTACGGTAGTGTGTATAGGAAACGAGATATGACGAAGGCGTCGATGATATGGAGTAGATTGTTCTCTTTGAGTCCGGTTCCGTGATTTGCGGTCCGCTGTATAAGGTGTGCGATCTGATTGATTTGGGTGTGAAGGCGGTGGAGTGATCCTTCCGGGTTACCGTTGAATTGGAATACTACTCCTAGAATTTTGATTTGATCAACTTGTTGACTTTCTTTGTCCTGTAGCTTGATTTTCATGAGTTTCGGTCGGGGTCGGGTCCTCTCTTGGAGGATGTGACCAGTAGTTGAGTTCTGGAGGGAGATAAGGTGAGTCCTATTGTGGAGGTGTAGACTTCGACCGCATCACAGCCCCGTTGAAGAGTTCCTTCAATTTTTCCGGGGTTTCCTTTTGCTGTCCATGACGTAATATCGTCCGTATAAATTGAGTGATGGAGATCGGGAATTTCGTTTAGGTATCTTGGTAGATCTGCCATTGCGAGGTTGAAAAGTGTCGGTGATATAATTGACACTTGCGGTGTTCCCCTGTTAAGATAGAAGGTGGGAGTTGTTTCGTTGGGCATGTTTATGGAGGCCGTCCGGTTTGTGAGAAAATCCTGCACATAGTTGTATATGCGTTGTCCACATCCACCGTTGGCGAGCTTGGACAGGATGGTTTCGTGTTTCAGGTTATCGTATGCTTTGTGAATGTCGAGTGCTACCAGGGCTTTGAGTGAAACTGTGTTGCGATTGTATACGTCGTGTTGTATGCGTGTAAGTGTATCTTGCGTGCAAATGGCGCTTTCTGAAACTTTGTGTTGGGGCCAGGTCGTTTCTTGATTCGAGGTGCCAATCCAAGCGAGTTAAGACCATTTTTTCCATAAGCTTCCCAAGGCAGGAAGTTAGGGAGATGGGTCTCAGACTCTCAATTATTGGGGTTTTGCCGGCTTTGGGGAGGAAACAAATGTCGGCATGTTTCCATTGGATTGGTAGTTTTCCGATCGACCACACGTGATTGTATAAGTCGAGGAGTTTGGTGAGGTTTTCGTCATTCAGATTTTTGAGGACTTTGTATGTCATCAGGTCTTTTCCTAGGGTTGTGCTGCGTTTTATGGATGCCAGCGCCCTGCGGAGTTTCATCGGAGTGAAAGGGCTATCCATTTCATGTGGTGGGAGGATAGGATGACTGGGTTCCGGTTGGGGGGTTGTTGTGCTTTCCGGAAAGTAAGTCTCCCTGAGTTTTTTTTCTAGGTGTTTTGCTGATAAATCCGGGTTGATTTTGATCTTAGTTAACGGGTATCGGTGCATTGTCGGTTGAATCATGCTTCGGAATAGGGACCAAACTCTTTTGGTTGACATGTGGGGATTTAATGAGTTGCATAGTTGCCACCAGTTTTGGTACGCCAATTTTATGGCATACTCTTGCGCCTGTTCGGTCAGGAGGCGTATTCGTTTCTTCAGGTTCCGATTTGTTTTCCTTTTTTTCCATCTCTTGATAAGTGCCCGTCTCGTTTCCCATAAGGTTAGGATGTGGTGGTCAACGTAGGGATATCTGGAGTTGTATTGATGTAGGTAGTGTGTTTTTCGGCCTGTGCCAGGATTTCTTGTGCCCATTCGTCCGGGTTGTCAAGGTTCAGTGTTGGGGATGGTTCCTGGCGGCTCTTGTGCCAGTCCGTGATAGCTGTTGGTCGGGGTTTGTGAGTTTCCATTGTGGTAAGGGGTATTGAGATGGATATGATATTGTGATCGCTACCTATAGGTTTTCCTCCATATTGTCCCACGTCGGGTTAGCCGTACCTCTGTAGAAAGCTAAGTCTGGGTTCGTGTCCCGCGGCACGGAGTTGCAGATAAGAATTAGATCGGTTGAATGGGTATGTTCTGTTATGGCTTCGGCGATGGCGAGTATTTTTGCGGCCGTCGAGAAGGGGACTCCTTCGTGTTCACGGGACGAAGGTGATTATGTTCCAATCACTGCCGTTCTGCTCCTGGTAGGTGTGTGGCTCGCGTACGTGTAGTTGTAGTACACGTCTGTGTCTAAAGGGGTGCGTGAGAGTACCCGGCCGGCATGAGCTTTCCGGTGGGGTTGGTGGTTGTTAGGAGACATGTTTTGTGGAATGGGGAGAACAGTTATGCGTGGGAGCGAGCCCCAGGGTGGGGTCAGGGGTGGGAGGGGCGGAAGTCTGGATGTGTCGTGTTGTTGATGGGCGAGGATCTGGCGCCCCTGTTGTGATGTTATTATTCGCTGGTGTTGTGCATGTTCGTGTATAGTGATTCGATCATCTAGTGAGTTAAAGAGACCAGTGTGATTAGACGTACAGGCGCAAATTGAGGGACTCCTAGGGCCAGTCGCGTGCATTTACGGAGTGCGGTTTCTAGCTTCTTTGTTTGGGTCCGAGTTAGTGTATACTCTTTTAGTTATAATCCAATTAAGTGCAAAGGTGCAAGCGAGCTGGACAAGAACGACGAAAATAATCCCTGGAGGAGGGGAACAAGAGGAACAAAGGACAAGGAAAAAATCTCCAAACACAGCGAGGTGACTGGTGCGCGTCAGGCCTTACTCCTACTCCTCGCTAAGTCGAGGCAGGTCCTTGCTGCCGCTGGATGTCCGTGTTTCATAGGGGGCTCTCACAAAGATGAATGGGTGCAGTGCGAGCGAGCGCCGACTTCATTTTTATGCAGTCCTGAGACTTCGTCAACGGGGCAGTCGAAATCATACCACTCTGGCCAGGAAGTCCCATAATTCAACACGAGCAGTGTTTCTTTCGGCCGTACTCTATTTGATAGCGAAAGCGCGGTGGTGAGACATTGCACGTAGCCATGGCATGTCATACATTCGCTGCCTCTTACTGGTCACATTTCTTGCGCAGCGCAGCCGACAGAAATCAAACACTGGGGCCCTAATCTGTACAGTTGTCGAAAAAGTCGGCAAGAAATCCGGCGGCATTGATTGGCCGGCGCCAAGGTCAAGTGCGGCGTTGGCCAATCACAGCCGCCAGGTTTTTCACCGACTTTTTCGCCAAATGTCCAGGTTAGGGCCCCTGGGGCGGTTTGCTTATCTCGCGGCCGCGGCCGCGGTTGCGGCCAAGAGGGATTTTTTGTATCGTTACCAGCTCTATGGGGACAAAAAGTACCTAGCGTCCCTGCCTAATGGCTGAGAAATCCGTGTCGCCTCGAGTACAAAAGTTTAATTTCGCTCGTAGAAACTGACCACAGAGGCTTTCAACTGGAGTCCAATCAACCGCCCGTTTATACTTCAGGACCGGCAGGTAAAGTTACGGCCAAGGAAGGTAAATATTAGCCGAAATAAAGAAAAAATCACGCGAGATAAAAACAGACGCAGTATATTGACATACCTACGCCAGCTAGCTTTTACGTCTATCCACTAATGCTCGTCTGCTTCTTTTTCCGGGGGTTGTGGTGACGTCAGAACGTCGAGCTCCGATCAGCTCTGATTGAAGGATAGGTAGACCTCAAAGCAAGCTGCTTGGCGGTCTACCCACTATCCTTCAATCAGAGCCAATCAGAGCTCGGCTTTCTGACGTCACCACAACCCCCGCAAACAAAGCAGATGAACTTGCGCTCCAGGAACTTAATCGAAAAACTTTCGGCCTTTCCACTCTGGTGAAGAAGGAAGAGCAGTGGAGCTCTACTATATACCGGCACCTATGAGCGACGGCGGCAACCAGACAACTGGCTTGCCTGTTGTCTGGTTGCCGCCGTCGCTCATAGATGGCGGTAGCTGTCCAGAGCATTGTGTCGAGATTTATTTGTCCACGGACACGAAACGAGGGACACTAGCCCTTAACAGCTTCGCTGTAAAAAAAAAAAAGAAGAAAATTTGCGTAATGTATCGTGTTTTCTAAATAGAGTAATCAACTAAACTCATTTTGATCTGTCAGCATCTGAAACACCCAGGACTCTGGAAAAAATAAAGTGGACAACAGATGTGCGTGCGTGCGTGCTTGCGCGTGTGTGTGTGTGTGTGCATGTGTATGTGTGTGTGTGTGTGTTATCCACTTTTTTGTATTTAAATCTGGGGTGTTCGAAATGTTGAAAGTTCACCAGCTCTCCTGCAGGTTCTTCGTTATTTCTATCGGTTGGATGAATCACAACACTCACAATACGATTGTTATCGACTTATTTTCTCCCCTCCCACGGGGCATACACACGCGGGTCAGAAAGGGAAAGTGAACAAGCGAAAAAAAAAGGAAGATAGCGACGCGAACCACGTGTCAGACGACAAACGACGTCGTGGCCAGAGAAAAAGGATGACGCCACATCGGCAGGAAGCAAGACGCGGAGGCTCTGCGCGCCCTTCGAGGCCCGCTGCCACTAACAAGATTAGGGCCGCCGCGGTGACCCAGTGCACTGGCTGTCCCGCCCGCCGCCGTCTCTCGAGCAGGACAGTCGCCGTCTCTGGCTAAAAATAGCCTCGGATCGTCCCCCGAGCCCCGACCAGCCTCGGCCCGCCGCTGCCGCCTGGCTGCCTCGATCCATTCCACGAGTCGTCCATAACACCAAACCAACATAAGGTCATAAAGAAAAGCTACGCCGGTAACACGCCATTGTGTGTGTAAAACTTTATTGTCAGAATGACGTCCCGTCCGGCGCTAATGTAATCCTTCTGCCAGGATAAGAGTTGAATGCCACTGAGACGGTCATTGTACCTTAACCGAGAAAATGCGCACTTACGTATATACATACATATGTTTATTGCAGAATAAACGAGTACAAAAATTACTCAGGCCCGCAAAAGCACGTGTGTGCTTCTGGGCAGGACACTGTTGCAATGGGTAGGAACAGTGTAACTACCCTTACACAAAACAGCGCACCGGCATGCTTCCGGCAAAAAAAGAAAGCTTTAGACCTCGAAAAGTTGTAGAGGAAATCCAAGTTATATGATACAAAAGCAGACAAGTTATAGGCCCTCTCTATATAAAC